>NW_020172293.1:1488895-1592341 GCF_003031525.2 Neophocaena asiaeorientalis asiaeorientalis | reverse complement strand
GGAAAAACGCTCTTCCAGAGCCTGGCGAGGGGCCGCCCCCTCGAGCGCCCCGCCCCCGGCCGTCCCGCCCTGCACGCCCGAGGGGTGGATGGAGACGCCGGCTTCCGGCGCAGGTAGGGGTCTGGGCCTCGGCGGCGGGGAGACCCGGGCCTGGCGGCGTCGTTTCCCCGGCCACTGGGGGCGGGTGGGGCGAACGCGGGGCTCCGAGAACCCCGCGTCCACCCCGGAAAACCGAACCGGGAACGGGAGGGGGGCCCGTGGGGACCGCGCGCCTCGTCCCGACCGAGTCTCGGGAACCTGTGGCCCGCGCCGCGCCGGCTCAACCCGAGGGAACGCCTGTTCAGGGCTGATTTCTCTGGCAGCAGGTCGGTGGAGCTGGGGTCCCTGCCGCTCCAGACGCATCTCTAAAGTTTCTTTTTTAAGGAGAACATGCAGACAGGAAAGAGCGTTGTGAGATTGAGAAGTAGAGAAATCCTCCCAGAAACGATGTCATCTCGACTTGCTCACCAACAGCCCTGTTCGTAGTAGTTTCTATTTGCACCTTGCTAGAATTTTCCTACGAGAAATTAAAAAAAAAAATTAAATATTTTATTATTGGGATGATTGTTGGCTATAAGCCTTGAAATAGACATTGTAATGGTCCTAAAATTAAAAAAAAAAAAAGATTTTTGAGAAAATTTGAAAACCCAAAGAATCCTTATGGGTTTTGTTGTGTCTGGAGTTTTCTTGGTGATTGAATGGGTGCCCTTAAAGCCTCTTAATTTTTTTTGTAATTCTTATTGGTCCATAACTTTAGAGTTATTTTATGCCTGTGCAGAATGTGAGGTGTTCCGTGTTACTTGTGCAAATAATGCTAAACCTGAGGAATAAATTATCGTTGAGCCATACTACCTAAACGTTTCTAGGTTCAACTTTTAAATACTTTCCATGGATCCTTGATGCTTATCCTGTAACACCTTGACTTGTTTGTTGTGTGTTACAGGCCCAGGATCACAGCTGCAGTCTGGATACTTACTCTATGTCATGATATCCGAACATTATTATGCATTCTTTTCAAGCTTTGCTAAAGGTAGGTGATAAAGTCGACAAGTTTTCTGGATTTGCTGGAGCCTAAGTGCCAAGTTTTGACAGATAAATGACGGTGCATGTTATTCATGCCGTATTGATTTTTATTATATTATAAAAGATAATTGTTTTCAAATGGGGAAATTTAGAAATGTATAAGATTTCAAAGATAACTTGTTCTTTATGAGTATATTGATGTGATGTCTAGGCATGTGAAAAATTACTCTCATTTGTCTTAGTCCTTTTTTATTATTATTGTTGGGAACCAAAAAAGCACAAAGTAAAAGATTCAGTGTGGTGATCTTTAATACCAGACTATATCTATTTGGAGAGATTTTGGTCAGTCACATAAGGAGTAACATTGTCCTGCACTTCCTTTTTCAACTGTATCTTTACAGCTTATTTTTTTGTGTGTGCAAATATTCTTTGAAAAGTAACTTTTATCTGTCAAGTCCAAACTATTTGAAAATCCATTAGTTGCTACTAATAGTGTGATAAACAAACAGATATTTGAAAGTGCAGATATACTTTAGACTATATAGACGTAAAGTATGTACAGTTTTGATGTAAGAATGTTTGATCATTTTAATAATTTCTGCAATGTCAGTGCTGTAAACTACTTCCTTTTTTATTTTAACCCAACAAATGAGGGTCTCTTCATCAGTTTTTTCCCTGGATTGATAATTTGAAAGATTGTATCTAACAAACTCCCTTTCCTTTGCATAGGAAACAAACTCAGTTATCCTTAGAGGGTAAACAGATTTCCATTAGACTTTCAAACTAATTCACGGAAGACCCCTTACCACTTTAAGGACACACAGGGAGTCAGGAACCTCAAGTTGGGAAGCATTACTCTTTAGAACTGAAATCATCTATCACTGAACAGCGAATTTCTTTTTTTTTTTTAAATAAATTTATTTATTTTATTTTTGGCTGCGTTGGGTTTTTATTGCTGCACGCGGGCTTTCTCTAGTTGCGGTGTGCAGGCTTCTCATTGCGGTGGCTTCTCTTGCTGTGGAGCATGGGCTCTAGGCACGCGGGCTCAGTAGTGGTGGCGCACGGGCTTAGTTGCTCTGCGGCATGTGGGATCTTCCCCGACCAGGGCTCGAACCCGTGTCCCTTGCATTGGCAGGCGGATTCTTAACCACTGAGCCACCAGGGAAGTCCTCAAATTTCTACTGTGGACTTTGACCTGGTTTGTTTCTTGACTCTTGCATTTACCAGCTTTATGACCTTAAAAACTCTCTAATCTTCAGTCTTCTTTTCTGAAAATGGGGGTTATAGTAATGCCTTTCTAAAAGGGTTTCTTATAAGTGTTAAAAGTTAAATGATGTAATGCATGTAAAACTATAAGCCCTGTGGGTACCTGGCATCTGATAAAGTCAGAAAAATGCTAGACATTGTTGTTATCTGTTTTTCCTGATGTCCCAGGGTGATTACATCACGTGGATAGGTTCTTGTTTATTGGCCATTTTTAACAAAGAACACAAAACAAACCTCATGTAGAAGTCACAGGCTGATATAGGCATAAAGGCTGAATTTGCTATATTTATTTGGGTCAGCTTGGTACTTTAAAATAACTGACTACTTTACGACTATTTACCAGTGGTTTGTAAAATTTATGTAAATTCCCAGAGTCCTCGCTTCTCCTGAAAAACAAGAGGACCAGGCAGGGTGGGGCTTGCAGCTGGCAGCGCTGCAGCCAGGATGTGGCCGCCCACTTTGGATGGGGCACACACTTTCCACTTTGCCACGATGCCTCTACTCCCTGCTTTTATTTCATCCAGGCGTGCTTCACTCATCTATTTCACCTCCTTTGTCCCTGCAGACATCTCAGTTTGTGATTTCTGACTCAGAAAATATCCCTTACTAATTTGAACAGGTAATTGTGTGGCCAAAACTATAACCCAGCTTGCATCCTTGAAAAAGGAGGCGAATCATCCTGTATTACAATTTACGAAGCATCATTTCCTCATAAAACTCATTTGATACTTAGGTCAACTCTGAGAATTAGTTCAAGCATGCATTATTTTTCCATTTTACAGCTGTGGACACTGAAGTTTATAGGTTTGTACCAAAACTTAAAATCGTGTTTTGATGACTTAAAGTTTTTGGGGTTCTCACTAATGCCACTTTTTAAATAGGGGGAAATTTTCTAGGAATTGATAGCCTTTCTTTTGGTTCTAGTGTTTAAGCACGTACTTTTATCCCAGTAATTGCAGAATGAGAAAATGAGTGGTGGAAAGCAGAATACATGGCTAGAAGTACATAAGTAGACCTTGTTTCCCTTCTCTACAAAATGCTTTTAAGCAAATTGAAGGGAATAAAACATGGGTTATGGCTCATTCAAAGCAGACCATACATATAACTGGACAAGGTCTGTTTTAAAGCAAACTTTATTGCCTGTGTTATTGGAAAGCTGGAAGGGATGTGTGACCGATTTATCTGGCCTGTAGTTCAGCGGGCCCAGAGATTTCTGTGAGCCTGTGTTTTAAAGTTCTGTGAAAAAGGAAATACTTGAAACTTGCTTGGTGATTCAGCCTGGTGTCTCTGGAAGGTGAGTTTACATGGCAAACTCACTTTTCTCTAGGCTGCTTTTAACCAGCAAGGCTTTATTGCTTTCATAATCATACCAGGAGAATAATCTACACCATAAATTAAAATCATGCACAGTTCATTTGTGGGCATAATAACTGATGATATGTGACCATGGCTGAGAGAAGTTCAGCCAGCCATGCACGTGGTTGGGGAAGCATCTCGGCAAAGACTACAGGAGGTCCTGCAGCAGCAAAGAGTCTACAATGTTCTAAGACTTGTCAGAAGGCAGCTGAGGCTGCAGTCACTGTGAGTGGTGAAGAAGAACATAGGTTGAGTTTAGGGAGGTCAGAAAGGATCCGAAGGACATGGTGAGAATGTGGATTTTGAAGGATTTTTAGCGGGAAGATAATGTCGTCCGCCTTCTGTGTTGAGATCCTTCTGGCTGCTGTCTGTGGAGAGAGACAAGTTCTGCAGCTGCCCTGTTGATGTTCCAGGATTTCTCTTTCATCACAGACAGGGGCTGCTTTTGACTCTACCTTAAACCATATGTGATGCAGTTTAAACAGCTTGGCAGAAGTGCATGCATAACGGGAAGGATCTTCCAGTAATATTCTACAGAAAAAAGTGAGAATCACAGTGTTAAACTATTGCTTAGTTTTGAATAAAGCCACTTGCTACTTAGTGTGTTTTCTCTTATGGGTGAATTGCATTTTCATTGAGAAATGGCGTTCTCTGTCTATATTTTGGAGAAGTTAACAATTAAGCTGATTAAAGTTTGTGTTATATGAGAAGAGAAAATGTGCTCATGTTCACTTATGAAGCAATTATCCCTAAATTGGGTTTCTAGCCCATTCTACTGATAAATTTGATTATTACCTCTAAAGTATTAAAAGATACTTAGAGTGATTTTCTGGTGTTTAAGAACTACATACTCTCCTTAGTGATTATATGAGTTAGGAATTGAGTGTTAAGAGTTAGAGTATGAAGGCCCATTAATGCAAACATTCCAAGAAAAATAACTTATTTTTCTATTCTTTCCTTCTCTAATATTATTTCTAGGAAATTGTCCATTTAATCTGTTTTTAAGTTTCTTGATATAAAATTATGTCCTTTTATGATCTTTTTAGTCTCTGCTGTAGTTTGTTAGTCTTTCATCCTTAGTACTGTCCATCTGTGCCTTCTCTCTTGTTTGGTTTTTTCTTGATCAGTCTTGATAGAGGCTTGTCTATTTTTAAAAAATTCTCTTTGAAGAACTATTATATTTATCAATCCTCTAATCTGTCTTATTCTTTTTCTGTAATGTCTTTAATTTCAACTCTTATCTTCCTTTTTTCTACACCTTTTGCTTTTATTTTGTAATTATATAATTTTTAGCTTTTCTTCCTTTGTAATAGAAAATTTGAGGCTGTTTTCCTCTGCGTACTGTTTCAGTTGTATCCCATACATTCTCATGAGTAGTATTTTTATTATTATTCAGTTCTAAGTCTATTTTAAAATGGTCATTACATCTCCTCTTTGGCTCTTAAATTGCTCCTTTTAAAGTATCCAAGGGTATGGGTTTTTAAAAATTTATCTAATAGTTGTTGACTTCTTACTTAGTTACATTGCAGTCATATGTGGTCAGGAAGAGTATTATTAGACACAGGATTTCATGTGTATTCAGGATATCCATTCAATTTTCTTTGTTAATTGTTTAAATTTTATTTATTCTTAAGAACCTTTTTCTCCACTTGATCCAAAAATCACTGGCAAGGTGTGTTAAAATCTCCCACTAAAACAGTGACTTTCTCCATTTTTCTTTGTATATCTTTCAGTTCTTATTTTACGTATTTTGGGCCTCTGTTTTGAGCTTTTATATTTTCTTGGTGAATTAAGTCTTTGATTATTATGTAGTGATCCTCTTTACCTCTAATAAATATTTTTCCTTAGAGTACATTTTGTCTGATGTTAATCTAGCCACATCACTTTCTTTTGTTGAATATTTACATGGTACTGTTATTTTATTTCCAGTCTATCTCTGTCTGTAGTTTATGTGAATCTCATGCAAACAGCCAGAAGCTACCGGTTTCTGTCTTTTGACTGGTGAGTTTGGTCCATTTACAATTCTTGTGATTACTGACATATTTATAATTCTTTCCACAGGGCTATCTTATGACTTCTATTTCTTCTGCTTTTTTAATGCCTCCTTTATTCTTTTTTCCTGAGTTTTTTGATTGAATGAGTTTGTTAATATCACTTTTTCTCTTTTAATATTATGCATAGTATTTTGAGGGTCTAGTGTTTAAGTGTTTGACATGTATATCTTAAAGTCTAAAGTTATTATTTCTAATTGCCTCTTTAACTATATGAGGAACTTAAGAACATTTTAAATTCTGTCACTCTGCTTTTAATTGTTATTGTTCATTTTTGTCTATTATTGTTTCTTACAGTCAGTGTTAGTTTAGATTTACACACATGTGTAACAATTTATTTACTGTTTTTGGCAATTGAGACCTTCCTTGTGAGACCATTATCATTCTTCAGAGACATCCTTTAGAAGTTCTCTTTCTCAGGGGTCACTGTCATTAAACTCAATTTTTTTTTTTGGTGAAAAATATCTTTAGTCTGCCTTTGATCTTGAAGGATACTTTTGTTTGTTCTAGATTAACAGTTATTTTATTTCAGCATTTTGAATATTATACTACTGTTTTCTATTGAAATATCAGCAGTCACTCTAATTGTTTCCTTCTATGTGTAATGTATCTTTTCTATTCAGTTGGTTTTAAGAGCTTCTCATTGTCTTTGGTTTTCTGTAGTTTCATTGCAGTGTATCTCACTGGATTTTCAAAAAATTTACTGAGCTTCCTAAATTTGAGTGTTTATACCTTTCATCTGTTTCGGAAAACTTCCAGCCACTGTCTATTGCTTTTTCTCCATTCTCTCCTTCTCAAACTGATTAGATGCCTGTTAGACTGAATCAGTCAGGAAAACAGAATTAATACCAAGTAGTTCGACAGAGGGAATTTAATATGGTGCTATGGTCTGAATGTTTGTATCCTCCCCAGATTCATATTTTTAAATCCTAACCGCCAGGGTAATGGTGTTGGGTATGAGGCCTTTGGGAAGGGATTAGGTCACAAGGGCAGAGCCTCATGGATGGGATCAGCATTGTATAAAAGAGACCCCAGAGAGTGAGCTCCTCCCTTCCACCATGTGGGGTTACAGCAAAAAGACAGCTGTCTAGAAAGAAAGTGAACGCACACCCAACATCACATCTACCAGCACCATGATCTTGGACTTCCTAGCCTCTAAAACTGTGAGAAATAAATGTTTGTTGTTTATAATCCACCCAGTTTATATTGTTTTTGCTAGAGCAGCCTGAACAGACTAAGACATATGGGGGATTAGTTACAAATGTTTTAGGACAGGGGTCCCCAACCCCCAGGCTGCACAGCGGGCGGGGAGCGACAGGCTAGTGAGCGAAGCTTTATCTGCCGCTCCCCATTGCTCCCCATCACTCGCCTTACCGCCTGAGCCATCCCCAGCCCCGTGGAAAAATTATCTTCCATGAAACCGGTCCCTGGTGCCAAAAAGGTTGGGGACCGCTGTTTTAGGGTATCTGAAAGCCAAATGGGACCATGAGGCAAACTAAAAGTTAGCAGTAGCAAAAAACTGTTGTCACGCCTCAGGCTCTAGAGTTACAGCAAGGAGATAGTCTTACCAGAATTCAGAAGCTGAGGCCATCTAGAACCATGGCAAGTCTGCTCTACAGAAACAGGGACCGCTGGGGAGATACAGCCACTGATGGAGACACCACAAAACCCAGAGGAAGCAGAGGAGAAATATCCTCCTACCTTCCAGCCTCCTGCCTGGCACCCTCACTGACAGCATCTAGCAGGGGAGGAAGCCAGTGGGACAAGGAGTTTGGGAAATACAGTTTTGAGATGTCAGCCCCCAAGATTCAGGACACGGAAGGTCATGCATGGATCTGAGAGCAAGCAGACCATTCTGGGTCTCCCTTCCATATCTTTCAATTTGGCTCTCCTGTTTTTCTTTACTTTGTTTCCCTATACTACATATGGAGTAATATTTTTATTGTGGTAAAATGTACATTACATACAGT
The DNA here is from genome assembly GCF_003031525.2 of Neophocaena asiaeorientalis asiaeorientalis. Taxonomy (NCBI): domain Eukaryota; kingdom Metazoa; phylum Chordata; class Mammalia; order Artiodactyla; family Phocoenidae; genus Neophocaena; species Neophocaena asiaeorientalis. The sequence continues at coordinate 1,584,636 of NW_020172293.1, read as the reverse complement.
TTACCCTTTTAACCATTTTAAAATGTGCAGTTCTGTGGCTGTAAGTACATTCATGTTGTTGTACAACGATCACCACCATCCACCTCCACAACTTCTTTTATCTTCCCAAACTGAGACTCTACCTGTTAAGTAATAATTCCCATTTTCCTTCCCTGATCTCCTAGCAACCACAGTTGTACTTTCTGTCTGTGAATTCGGCTATTCTGGGTACTATGTGTAAGTGGAATCATACAGTATTTGACCTTTTGTGACAGGCTTTTCTTTTCACAACACATAAGGCCTTCTAGGCTTTTCCATGTTGTAGCACGTGTCAGAGTTTTCTTCCCTTTTAAGGCTGAATCACATTCTATTATATGTAATAAAACATTGTATTTATGCATTCATCCACTGATGGACATGCAGGCTGCTTCCACCTTTTAGCTGGATGTACAAATAGCTCTTTGAGACCCTCCTTTCCATTATTTTGGATCTATACCGAGAAGTAGAATTGCTGGATCATGTGGTAATTCAGTGTTTTTCTGAGGAAGCACCATGTCATTTTCCACAGCAGTTGCACTATTTTACGTTCCCACCAGCAATCACAGGAGTTTCAATTTCTCCACACCCTGAACAACACTTGTTTTTTGTTGTTTGATAATAGCCATTTTAATGGTTGTGAAGTAGTATCTCTTCATGGTTTTGATTTGCATTTTCCTAAGGATTAGTGATTCCATATGCTTATTGGCCATTTGTATATATCTTCTTTGGACAGATGTCTGTTCAAGTCCTTTGCCCATTTTTAAAATTAGGTTATTTTGTTGTTGTATTGTAGGCATTCTTCATGTTCTGGATATTAACCCTTTATCGGGTATATGACTTACAAATATTTTCTTCTATCTTGTGGGTTGTCTGTTCACTCTGTTGATGGTGTCCTTTGAGGTACAAGAGTTTTTAATTTTTATGAAGTCTAATTTATCTATTTTTTCCTCTTACCTGTGCTTTGGTGTCAGATTCAAGAAATCACTGCCAAATTCAGTGTCATGTAGCTTTTCCCATATATTTTCTTCTAATTTTTATGGTTTTAGCTCTTATGTTTAGGTCTTTGACCTATTTTGTGTCAGTTTTTGCATGTGGTGTAACATGAGGATTCAACTTCATTCTTTTGCATGTGGATTTCCAATTTTCTCAACACAAATTGTTAAAAAGACTGTTATTTCCTCATTGAATGGCCTTGACAGTCTTGTTGAAAATTACTTGACCATATATGTAAGGTTTTATTTCTGGACTCTCTGTTTGATTCCCTTGGTCTACGTGTTTGTCCTTGTGGCAGTAAAACACTGAGTTGATTACTATAGCTTTGTAATAAGTTTTGAAAGCAGGAAGTGTGAGAGACCTTTAACTTTATTCTTCTTTTTCAGTATTGTTTGGGTTATTGGAAGTCCTTTGAGATTCCATCTGATTTTGGGATGGATTTTTTTCTATTTATGCAGAAAAATCTCATTGGGATCTTGATAGGGAGTGCATTGAATCTACAGATTGCTTTGGGCAGTACACATAGACATCTTAACAATATCATCTTTCAATACGTGAACACGACATGTCTTTCCATTTCTTTGTGTCTTCTTTAATTTCTTTCAGCATTGTTTTGTAGTTTTCACTCTACAAGTCTCTCACCCTTCTTGGTTAAATTTATTCCTAAGTATTTTTTTGGTGTTATTATAAATAGAATCACTTTCTTAATTTCTCTTTTGGGTTCATTGTTAAGTGTATAGAAATTCAACTGACCTTTGCATGTTGATTTTGCATCGCATAACTTTCCTGGATTCATGTATAAGTTCTAACAGCCTTTGTGGATTCTTTAGGGTTTTCTACATATAAGATCAAGTCACCTGTGAATAGAGGTAATTTTATTCTTCCTTTCCAATTTAGATGCCTTTTATTTCTTTTTAATAAATATATTTTATTTTTGGCTGTGTTGGGTCTTTGTTGCTGTGTGTGGGCTTTCTCTAGTTGTGGCGAGTGGGGGCTACTCTTTGCTGCGGTGCGCGGGCTTCTTGTTGCGGTGGCTTCTCTTGTTGTGGAGCATGGGCTCTAGGCGCGCGGGCTTCAGTAGTTGTGGCACATGGGCTCAGTAGTTGTGGCTCATGGGCTCTAGAGCGCAGGCTCAGTAGTTGTGGTGCGTGGGCTTAGTTGCTCCGCAGCATGTGGGATCTTCGTGGACCAGGGCTCAAACCTGTGTCCCCTGCATTGGCAGGCAGATTCTTAACCACTGCACCACCAGGGAAGTCCCATATTTCTTTTTCTTGATTGCTTGCTCTGGCCAGGACTTCCAGTACTATGTTGGATAGAAATGGCATCCTTGCCTGGACGATACAGAGTATCTCCTGTGTGCCAGTCATGGTTTTAGAGTCTTTGGGATCCATCAATGAACAACCTGGATAAAATTTTAGCCCTCATGGGGCTTACATTCTATAGCATAGAAAAAATAATAAAGAAAACATAATAAACAAGAAATAATATAATGTGCAAAGAGGTAATAAGTGTCATGAAAATAGAGCAGGGTAAGGGGGACCAAGAGTTGGGAGGCAGGATGGAGTGGAGGACAGCAGCTTGAGATTTTAAATAGGATGGTTAGGGTAGGTCTTATTGAAAGGTGACGGCTGATGTAAGACTTGGTGGAAGTAAGCCATGTGGCTTTCTGGAGAATAAGCATTCTAGACAGAGGGAAGAGACAGCCCAAGGAGAGATCATCCTGTGTATGCTGTATATTAGAATGAGCCTGCAGGCAGTCTGATTATTTTAGTAAAGAAGAATTAAGTGCAGGTTTACAAAAGCAGTCAGAATAATTGTTGAGATGAGTGTTAGGATCCTGAAGTAAGACACATTTTTATTGTATTATGGTCTTTTTTTCTATCATGAGAAAAACCTCAGTAGCTCAATATATAATAAATCAACTAAAAAAGGTGATTTTTCCTTTCAGAATGTAGCTTTGTAAGTACTTTCAGAGTTATATATATATATATATATATATATATATATATATGTCAAAAGTAATTCTTTAGATTACATGATCATATAATTAAGAACAATTATATGTTTTAGTTTTATGAGGTAGAGAATTAATTTTTTTATTCTTTGGGTTCTGAAGACTAGAAAAAATATAAACATTGCTATGTTGAATGCAATTTACTGTAATCATTAAATAGTTGTTTACTAACTGTGACATTTCATTTTATTCTTAAAGAATAAACAACTGTGTATTTGAAAACTGTAGTTTAGGAGTCGTAAGGCTTGTTTCTCTTCTAATTCTTGAAATTCTTTACTGTTTAATTCTGGGGAAGTCCTTTTAGTGTTCTTTTGCCTAGAAGTTTTGTTTGTTTTAAGTGGGACTTAACTAAGTGTATTCAGTTTCCAAAATGGCTGTGCATTTGTCATTTTGTGATTATTGTTTTATAATGTAGCAGTGCGCTGCTTTAACTATTTGTCTTATTATGAACTGTTAAAGAGGAAATTCTATTTTAGATACATTCCTGTTCTTGTTTGATGTCCAGCTCTAGTACTGCTCATTTTTGTATCTTTTCACAATACTTCAGAATTAATTGCTTCTTCACCTGGGCGACCATAGCACTTTATGCCTATTTCTATTACCTATCACTTTTCATAATATAGTTACATATTTATTTATCTATCCACAAGTTACCTATCTTTGTATCCCCCAAACTCTAAAATACTTTGCACACATTTGGTGTTCATTCGTCTTTAACTGAATTCATATGCCTGTATATTTAAAGACCAACAGTTAATCCCTAATATTAAAACAGCAGAAATTAAACTAGTGTTCAATAACATTGCCACTGAAAAGGCAATATTCCATAAAATGAATGGTTTTCCTGGTTGAAAACTCCTACTTCAGGCATTTAATAAGATTTAATTTGGTCTTTTGGTCTAAATTTTACCTTATGTGGATGGCATAAATGCTTATTTGCATGACTCAGGTAGCTAGATGTAAAAAGTAGTTATCTTGCGACTGATTATGAAATCACTAAAGTGGATGATTATTACTGATTACCTCCTACTTGTTTCTTTGCATTTCGGATCAAAAGCACAAATTTCTTAAGGATTAAGCGTTGTAAGAACTATTCATAAGTGTGTTTTTATGTAGTGATGTAATTTTCAGCAGGCATTCATAGCCATTTACTGGATGACGTCCCCTTAAATATAATGAATCAGAATATGATCCTTATTTTGTTTAGATTTTCAAATTCTTTTCAGCTCCTCCTAACCCTTATTTCTCTCTCCCATTTAAACACTTTTTTTGAAAGAACCATATCGATTCACTTATTCTACAGCTATGTATTTAACATCTACTATATGCCAGGCACAGAGTGAGGCATTTTAAGATTTGTAAGTGCACAAGAGAGATAAGATCTCAGTTCTCAGAATTAACAGGTAAACAAATAAACATTTGCCCATTTAGCGAGCATTTACTCGTTGTCTGCAATGTGTTAGGCATCATTCTGGGAACTGTGGATACAGCGGTAAAAATAACAAAGTCTGTACCCTCTGTAGTGTACATTTTGATGGAGGAATAAAATATAGAGGGAAGACATTTCTAAAAATGTTATATTTGAGCTGAGATATGATGGATGAGATGGAACAGAAGAAAAAGACTGAGGCCAAACAGTAATTACTGATGATAAAGAATGAACTCCTCGTGTTTGATGCATGTTGGTTTGTAGTTTCTGAGATAAGATTAAGTTTAGTAATGCTTCCATTTTGTTACTTAACTATTATTATTATTTTTTTGCGGTACGCGGGCCCCTCACTGTTGTGGCCTCTCCCGTTGTGGAGCACAGGCTCCGGACGCGCAGGCTCAGCGGCCATGGTTCACGGGTCCAGCTGCTTCGCGGCGTGTGGGATCTTCCCAGACCGGGGCACGAACCCGTGTCCCCTGCATCGGCAGGCGGACTCTCAACCACTGCGCCACCAGGGAAGCCCTGTCACTTAATTATTAAATAAGGGCGTCAGTTGGGAAATTTTGTGGGAGGCGATGGACAGCAAGGAGGGAACAATTTGAGGAGAGAGAGATTTGAGGACACAGATCACTGTGAAATAGTTGATCACCCCAGAGAGAAGAGAATATACAAACCAAGGAAGTGCAGTAGAATTGCTGGGCAGTATTGAGGGTCTACTTGCAAGTTTCTTATCCTGAATTTAAAGTGAAACGATACAGCCTAGTTGTGTGGTTTTCTCTAGCTACAGGCATAGGTGTGAAGAAGATGCAGAGTTTAACTAGAGTTGGTTTCTCAACCCCAGGAGACTGGTGGTGGAGAAAGAGAAGAACAAGAGTGCTGAGGGCATTTGCAAGGAAGTTATAATAATTCAAGCTGTAGAATTTATGCTGAGGAAGGAGAAAATGAAGAGGGAATGAAGACTGAAGAGATCTGATGGATATAAAGAAAGCGAGGAATCAATGGATTGGTGGATTAAATGAAGTTGAAAGTTGTGGTCAGACAAGTGAATTTCATGGGCTAATATTAGTATGTAATATTAACACATTTATTAATAGATGTGTTTCTATGTGTATGCATACACATACAAGCACAACTGCATCAACTTTTTTATTTTTTTTGCATCAACGTTTTAACGTCGAAAAGAGGGAGGTTTTGCACAGATAATTGAAAAATTCTGAGGACCGCTACAAGTTCTGGTTTCTCTTTCTGTTCCTTTTTTTTATCCTTTGTAATTTTATAGAAATGGTTGAATGTAATATAAGGGGAACATGAAAGGCTAAAAGCTTTACTTGGGAGATCTTATCTTAGGTTATGTATAAAATCTCTTTAAAAATCACTCGACCTTATTGGCCATATTCTCCTAATTATTTCAGTATTGTGCCAGGTGCTGGGCATACAGTAATATCAGGTCAAGGTGGGTTCAGAGTGGTCTTGGAGTGCAGAGGTGGGCATGCAACCCAAATGGGATAGAGAGGGGTCACCTTTGGAGGGAATGACATCTAAGCTCACATCTGAGAAGATAAGTAGTAGCAAAGAAACCACAGAAGTGGGAGGGAATAGTGTATATGAAGATCCTCAAGCAAGAAAGAAATGACCTGAGGGATCCCAAGTGGCTGGTTTGTAGTGTCTGAGGGAAGAGGTGTTGAGACATGAGGCTAGGAAATTAAGCAAGGGCCATATTTTAAAGGACCTGGTAGTTTATGTGAAAGAAACTTCATCCTAAAAGCAGTGGGGAACCGATCATTGGGTTCTATTTACATAGACCAGTGATATAAAACACAATCATTTTAAAGTGTGGGATTTGCTTTGATGGAGAGGTTGAATTTTATCATCTCTAAGGTTCATATAAAGCAGTAAATCAAAATGATTTAAATATGTGCCTCTTATTTTAATCTGAAAATAATTAGTAGCAATTAAAGTGGAACTGTATTAAACATAGAAAGCCCTGCTTACAAAGCATTATTAAACTCATATTCATTTGTTTGCAAAAAAGAATTGAAATTAAAATTTTTCCATGACTCTCAGTACATTTGGTTACTGCTGTGTATTTTCCATATCAGTGAAAATATTAGATAATTTCCCGTGAGTTTACGTGTGCCATTTAATATCACCAATCAAATGTAGATGAAACTCTGTGCTTTTTCTCTCCAGTGATTTAAACTTTTAAGATGCTTCCATTAATTGGAAAAACAATCATCTTTGATAACTTTCCCGATCCTTCTGATACATGGGAAATCACTGAAACAATCGGCAAAGGAACTTATGGAAAAGTTTTTAAAGTGTTGAATAAGAAAAATGGCCAAAAAGCAGCAGTCAAAATTCTGGATCCGATTCATGTAAGTCACATTGGTTTTTTTTTTTCCTGCTGAGTAACTTTTAAAAAAAATCTGTATTAAACTGTTAAAAAGTCTCTAGGTATCTTCTATTGATTTATTTATCACAATGTCAGTTACAATTTGAAGAAATGTTTAAAAAAAAAGTCTGCTTGTTATAGGTTCCTTGTTTGTATGCTTAACATATATAATAAGGTACAATAAATACTTGATATAAGAATAAATATGTAATGTAAATAAGTATATAAATAATACAACTCTCAACAGCTCAACAGTTGATTTAATATTATTTTAGATTTCAAAGTGTTGTCAGAATACAGATTTATGGGTCTAGAAGTAATCCTAAAAGATCTCCTTTTCTTCCTGTGTTCATTTAGGCTTCAGGCAGAATTCCTCTTATTCCAGACCAGAAATATGTTTTAAATTAAATTTCATTCAGAAAAGGGAAGTTAATTTTCAGGTTTACTTAAGTATTTCCAGAGCAGAAATGATGTTCCTTTATAACCAGGGTGAGGTTCCTTGTGAAAAATTGAATGTCCTGGTCAGTGCACATGGCCTCTTTTTCAGCAGTGCCCCAATGGGCTCCTCCTTTGCTTTTTTGGGGAAATCCAGTTGTGATGAGGGAAACTCATCTTTCTTTGCCTTTAAGAGCATGAGGAGATGGATGAGATTCTTCTTTCTGGGAGTGAGAGCTGGACATTGGGGAGCATTTTCAGCTACTGGGACATATGTAGCTCTCCCCTAGCACCTGGGGGGAGCTAGAATAAGCTCAGTGATCCCATAATCCCCAAACCTCTACTGAGAGCAACTTCTCCGATTACTCAGCTCTTGCACACATGATGGGAGTGCCGTGTGATGGAAATGACGTGATGTGTGTGGGGAGGGCATCAGAGTCCTCGTCACCGCTGTTACGCTCATAAACTGTAGGGCTCTGCAAAAGGTCTGCCCCTGGGCCTCTGTTCACCTTGGTGTTGCTCTTTGTTTTTTGATAGTTTATTTCTGCTAAATCCATGACAACTACATAGTTTCATGTATCTTTGAGCAGAGGAGGGGGAAGGTGGGGTTTCTTTTCAAGTAGTAAATTAGATACACTGGAGGGAAAAAAATGAATAGCACTGTGACCAGGCTTCACTGATGCTGCATGTGTTCATGTTCCCCTGTTGGAAAGTTCTTACCATTCAAACTGAGGGAAGAGAGACACAAATTAGGCTGTACCAAAGTAACTGTACCTCTGGTCTTTGCAATTATGGGTCTGTCCTTTGGTCTTCACTGTTAAGGGTTGGGGTCCACGGTGGCGAGAGAAAGGGCTCCAGACTGATCCCAATGTATCGCCCCATAATCAGTGTCTCTCTCCCATTCCTCTGCTTCTTTGTGGACAAGAACAAGTGGCTTGTGAATACATGTAGCCGTTATTCTTTCATAATGTACTCGTGTTTGGTAGACTGCTAACCTTATACATCATGTCTTGTTCTATTGCTTAAATGAAACATGTAGATTCATAACTACAGTATGAAATGTGTTCTCTTGCTGCTGTTATTCTTGTCACAGTACCTGTGTGTTTCCCTAAGGACTCTTTATTTACTCTCATTCATCATGCCACAAGTCAAATAAAAAAGATTTATAACCAGAAGATTATAATCTTAATAAAATAAATTTAGATGCACCCAGGCATTTTGCAGAGTGGCTTTTTTTTATTATTAAAAGGGTCTTACTGTTACGGATTTTGAACTAATAATCTTCTCTCCAAGGTAGGGAGGAAATGAGCAATACTAGAAGGCAGTAGGCTAGTCCTGGATCTCACACAAACCAGCTCTTGTGACTCTGACTGCCCTGAGCTTTTAGTTTCTTCCTCTCAAATTAGAGCTCTTGTCTAAAATTCTTTCCAGCTCTCTGATTCCATGATTCTGTCTTAAAACAGTGTGGACATTAAATGTTACCATAAAATATTAGAAGTCTTTTTCTTATTTATGACTCTGTGAGTTGTGTCATGTATATGTGATTTTCCTAGATACATGACTAAGTACCTAGTCATGTTTGCACTTTTACTGATGGGATAACAACCTATTCTACTTCTGGGGAATGGGCCTTTAGCTAACTAAAGGCTGTATGCCAATTTATGTAACTTAACTCTTTCACTTTTTTGGAAAGGTAGGAGTTCATTGCATGTATGACTAGTTTTTGATAGCCTTCGAATATCCTGTACTTCAAAGAAACAAAATGAACCAGCTAAAAGTTTTCATTTCAAATAAATGGCTTTGCCATCAAAATAAAGTTAGCACTACAAAGAAAGGAAAATCATCTTAGGTAGTTCTCCATATACGTTTCTTTCTCATTGCACACAAAAATAGCCTTTTATTTATTCCTTTTCAATGAAATAAATGGAATTAGAGATATATTTGTTGAGCAGGAAAATCAGAATCTCTCCCCTTAAGCAGTGTAATGAGAAGTTTCAATACATAGTACTGAGTGCAGTAAAAACTATTCTGACCTTGCTTTGACAAAATAAAATTCTACATTTGGTAGTCTCAATTGTTTCTTTGACTTCATTCATGTTTTTCTCACCGTTCTCTCCCCATGACTTTTTGAAACTAGGATATTGATGAAGAGATTGAAGCAGAGTACAACATCTTAAAAGCACTTTCTGACCATCCTAATGTGGTCAGATTCTATGGCATGTACTTTAAGAAGGATAAAATAAATGGAGATAAGCTGTGGCTGGTTCTTGAGGTGAGTGTTTCAACATTATTTTACATGTGGAAATTTGCAGTGTGGTCTTTTTTTTTTAAAATAAATTTTATTTATTTATTTATTTTTGGCTGTGTTGGGTCTTGGTTGCTGCACGCAGGCTTTCTCTAGTTGCAGCGAGCGGGGGCTACTCTTTGTTGTGGCGCGTGGACTTCTCATTCCGGTGGCTTCTCTTGTTGTGGAGCACGGGCTCTAGGCCCGCAGGCTCTAGGCACGCAGGCTCAGTAGTTGTGGCGCACAGGCTTAGCTGCTCCACCGTATGTGGGATCTTACCGACCAGGACTCGAACCCGTGTTCCCTGCATTGGCAGGCGGATTGTTAACCACTGCACCACCAGGGAAACCCCTGCAGTGTGGTCTTGGAATGACTTAATGTTTATGTAACATTGACCCTGTAAAGCAGTTCTAATATGTTCCTGGCTGGTCACATCCTTTGTAGAATGTTATGCCCAGTTCTGGTCTTGCCACCTTTAGAAACATGGGGAAATGAAAGAAAATTATTTAAAGATTAAAAGAAAATGTTTCACGAATTCCCTGGCAGTCCAGTGGTTAAGACTCTGCTCTTCCACTGTAGGGGGCACGGGTCAGATACCTAGGGGGGGAACTAAAATCCCACATGCTGTGTAGAAAAAAAAAAAAAAAACAACAACAACAATAAAAGAAAATGTTTCCACAATAAAAGACTAAAGAAACCAGGATTACTTTTCTTTCAGAAGAACATGTTATAAAGGGACTTCACTATAAGTTTTATTTATTCATCCATATTTTGTTCAACATAACATGTGACAGAGGCTCAGTGCCAGGTGCTATGATATGAGAGAAAATTAATGTACCTGAGGCTTCATTAGACAAAAACGGCGAGCTGCTAATTTCTTCTTCTGGCTTCACTGAATACTAATGACATAAACTACAGAACCAGGTACGGTGGGTCCTCCATATCTGTGGGTTCCACGTAGTTGGATTCAAACAGCGCGATCCGTGGATATGGAGGGTCAACTGTATTTACATTTATGGGGAAAAACCTTGCTAGAAATGGTGTTGAATATTAAATAAGTTGCCAACGGGAAATTATGGAGTCTGCCTTTTCAATTTCTGAGAATAGGTTGGGACAATTCTCTCTAATGCAGGAGTACTGGAAGGTGCCCCACTAGGGTAACTGCCAGTCCTAGAAGAATGTAAGAATGTGTTTCTTCTGATTTTCATTGAGTATTTTTATTCAAGTTGAAGTAATCACTAATTCCAATAAAATTTATAAAAATTTTTAAGAGCTGCTCTTATCAAACTCAGGGCTAGTAAAACCTTTATTTGATCACCTTAATAGCATCTATTTATTGTGTTCACATTATTTTATTTTTTTAATTGAAGTGTAGTTGATTTAGAATGTTAGTTTATGGAGTAAAGCAAAGTGATTCAATCATATCTGTCTATCTATCTATCTATCTATAGACAGATAGATACACTCTTTCTCATATTCTTTTCCATATGGTTTATCGCAGGATATTGAATATAGTTTACTGTGCTGTGCAGTTGGACCTTGTTGTTTATCCATTCTATATATAATAGTTTGCATCTGCTAATCCCAAACTCCCAATCCATCTCTCCCCTGTACCCCACTTCCCCTTGACAACCACAGGTTTGTTCTCTGCGTCTTGTATTCACATTATTTCATTAACATTTGCTTATTCTGTTTCTTTTTTAGAATGTGCCATTGATTTTCCTGCACAATAATCATTTATAAATATATTGTCTCCGTACTTTATATTTTTTCTATTATGGTTTTTAAACGGATCTACAAGTAGTGATCATTGTAGAAAATACTTGAAACTATGAAAAGAACCACTCTTACCTCTGAACATATTTCCTTCATCTTTTTTGTGTGTGTTTAAAATGATTGACAATATTACTTATGAAATTAGCGTATTTTTCCAGTTCATATAATTTCAGATAGACTTAATCATTTTTATCTTTTTAAAAATAAATACTTTCACTTGATTAATAAAAAGCAAGTAGAACCAGGGGGCTTATAATACAGAGCAATATTAGTGTAGATCCAGGTTAGTGGTGCCACCCTGTCCTGAGCAGGTAGGTCTGTGCTTTTGCTGTGCTGATCGCTGTACCTGGGAATAGATGGCCGAACTTCTCTACTCTTTCATTTCCTAATCCGTACTCTGAATTTTGGCACGATTATTAATTGCACCTCTGGAACCCTATGCCCTCCTACTCCATTCTGGAGGTCTGCCAGGTATCTGACCTCTGATATCTCTCTGCTGCTCACCTGGGTGGAATCCACCATTTCCGCCTTCTCTTTCCCAGGTTACTTCTCTGTTTCGCACATCATGTAGTTATGTACCTTGCTCCCGTTATCCACGCTACTGATGTCAACAGATCTTGAGTCCGTTCAGTTCAGTTTTTCTAAGGAACAAAACCCCCATCTGCGTGTGTGTGTGTGTGTGTGTGTGTGTGTGTGTGTGTGTGGTGCTCAGGCAGGCTCCTGGATGTTGATATTTTGTATGTTGGGTAAGAGGGTATCAAGTCTTGATGAGAGACCTCCAAAGGATCCCTTTTTTCTGCCCCTCCCCTCCCACCTCCTCCACGTTCACTCTTACCTCGCCCTGTCCTGCTTAATCTGCTCAGGTGACCTCAGAATAGCCCCCAGCTAGCGCCTCAGTTTGTGGCTTCCTCTGCATTGCTCAGTTAGCACTCAGTCATCTGCATGCCATGTTGAAAATTTTTGTTGTGATCTCTTCTCCACTTCTCTCCCTTTTTGTTCTTTTTTCTCTTGTGGTTTTATACTTTTTTATTCCTTTACTAGCATTTTAATGGAGATTTATATGTGATCTCTTCTCCACTTCTCTCCCTTTTTGTTCTTTTTTCTCTTGTGGTTTTATACTTTTTCATTCCTTTACTAGCATTTTAATGGAGATTCACATGTGAGAGGAAATAAGTGTATATGTTTAATCCGCCACCTTTAATTGGACCAGAGTCTTTCAAAATTGTAAAATAGAATTTTCAAGAACCTTCTCAGAATCTGAAACTGTGCATTATTTTATAGAAGTTTAAAAAATTTTTTAAATAACCAGTTGTGTTCTTCAAAGGTAGGCAATTTATTATGATTTCAGAATTATTTTGTATTTCTCAGTTTAGTTCAAGATAGCTTTATAGTTTTAGTTAAATCATGCATTAAAACAAAGCAAAACTTGTACTCATCTCAACATAATTACCTAAGTAATAGAATATAAATTATGAACTTAAACTATTTTGCCTTAAATTAATGGTGAATTGTGAAGAATTTACTTCATATTTGTGTTTGTGTATTGGAGATGCGATGCTCTGCAAATCCTTAATGCAGTCTTGAATAAAATTTTGTATATTTATATCCTTCAGAACATTTTCGGTAATGCATCTTTAATTTTTTTCCTTGTTGAATCATTGGAAAATTAGCATTTGAAAATACAGGTGTTCTGCCTAATGTAGGCCTAAATGGGCAAGGACACAAGGTACACAAGGCCCAGAGTTTAAAAATATTGAGTGAGATCAGTCACTGTCTTTTATGCCTAACAAATTCCTATTCTAATTATATTGTCATTTCTCAGTATAATCACTTGGAGTTAGGTGTGAGTTGGAGACTCCAGATCATAGTTAAATGTTCTTTTGAGAGAGCAGAAAAGATTGATTAAAATGCTTTTGGAACATCAGGTACAAGCACAGTAGCTTCCTGATATAATGAATCAGCAGAGACTTAACAGCTTCTTTGAACTTTGTCCTTATATTTTATTATCAGATGGAGGTATTGGAAATATCCCTAAAAGGCTTGAGAAAAAAGAATAAATGGTAATTTATTAAAATAGTATTTCAGGAATCTGACCTATTTGCACTTACAAAGTGGGGGAAAAACATAGAGAAAGCAAGAAGTTGGCAAACTGTATGTAAGGTAATTGATTTGCACATATGCAAATTAGACTAATTATATATACACATAAGTGGCTAGATGTACAATTAACCTGATTTATAAACATGAATGGTGCAGGTGCTGCTTTAGAGGCACTTTCAGAAAATTGGCTTGTGGCATAAATACTTTATTCTACAAAATGACTACTAATTATACCTCTTATCATAATAAAGCCCCAATAAATTATTCTGCATGAGGGTAAAGATGGCCAAAGAGGGGCTGTGGTGTTACCCAGAGAGTCATGCTAACAGTGCTAGACTTCTGATGTGAATCTACATAAAGAAGGTGTGTCCTGGAGGGGCTGAGCCATCAGTAAATATCCCTCGTTATCAGCCTGGCATGTGCCGGGGGCGCTGTACCAGCTTAGACAAACTCCTGCCCAGAGGTTTTTCATCTTGAAAAATCATTTTATTTATATTTCAATCCAGAATTGAAATTCTAAGAAGGGGATTACTTGCTCAGATTTTACTGGATAGTCTACTTTTTCTGTTATTTAGTTGTGACTTTTGAATTATTGCTTTCAGTTTGATACAATTTTTCTTCTTCCTGTTCTTTTTCTTTCATTTTGTTACACTATAAAGTTTTGAGCATTAATGATATACAGGCCTCTGTTTAGGAACTATTTCCTTCTAAATTCTCTGTATATTCATTTTCAGGACATAGAGAAGAGCACTAGTTGCTAGCTCTCTGAAATTCCAGTTACACGAGAAGGGGTAGAAAGTTTTCTTTTGTGGGAACTGATTTTTTTTGCAAAATGTCTATGGGAATTTTTATTGTTACTTAGTATTCTAGGTTTTCCTAATGATGTCAGCATAAAGGGAGAACTGATTTTTTTTCTTTTACTTATGCTTCATTTTGAAATACTAGACTTATATTAATTTTTGCTTATTGCTATCATATCTCTTGACTGACCTGCTTTGTAAAATGTACATACCTCTTTTGCTTAGTGTTTCCGTTAATTCCTAGCATCTCCTGTGGTGGATCAGGGGCTGGATGTAGGCGGGGCTCGGGGGAGGTCGCTAGGTTTCTGCATCTGATGATCACTAAATTGGGAGACTCAAAAACAGAGTCAAAATTGAGTTAAATCAGTCTGGTATTAAGCATTTTCTACTGATGAGCTCGAAGGGCAAGATTGTAATTTACCCTTTCTTGGTTGGCTGGACAGCAGCACCTTAAGTACTTGAGGAATACAGTCTTCTGTCTCAGAGTCTATTTGTCTAGTATGTTCTCAGCCATAGTGGCTGTGAAAAGATGGCCTCTGTCATTGTGTGTGTGTGTGTGTGTGTGTGTGCGTGCGTGTGCGTGCATGCATAAGTGTCTAGGACTAAAGTTTATTCATCCAGTCATTTATTAATTCCATAAATATTATCTATTACTTTGGGCCAGGCATTTTGGTAGGTTCTGGGCATTCAGTGGAGAACAAGACAAACTGTCATCCTGGGGCTTAGAGTCTAATGGGGCAGAAAGACGATTTAAAACTAAATAGACCGATTAAATAATTACGCATTGTTATTGATACTATGAAGAATATAAATGGGGTGCTAAAAAAGAATGAAAAAGAAGACCCTTTACGAAAAGAGAGGTGAAAGAAGGCCTAGCTGAGTAGGTAACATTTTAAGCCTCCACCTGAAAAAAAAAAAAGCAGGACACTTGTGGTACCTTTGTTCTTTAATATATATTCCAGATACTCTGATAAGAATCATCCCCATCTCAAACCCACTGAAGCAGAAACTCCAAGAATGAGTTTTAGGAAACTAGTTTTTTAAACAAGTACTAAGGTGATTCTTATCAAAGGAAAGTTTGGAAAACACTGCCAGAGCTTCTCAAATTTCAGCGTGCATAGAAGTAATCTGGGACTTCTGCTCTGGCCATGACAGTAACTTGCCTCATTGCGTGGCTGTACCATAAATAACTAGAAAGCTGCATAAAATATATTTTTAAAAACACAACAATTTTCAAACACTGGGAAAGAGACAGCTTAAGACTGTGACATTGAGAAAAGGAAATAAACAAGAGGAACACTACAATTATCCCATCTTTTAATCTTGGAGGCAGTTTCCAGACCACGGGCATAAGGAGGACATTCCCAAGGAGATCACAGCTATCTTGCTGAACTGAAAAGATTGGGAAGGCAGAAGTGGCTGGAATTTTCAAAGAAGGGAGAGTTAAGCAGGAAAAACGCTCCAGAAATCTGCATAGGGGTTCCCTTGAGTCTTTTACTGAAAACCAAGCTGGAAATGTATAGGGCAAGATTTCGGGCCGTTGGGCAAAGAACAATTATTAGGGTAAGAATTACTGAAAAGCAGTAATCTGAACAACTGCTGGAGTTTGTGCAGGGTTGAGAGATGCTTGAGTTCTGATCAGCCAAATTGGGGAATCTTTGTTGAACCCCTGAGGCACTTAGTAGAGACCCTCCAGAAAGGTTATGCGTTAAAGGAAGGGCTAGACTCACCCTAGAATAAGAACTTCCCTTGGCCTCCCATAAGAAGTTCAAAAACAGGGCTTGAAATGTTCAGGTTGGTCCACAAGTAGATTAACTGCCTGACAGAACAAAATTCAACATTCGTTAAGGGAAGACAACAAGATCTGAGCATTCAAATGTAAAATTAGTCATGTCCATCATTTAATAAAAAATATTAGATATGTAAAGAAGCAGGAAAAGGTGACCCATTATCAGAATAAAAATCAGTCAAAAGAATCAGACCCAGGAATAACCAGGATAATGGAATTAGCAGATAAAGACTTTAAGACAGCTATTATCACAGCGTTCAAGGATTTCAAAAGGAAAACATGAACATAATGTTGAAAGAAATGAAGACTATAGAAAAGAGTTGAATGGAGCTTCTAGAATAGAAAAATCCAATATCTGTAATGAAAAATATATAGTATTGAGTTTAACAGCAGCTTAGACATGTGGAAGAAAAGATCAGTGAATTTGAAGACCGGAAAATAGAAGCTGTCTAAACTGAGCACAGACAGACAAAAAAGGGAGAAAGACCCCTGCGACTTATGGGACATTATCTAGTATTCTAAACTGTGTGTAATTTCAGTCCAAGAGCAGTACAGGGGCGGGGTGGGGGGGCAGAGATACAGTATTTAAATAAATGATGGCTGCAATTTTTCTGAATTTGGTAAACACTAAAAAGTCACAGATCTAAGAAGCTCAAAATCCCTCTTGTAGGATAAACAAAGAAAACCACACTAAGATATGTCACAAACAAGATGCTGAACACTAATAATGAAGAGAACATTACAAAAGCACCAAGAGGACATGTAGGGGTCAGAGAGAAGCGTGGCCACTGATCTGTCCTCCAGTGCAGTGGAATGGTATATTTAAAACATTGAAAGCCTTTCAACTTAGAAATCTGTGTACAGTGAAAATGTTATTCATTAATGAAGGCAAAATAAAGACAGATGTTCTCATCAAAGGAAAAGAATTCACCGTCAGAGACCTGCACCATAAAAATGTGGAATAAAGTTTTCAGGCTGAAGGAAAATGACTTCATATAAAAACTCAGACCTGCAAAAAGAAATGAAGGATATTATCCATGGTGAATATAAAGATAAATAAGAAACTTTGTATGTTATATTTTTTAGTATCTTTAAAAGAAAAAAAATTACTGTTTGAAACCATAATTATAATTATGTATTGTGGGGTCATTACATGCAGAATTAAAATGTATAACAGCAATAGCAAAGGGACAGGAGAGGAAAAATGGAAATGTACAGTCTTAAGGGTCTTACATTACTTATGAAGCGGTATAATATTATTTTAAGGCATACTCTGTTAAGTTAAAGATACATATTGTAAACGCTAAAGCAACTACTAAAAATAAAATGAAAAAGTACAGTTAATAAGCCTATAGAGGACAAAATTAAATACTACAAATATTAGTTGTGTTCTTAAATGTTACTTCATTTGCTGTACACCCTTACAATTTCCAAAGACTTTAACTCATTGTTTATTTTTATAATTTTCACCAGTTATACTGGGGAATGAGTCCACAGAGTTCTTCACACTGTCATTCTGGGGGAAAAAAATGAATCCTATGAAATCTTTAAGAAAGAAATAATCAGTCTTGTTGACTCATTTATGAGGGCAACATTATACTGACAAAAGAAGACAAAGATATTACAAGAAAAGAAAATATATTCTGACATTTCACATGAACGCATTTGGAAAAAATCTTTCTCAAAATATTAACAAATTGAATCCAGTAATATATAAAAATGTTAATATGTTATGACTGAATGGGATTGATCCCAGGAATGCAATTTTATTAAAACATTAAAATGAGTTTGTTAAACATTAAAATTTATTGCATCATAATTCACTGTGTTAATGGAATCAAAGAGAAAAAAATCAATAAAAATGTGTCAAGGGCTTCCCTGGTGGCGCAGTGGTTGGGGGTCCGCCTGCCGACGCAGGGGACACGGGTTCGTGTCCCGGTCCGGGAGGATCCCGCATGCCGCGGAGCGGCTGGGCCTGTGAGCCGTGGCCGCTGAGCCTGCGCATGCGGAGCCTGTGCTCCGCAATGGGAGAGGCCACAGCAGTGAGAGGCCCGCGTACCGCAAAAAAAAAACCAAAAAAAAAAGTGTCAAAATTCAACACCCATTTGTGATAGACAATCTCAGCGCTCTAGGAATAGATGGAAATTTCACCTAACAAGGTGCATCTACCCAATTTCTTATAAAGTGTGCAAAAAAAGTTTGGACTCCTTGCAAAAGCATATATATAATATGTTTAATATCTTTCTTTTGGGGGGAAATTCAAATTAAAACCACAATGAAGCTATAGTACACACCCACTAACATGACTAAAATTTAAAAGACTTATAATACCCAGTATTGGTGAGGTTGTGGAGCAAATTGAACTTTTACACATTACTTCGGCAGTGTGAAATTGTGCAGTTACTCTGCAAGCAATACAGCCGTGTCTTATAACATTACACCCACAGTTACCAAAAACTTCACGTGTAGGTGTTGCTAAAAATTGGTTTCTATAAAAAGACTCAAACACTTTTATAAGATGAGCAAAGTAAAAACTAGAATGAGTGTTAGAAAATGAGAGTTTCTGCTTTTGTGGCCTCACATGGGATATGGTCAGACTAAGCGAAGCATCTTAGAGCATTCTTAGAATAAACAAAAAACAATGAAAAACAGCAAAAGTCAGAAATGCCAACTGCAGAAGTCAGTAGTCCTTTTCCAGAAATTCGAGTAAAAATCTCATATCTCTCCTAACACAGTGAAGACAGAATACATTTTGAAAACTTATAAAAGCTGTCTTTGGAAGTGAGTTGTAACGATCTGTTCAGAGAATATCATCCCTTTTGATTTAGGTTATTGGTTTTTTTTTCATGTTTGACCACAGCCTAGGGAGAGGATTCATTCTCACTGTTGCTCTGTCCTTTCATTAGTGTAGCTCTGGCTTAAGAAAAGTATGCTTCAGTTTTGTTCAGTGAAAGAACATTAAGGCCCTGTTGTAGCATTGTGCTGCGAAGCTACCCTTAAGGGTTTTCTGGTCCCCTATTACAAATCCCCCTTTTAACCTATCTTGGTGATTTAAGAATTGCATTGGGTTAATACAATGCAATTCATTCCTCTGGGTGCAGTTCTTTTTAAATGGAAACATAACGGTCATTTTCATTTTTTATGATCTGTTGCTTAATTCAACATTTGCATTTCCTTTAATATATTTTAATCCTTCACATTCATTTAAAAACAAACGTACTCAAGTTAATTGTTTTTCACTTTATTCATATATGAAAGGCATTTTATGCTAATTGAACAAAAGTAAATTTCACCCTAGAGCATATTTGAAATGTTGCTAATTCTAAACGAGGATTTAGAATATTCATGGTGATATCTCATCTTGGGCATCTTTAGGAAGAGGTCAGCCACAAGTTAACTTGTGGTTTATTGACATTTGGTCCCTATGGTCTGTTTAATAATTTCTTTTTCGTTTTAATCTACCTCTTCTTCAAGTTTCATTCAAAAGACCCCTTTCCATTCTGAAAATTAAACCACTATTCCTGCTTAGGCAGCAGCCAAATAGTAGAATAATTAGTTTCTAAGAAGACCCTGTAAGGGGTCTGACGTAACTTGGAGTCATTTTCTTTGCTCCTTCATTGTTAGTTTAGGACCTTTTCAAATATTCTTGATGTTAGCAGCTAGATTTAAAAAAATTAATAGATTTTATTTTTTTGAACAGGTTTAGGTTTATGGAAAAGATGAGTGGAAAGTTCAGAGAGTTTCCATAAATCCCCCTCACCAAGTTTTCCCTGTTATTAACATCTTGCATTGGTATGGTACATTTGTTACAGTTGATGAGACAATAATGATACATTATTGTTAACTAAAGTCCATAGTTTACATTAGGGTTAATTCTCTGTGTTGTACATTTTACAGATATTTTAAAGACTTTATTTTTTAGCATAGTTTTAGAGTCACAGAAAAATTGAGAGGGAGGTACAGAGATTTCTCATATGTCCTCTGCCCTCACACATGCATAGACTCCCCCATTATCTACATTTCTTACCAGAGTGGTGCATTTGTTACAATCGATGAACCTACACTGACACATCAGTACCATCCAAGGTCCACAGTTCACATTAGGGTTCACTCTTGGTGGTATACTTTTTATGGATTTTGACAAATAAATAATGACCTGTATCCACCATTACAATATCATATAGACTTGTTTCACTGCCCTAAAAATTCCTCTGTGCTCCATCTGGTCATTCTTCCCTTTCTCTTCCCTGAACCCTGTTAATCATTGATCTTTTTACAGTATCCATAGTCTTGCCTTTTCCAGAATGTCATATAGTTGGAATCATACAGTATGTAGTATTTTCAAATTGCCTTCTTTCACTTAACAGTATACATTTAAGATTACCCTATTCCTTGTGTTGGTAACTAGGTTTTAAACCCAATTCAGAGTCATATTTTCTGTTTTCTGGGTACCTTTGAATAATAGAAAAGTGTTCTGTAATAATTGGGCATCCATATATAATCCATACCTAACACATGTACAAAAATTAACTCAAAATGGATTATAGACCTACCTATATGTGGAACCTAAAACTATAAAACTTCCTGAAGGAATTATAGAAGAAAAATTTTTTGACCTTGGGTTAGGCAAACATTTTCTTGATATGACATAAAAAACACTTTCCGTAAAATTTTTAACATGATAAATTTAGAACTTCTGCTTTTCAAAAGACACTTAAAATAAAAGGTCAAGCCACAAACTGGGAGAAAGGACTTGTATCCAACATATATAAAGAACTCTCAAAACTCAATAATAAAAAAAATGAACCAAAAATTTGAACACTTTACCAAAGAAAGTAAATGGATAGCAAATACATACATGAAAAGATGGTCAATGAAATTAGTCATTAGACAAACTCAAATCAAAATCACATGAGATCCATTTAGAATGGCTTTTTAAAAAGTCACAATGTCAACTGCTGACGAGGATGTGGAGCAACTGGAGCTCTTGTTCACTGCTAGTGGGAATGCAGAATGGTACAGCCACTTCGGGGAAATAGTTTAGCAAATACCTAGAAGGTCATACATGTGACTGATAGGACCCAACAATTCCCAACAGCAATGAAAACCATATTCATGGAAAAGCCTATTATGCAAATGTTTACAGTGGTTTTGCTCATAATTGCCAAAAACTGCAAACAACTCAAAAGTCTTTCAATTAATGAATGGATAAACAAACAGTAGTTTATCTATTCAGTGGAATACTCAGCATTAAAGAAGGAATGACTAACATTAAAATAGTCTTAAAGAAGGAATGTACAGCAACAAAGATGAATCTCAGATTCATTGTGCCAAATCAAAGGAGCTAGACTTAATGGGCTACACACCTTATGACTCAATCCGCATGACATTTCTGCGAAGATAAAATCATAGGGGCAGAAAAGAGATTAGTGCTTGCCAGGGGCTGGGGAAGAGGTTTGACTACAAAGAGACAGGAGGGTAGATTTTTTTTTTTTGCGGTACGCGGGCCTCTCACTGCTGTGGCCTCTCCCGTTCAGGAGCACAGGCTCCAGACGCACAGGCTCAGTGGCCATGGCTCATGGGCCCAACCGCTCCGCGGCATATGGGATCTTCCCAGACCGGGACACGAACCCGTGTCCCCTGCATCGGCAGGCAGACTCTCAACCACTGCGCCACCAGGGAAGCCCAGGAGGGTAGATTTTTGTGTGTTGGAGTTTTTCTATATCTTGACTGTGGTTGTGATTACATGACTAATATGTTTGTCAATACTCAGAGTTGTATGCTAAATTGGGTGAATTTTATTGTATGTAAATTCTCATACCTTACTTTAAAAAATTTTATTGTATGTAAACTCAACATACCTTACTTTAAAAAAAACCTAAAGTGTATATCACAAAGAATCCTGTATTCTCAACTTTACTAGTTAGGGAAAATAACTATGTCAAAGAAATATTGATACCAGAAAGTGGTGTTTGAACTTCTTAGTGCAAACTCTATGATCGCATTAGTTCTTTTTTCAATTTTTATTTTATTTCCTGCACATTTCTTTTTTTAAAAATAAATTTATTTATTTTTTATTTTATTTATTTATTTATTTTTGGCTGTGTTGGGTCTTCGTTGCTGTACATGGGCTTTCTCTAGTCGCGGTGAGCAGGGGCTACTCTTTGTTGCAGTGCGCGGGCTTCTCATTGCAGTGCCTTCTCTTGTTGCAGAGCACAGGCTCTAGGCACGAGGGCTCAGTAGTTGTGGCTCGCGGGCTCTAGAGTGCAGGCTCAGTAGTTGTGGCGCACAGGCCCAGTTGCTCTGCAGCATGTGGGATCTTCCCGGACCACGGCTCGAACCCATGTCCTCTGGCATTGACAGGTGGACTCTCAACCACTGCACCACCAGGGAAGCCTCGTCCTGCACATTTCTTTATGGCTCCTTTATTCTCCCTGTAAGATCCTAGCTGTTTACTCTTGAATTAACATAATAGTCAATCACAGAAGATGCAGCAAAGAGGCCACACTTTGGAGACATAGGAAAAGCCATTCAGTCACCCTGCAATAAATTTTGGAAATTTAAAAACTGGTCCTAAAACTTGGTTCTTTTAAATAAGTGCTCTGCAATTTAAAGGACTCAATTTCTTTTCAGTCAATTTTTTAAAATTAATTAATTAATTAATTATTTTGGCTGTGTTGGATCTTCGTTTCTGTGCGAGGGCTTTCTCCAGTTGCGGCAAGCAGGGGCCACTCTGCATCGCGGTGCGTGGGCCTCTCACTGTCGCAGCCTCTCCCGTTGTGGAGCACAGGCTCCAGACGCGCAGGCTCAGTAGTTGTGGCTCACGGGCTTAGTTGCCCTGCGGCATGTGGTATCTTCCCAGACCAGGGCTCGAACCCGTGTCCCCTGCATTGGCAGGCAGATTCTTAACCACTGTGCCACCAGGGAAACCCTCTTTTCGGTCAATTTTGAATAGTTTTGTGAACTAATCTTGCTGGGCCACAGAGGAGGCGATGTGACCCTGTATTCTGCTGTCAGGACGGCACACTCTGCTTCTTATCCAGTTAAAACGTGTTCCCTTTTCTGCAGAAGAAAACGCTGGTTTGGGAGTGCCAGGGCTGCACAGATTCCTGTAGAAGATGAACGTTTTCTTTGAATGTAGAAAGACACCAGCTATGAAAGGAGTTGCATCTAAGTGTTCATTTGTGACTTCGTGTTTAGATTTTAAACACACTTAACAAAAACAATATTACACATGATGGCTAGATCGACCAGCCAGCCCAGACCTCCTTTTGGGGGATCATGACATGTCATGATTAAATGTAAGACTGGACTCTAAAGTCAGGCTGTCCAAGTTGAGGTCTTAGCTTTGTCACTACTGTGTGATCTTTTCCAAGTTACCTTAGCATTTTGTGCCTCACTTTCCCAATCCTTAGTATGGAGATGCTAATAATTCCTATTTCACAGAGTGGTGAGATACACAGATAATGCATGTAAATGGATTAGAAATGTGCTAGCTTAAAAAATGTGCCCAACACAGCTGTTATTATCTCATCTATAATGTATCAGAAGTGTTAAGGCATCCAATAAAATCTAATCACTGTGTTAGAAAAAAGTTTGAGAGAAAATGTGTTCAGTATTTTAGATGAGGGTGTTAGGAATATACTTCCTCTCACCTTTGTTTTCTGCCTCCATTTAGGTCAGTAGAGTCAGGGAAATGCCAGGCTCTTAGTTTGCAGGCACTGAGGTGTCAGAGGAGGCCCCATAGTTCAGGGTAAGGGCAAGGACACCATGGACCAGAGCCCTGGGGGGAGAGACAGAGCTGACAGCAAACGCTAATGGATCAGACGTTAGGGGATCACGGGGTCAAAGCTTTGTTGGGACCATTTACCTAGTTATCTCCCCTCTCACGTTCCACTGCTAATGTCAGTGTTTGTCTCTTCTGAGAATGCACAGCCCGTTTGAAAGTTTACTGTGGGACTTCATGTTACCTAACTTCAGAGAAACCTGGATGTGAAAAATTCCCCTACCATGCCCCTCCCTCTTGTTTTCCTCTACTCTTGGGAGGTGTGGAGGGAGGAAGCTAGGGAACATGACACTTAAAACAGTTTTCGAAAATAGTATTTGTAACCCTTACTTCAGCACACTCTGAAGTTTTACCAGAAGGGAGGTATGTTTTTAAGTTAATGCGCATATGAAACAGTATCTAGCCATGGATTGAGGTCACATTGCACTATTAATTAAACTATCAGGAATCAAGAATGCCTTAAAGCCCTAGATCTTAAAATTTGAGACTGATTTATAGAATCATAATTCTTTTCCTTAACTTTAAAAGCCAAGCCCAGTGCTTCTCCAGATTCTCTTCTAAAAATTAATTCAAATGGAAACTGTGTTCCAGTAATTAATTGTACACTAGTACAAGTTTATATCTGCATTTGATTTATGAAACCATAAAGATGATGGGAATAATTGTTTGAAACAAAAAATTAGGACAGTTTTGTAAAACGTTTTGAGAAAACCTTTTATAGCAAGTACTTAAAATGGCATATCATTTTATTATCTATCTTGAAATATTCTTTTATAGCTGTGCAACGGAGGATCAGTGACAGATCTTGTGAAAGGATTTCTGAAGAAGGGCAAAAGAATGAGTGAGCCCATAATTGCCTATATTTTACGTGAAGCGCTGTTGGTAAGGCGGTTTAAATTGTTCGTGCATTAATTAGGAGGCAGTTCCAGTTAAATAAAAAGTGAGGATCCTATTTTTAGCAAAACATCACTGCATTAGTATTTATCGATGCAAGAGTAAGATGCAAAATGTGAAATGTTTAGCATAACTAATTCCTTTTCTCCATTAGAGACCTACCCTCCTTGTGTCAACAGAAACCTGAGTTTTGATCTCCTAGGTATATTTCTGAGATTATGGCAAAGGTAGATAATGTGTATTTTTACTAATAGTTAGGTTTTTATTTGCCATTGTTTATTTATTTATTCCTTTAAGAGCCATTATTTCAAATGAGTGTATAGAATGTTTTCTTATGTTGAGATCAGCACATTTTAAATAAACTATTTGCTAAGGGCTAAGGAGTATGCGCTGGTTTTTTTGAATTTTTATATAGTCCAAAGTGGAAATGATATACTTTGATTTGACTAACTCAATGTGAACCATTTAAGAACCTTTGTTAATTTTAACGTGTGGTGTGTTTCCTATTGATTTTGTATAAATGCATCCATCTGAAAAATGCGTTTTTGATGCTTTCTTTAAAAGTCACTATGTATTTATTTCCCACTTCTAGGGACTTCAGCATTTACATAACAACAAAACTATCCACCGTGATATAAAAGGAAATAACATCCTATTAACCATCGAAGGCGGAGTTAAACTCGTAGATTTTGGTAAGTTTTGTTTGAAATGCATGGATTTGGGCCGCAGAATGACTCGTGTGATGTGATTTGATCATTTGCCGTCAGCCTTGCTTTGTAGGCATTGAAAGAGAAAAAACCAGTATCTCATCGAGGTAGGAAAGTTGCAGAGATTTTAAAAAATTTGGTAAATGAGAGGTTCCCAGAAGAAAGAGTGACTTCTTTCAAGTCAGCCATGGTGTGCCTGTAGCACTCCTGCAGCGGTATGCGTGGTTGATTCTCTGAAATAGATGGGCTCCCCATAATCACACTAAGCCTAAATGGTAAGCCCACGGCCCTTACTATCGATTGCGTTCCCGATGGGCAGGGGCCCAAACCCAGGATTTTGAGACATGAGGGGAAACCTTCAGATGTCTCTGGGAAAATGTTTTCCCTCCTAAGAGGGCAGCACAAGTAAAGATGGTCTCTTTCTTACTTGGGACCTTCCATGTCTTATTGTGTTGCCTGCAGCCACCTTGTTCTATCCTGAGGTGTTCCATCCCAAGTGGAAAGGCAGCCCTGCAAGACGGGAAGAAGGAGGGTCCTTGGTGACATAGTCCAGCCACTAAATCAACTGACTTTGAAACCTCCCCTATCTCTGGACCTTCTGTCATGTGAGATAATACATTTCCATATTGACTGAGCCAATTCGGAGTGTCTGTGTCAGAGCCAGAGGCACTGTAGCTGATACCTCGGCTCCTCCTTTTCCAGTTGTGACAGTGATATCTCCCCCGTCTCACTGGATCCCCACTAACACATGACACCTGTGAGAGTGGGTAGCATTATTCTAGGACATCTCAGTATCCTTGTCGTTCTCCCCTTCCTGCACTCAGGCTGGGTAAGGTGTCTCTCCTTGTGCTTCTGTACCCTGTATATTTCTCCATTTCTGTGTTTATCACATAAGATTATGATGGTCTATTTGGTCTTCATATGTAGACAAAGATACTTAGGCTCACAGATAGACAGGGTCATTAAGAGGTGGGACTATGTCATCTTCTATTTTGTAGACCTAATACTTTGGGAATAGTAGTTCAGTGAGTAATAGTTGAACGAATGAGTGACTTTTCCTTCATTTTGCATTTTGGAAAATGAAGCTTAGGGAAAGTAATCGACTCAGTTTAGAAATTAATTGTTTTAATCCCAGTATGTAACTCTTTAGTGATCTGGCTTCACCCAGAAATGAACTTCAGAGCATCTAGACAGGAACAGTTGAATAGCGTATCTTTCAAACGACCACGTATTTTTTTCCCCTCAGCTGAGCATTTGAAAACTACGGAGCAGCAGTGAGCTTGGCAGTGAATTCCTGATTAGTAACTGGGATGCAGCTAGTGTGTGTTACTAGCTGAGTTCAGAGCTGTGCATTTGAACAGTCTGGCCGGGTTAGGATGCTAATGAGAACTTGTGCCTGAAATTCTAAAAAACAACAACAAAACACTCTTCACTGCTCCATGGACAGAGCCATGACTCTCTTCAGACAATACTTTTGGCTCCAGTCCTAACAGACCCAAATGGAGAACTTAACATTTAACTTGAGATCTCATAATTCTCTTGCTCTAAAAAGTGGCTACAATATATAGAGCCCAGATGAAAATTGTTGAAACAAATGTAAGTAAACATCTTCTTCAGTCACACACAAAAAAGAACTTGATAAACCAGTAGCTCTGAGAAAGGCAACTTCCTGGGACATCCTCTAAAGTAATCCAGAGTAAAAATATACACCTAGATAATAAATAAAGTGGCCTTTATTATGATATCTTTAGAAAGTAGTCATAACGTACAAAGCTGACAGAACGAGAGCTTTGGTTTTATATTAATTAACTTAAAGACTTTACTGTCAGCAGCAATTAGAGAAGAGGGTCAGTTGCCTATTAAATGTGTCCCTGGTGTCTGATACTAAAATGCTATTATTTGCGTATAAAAGGATGCTTATATTTCTGTTCTCCATAGTAAGAGGACATGGATTCCATTCACCTAAGATGGTTTAAGGTTTTCATATAAATTAAAACCCGAGGATGGAGGTTCATACATAGTGAAGCTTCTCAAGGGCATAAGGAATACAGTATACTAAGCCACCAGCTGCCGAACCAAACTGAAAATCAGGGTCCTTAGTTTATGTTTAAATCAGATTTTCAGAGAATGCCACAGCTGGGAGTAAAGGAGTTTAGAATATATTTTTATTTGGATTTCTCTCCTCATAAAATGTGCAGTGGTTCATTATTGGGTACTGGAGATCTGTACTCGGATGGTTGCCAGTCCTCTAAATGCTCAGATGGAGCCCCACCATCTCACCCATTCCCAGAGATCTGCTTCATATCAAGAGTTTCTTGCCTTAGAAAAAAGTCCTCAGTATCTATTTTGTTGCTCAAGCTAGAAATCTTGGCTTATCCTTGAGCTTTCCTTTGTCTTCACCACCCACATCTACCACGAGTCACAAGGCTGTGTCTGTGTTATAAATTCCCAGGCTCCATCTTTATCTCTCTGCCCCGGTCCTCACCATCATCTCTGACCGGGGCTCCTGCGGCCACACTTTACTAACCCCCCTGCAGCCAGTCTCATTCCTCTCCTTCCAGACCATTCCCCACACCACAGCTCTGGCTCAGCTGACCCTGCCACTCTCTCGCTCAATATTTTGTCCGTGGTTTGTCAGCCCTCCTTGGGGAGGGCTGTGCGCCTTGCGATCCTGTCTGCTGGCCCAGAGTAAAGCACTGAATGATTAACACCTTTTTTCTGCCCCTTGGCGCACAGCAGGGACCCCCTCTTCCTATTACCTGTGAGCCAGGTCAACTTCTTTCAGCCTCTTAAATGTACCACCGTCTTTCTCAGTCAGGGCTCTTACACATGTGTCGGAGGAAGTTCTTCAAAATTGGTTAACATGCTCTTCTCTTGCTTATTCAAGAATGTGACCTTCACCCCAGTCTGCCAGAAGCATCTCTCTGTTTGCGGGGGGGGGGGGCATGTTAAGATTTGTTCCAGAAGGAATGCAAGAAAATGACTGAGGTAATATTAAAAAATAGGAATGTGTAGCAAGACCCGGGTTATCTCTTGAGAAAGATCTGTCTGAATTGCTTTATCTTCTCTTTAGCTTATGGAGAGGGAAATTCCAGGGATCCCTCGTAGGGTTTTGCATAAAAGAGAACAGAAAGAAGAGGGAAACCCTTTCCAGTTCTTGGGTAATTGTGGAAAGGTGAAACAGACAAAGAGGTGGAACAGTGAGATAAGCTTTTAAAAAGTGAAGGTGACAACGAGGGTGGAAAGGAACTCTTACCCTCACTCTTCCCACCACCACCATTCTGAGTCCCAGACAAAGTCCCTGCAGGGTCTGCGCCAGTCCTGACTGGGGTGATCACATCGTCCTGGCGTAGAGGTGTAGAGTGATTAGGTACAGGAAGCACTCAAGCTAAGCTTCTCCAAGTCCCTTACCCTCTGCTCCCTTTAACCCCCTACTAACTGAAAATCTTTCTGGGGAGTTTCTAGAGGGGGCTGCTCAGGATGGGCGGTGAGGGGCAGAGCCCAGATCACCTGGGCCAGGTCTGAATAGGAGTCACAGCCAGACCTCAGAGCATTGTCAGCCCCAGCTGAAACCACTCTGAGCCTTCGTCTGCCAGGAGACTCTACACAGGTAGCCCTGCCTGCGTGAGAAGAGGCCACAGGCTCACTGGATGCAGACCCCATCAGGAGGGCCAGGGGGCCCCTAGCAGGCAGGCAGACAAAGGAACATGGCCTCAGAGACCAGAGACCGACCACACCCGAGGACCCTCCCTCTTCTCCCCACCACAGGGTCTTATAAGCCATCCCTCATCCTGTACAGACAGTACCGTCTTCAGGAGAGAAGAAGGAGGGGTGCCATCTGAGAGATGGAGCAAGCACTTTCATTCAAGAGAGACTGAACTCTTTCTAAAAGGACTTACGGTTTCTATCTGACTAAGCTTTACTTCTCCCAGCCAGTGGGTAGGGACATAGGAGAGCCCATAATAGTTAGAGGCAAAATGAAGAAATCACAATGACAGTTCTCTTTATGTATCTAAGATTTATGTCATTGAATTTTGTGACCGGTTGCAAACACAATGCTTTCCCTGCATGGAAACCTCCCCTCACCCCTGCACCCAGCTAACTTCTGTCTGCCTGGCTGAGAACTTCCCCAACACCCTATCCTTTCTTTTTTGAAAAAATTTTTATCTTATATTGGAGTACAGTTGATTAACAATGCTGTGTTAGTTTCAGGTGTACAGCAAAGTGATTCAGTTATACATATACATACATCTATTCTTTTTCAGATTCTTTTCCCATTTAGGTTATTACAGAATATTGAGCAGAGTTCCTTATACTATACAGTAGGTCATTGTTGATTATTTATTTTAAATATAGCAGTGTGTGCATGTCAATCCCAAACTCCCTAACTATCCTCCCCCCGCCCTTCCCCTCGGTAACCATAAGTTTGTTCTCTAAGTCTGTGAGTCTGTTTCTGTTTTGTAAACAAGTTCATTTGTATCATGTTTTTTTAGGTTCCGCATATAAGCGATATCATATGATGTTTGTCTTTCTCTGTCTGACTTACTTCACTTAGTACGATAATCTCCAGGTCCATCCATGTTGCTGCAAATGACATGATTTCATTCTTTTTAATGGCTGAGTAATATTCCATTGTATATATGCACTCTGTCTTTTCTTTAGCCAAACAGTTATCACACTTGACTGTAATCATGTGTTTAATTTGACTACCTTCGCTGCTAAGCTGTGAGCTTTGTGATGGCTCGGTCTCTGTCTGGCCTATCACTCTGTCCCTGGAACCAAGCATGGCACTGGCACATCGGAAGTGCTCAATAAATACTCTCGAATGAGTGAGTGAATGGGAGGCAGGATTTTCCATGTAATTGTGTGACCTTGAGAAGGTCACTTAAAATCTCCAGGGACATCAAGTATGAAAACAGTCTCTACCTCATATGGTTGATCACTGTGGAGAGTAAATGGAATGATACAGGTGAGCTACGTAGTATAATTATTGACACTTTATAATTTTAAAAATCTGAGCTATTATCATGAAGTAATACTGTCACCTCGCCCCTAGCTCAGTGTTGTATACATAGTAGGTACTTGATAAATAGTAAATAAATACTTTATTTAAATATTGATAGTTGCTAAATATTGAAAATCTGAGTTCCCCAAATAGGTGCTTCTTTCTGTTTAAAAAAATAATAGCCCTTTGCTAGAGTCAATTGGATATTAACTTTATTATTATTATTATTTTTTTTTTTGGATATTAACTTTAAATATCAAGCTATTTAATTACACTAAAAGTAAGATTCAGTTTGCTAATGCTAGTTATGAGTAGAGCCTTTAAGACAACCTTTTGTTTTCTTGTTAAGTGGGCTAGGCTTTTACAGAAAACCACCAGCCACCTCAGAGAATAAAAAGACAAGTGAGCTTGCAGATATTATAAATGAAATACATTAGCAGTCACTGGTGTATGATCAGTCAATAAATAACACAACCTCCCAGGAGATAAACCCCTTTAGGCAGTCAACTAACGTCTGAAAAAGCAGTCCTCGTTTGGAATAGAAAATGAAAGAGAGACTAAATTTAAAGGACAGTACTCAGTTCTCATTTCTACAGATTTCTCTCTGGGGATCTTCATTTCTAATAGAATAGTTAACATTTCAATACCAAAGTACAGAATGTACTTCTTGTGACTTATTTAGACATCGTTCTTATGACAGATTATTTTATGGCTTTCAGTCTCTTATCACCCACATGCTCAACTTTAGACCAAATCCCCAGTGAATAATGTAGGTCAAAGAGAAGTTGCGACTTATTTATTAATAACCCACTTTTGTAGCATCCAGTGAGGCAGGCACACCTGAACTTAAAAACTATGAAGTTCCCTTCATTCCTTCCTTTCTTCCAGAATAATTCAGAACAAAAGGCATTTGGTGGGCCCGAGAAAGCCTGGGAATCGGGGTGCAGCTCAGCAAATGGTTTGGACCTGAAAGGAGTGAGGAAGGTGTCCACGCTGGGAGGGGAGAGGCAGTGGTGGCTCGGCTTGGGGCGTTGAGACCCCGAGGAGGGGACAAAGAGAGCATTTGTCTAGGGGGATGGTGGTGACCCCAGTCAGTTTGTCAGAGCCTGAGCTGGATAAGTGCGTCTGCATAGGGGTCAAAATGGAGACAAGGGGTTGGTTACATAAAGGGGGCTTGATACCATCTGGAAATATCCTGAGGACAATGGGAGCCAGGTTTCTTACTGTTAGAGATGAGAATTACAAATGTGGAAGGGAGAAAACTGAACCCCTTGATGTTGGAGTGGAATTGGAGGTGTCAGTGTGAACTCATGGTTTTCAATATGTAGAGAGGCATATGAAAAGAAATATGTGATACGTGTGTGTGTGTGTGTGTGTGTATACAGGTTGTCTGGCTATGTCCACTAAGAGAACTTGCAAGCTTGACGCCCCAAGAGCAAGCACATCAAACACCTAGCTCTCAGTTTTTAAATATAATTCTCCACTAATAGTAAGCAGGCATTCTTGGAGAAAAGCTGATGTTTAAGGCTATACAAGATAAGCCTGGAACTTAATGTGCCCGAAAGTGAGGAACTGCCCAAAGAGTGATGGAGACAATGTCAAAAGGACACAGAAGCCAAATTGAAGTGATTCTCACTGACCAAATCTGGGACAGTTTGAGCATCAAAATAATGATGATAATGATGGTAACAATGATGTCCGTTGAATAAAGTAGAAATCCATTAATTCATACTTTCGTACTTTCACACACAAATAGATGAATGGAAAAAAGCTAAAGCTTTTCTTTATAGAAGAATGCCAACTAATGAATATAGAAGGAATAATGAAAGTTTAAAAATTATCTTTTGGCAACCATCATAGTAATAATTAATTCATCCAAAAACTTCAATGGATGCTAAACTAGTGGGTTAAGTTTTGATTAAAAATAGGATATTTAGATGGTCTCAAAAGCTCTGCATAAAATAACTTAATTACAGAAGAGAAGGAGAAACTTTATAGGCGAGAAGCCTGGCAGACACAGACTTAATCAAGTAAGCAAAGTGAATACAACTACTGATGTGACAAATGGAAATCACATACCACCTGATAGGATACAAGGAGAAGACTTCCCTTCCATGATATTCCTGCCAAAAATATAATCTTGAGGGAATATCTGACAAATCCAAGTTCGGGAACATTCTACAAAATAACTAGCCTGAAATTCTAAAAACAATATCAAGGTCATGAAATTCAAGGAAATATTAAGGAACTCCTGCAGATTGAAGGAGACCAAAGAGACATGACAACTAAACACACCACGTGATCCTGGATTGGATCCTTTCATTGTTAAGTATATTTGGGACAATTGATGACTTTTTTTTAAAACAAATATTTCTTTATTTAAAAAATTTTTTATTTTATTTAAAAAATTTATTTTATTTGTTTATTTTTGGCTCTGTTGGGTCTTCGTTGCTGCACACAGGCTTTCTGTAGTTGCGGCGAGCGGGGGCTACTCTTTGTTGCGGTGTGCAGGCTTCTCATTGTGGTGGCTTCTCTTGTTGCAGAGCACGGGCTTCGGGCGTGCGTGCTTCAGTAGTTGCGGCACGTGGGCTCAGTAGTTGTGGCTCGCAGGCTCTAGAGCACAGGCTCATCAGTTGTGGCGCACGGGCTTAGTTGCTCCGTGGCATGTGGGATCTTCCTGGACCAGGGCTCGAACCCATGTCCCCTGTATTGGCAGGCAGATTCTTAACCACTGCACCACCAGGGAAGCCCGTCCTGTTGCCTTTTAAAGTAATTTAAGTCAGTCATTCTTGAGAGAATTTTGCATTTTTCTACCTTCTTAGCTAATTTTCTTGTGGGAATTTATGTTAAGTAAAAATGCCATTTGTCCTCAGGAAACTCGTTTTTCTCTCCAGCTAAAGTTTACTAACCGGAAAATGAGCACGTTAGATGTTACGACCATTAAGTTGCCTTCTAGTTCTGAAGTAGTTTGTTGTGTTGGAAAAATGATCTTCAGAGTTAACAGTCATTGCAGAAGCATTCAACAAACATGATTCGGTCAAGACCATCCTCTGTTACTCTTTCATAGGTGTGTGTCCTGTTTTTAATGGATAATTATCCAATATTCTCAGACTCAAGGGTTTCTTATTCTACCTACTTGCATTTTTCCTTTTTCACTTATTTTGAGACTTTTTGTTTTTCCTTCTTCACATTCTGGGCTGAATTTTTCTTGTTTCCATTCAGTTTACAGGAACCAGGTGTAAAACAGTCTTTCTGCAGGATCCCAAAGGACTCTAAATATATGAGACTCCATTAGCGCTGTAATTCATTATCCCAGATATCATGGATGTGCAGAAATATCCATAACTTATTATGAAATATTCATAATAGTTATTATTTTAGTATCATCCTTTAAAATTATCTTTATACATTTCATAATGTGTATATTACTATACTAGGAAATATGTAGAAAGTAGTCTGTATCTATATCGAGTATGCTTGCTCAGAAGTTTCCTATTGTTTGGAATGTGTGATCAAGAATGTTGGAGGCCAGGGCTTCCCTGGTGGCGCAGTGGTTGAGAGTCCGCCTGCAGATGCAGGGGACGCGGGTTCGTGCCCCGGTCCGGGAAGATCCCACATGCCGCGGAGCGGCTGGGCCCGTGAGCCACGGCCGCTGAGCCTGCGCGTCCGGAGCCTGTGCTCCGCAACGGGAGAGAGGCCACAACAGTGAGAGGCCCGCGTACAGAAAATTAAAAAAAAAAAAAAAGAATGTTGGAGGCCAGGGCTTCCCTGGGGGCGCAGTGGTTGAGAGTCCGCCTGCAGATGCAGGGGACGCGGGTTCGTGCCCCGGTCCGGGAAGATCCCACATGCCGCGGAGCGGCTGGGCCCGTGAGCCACGGCCGCTGAGCCTGCGCGTCCGGAGCCTGTGCTCCGCAACGGGAGAGAGGCCACAACAGTGAGAGGCCCGCGTACAGAAAATTAAAAAAAAAAAAAAAGAATGTTGGAGGCCAGGGCTTCCCTGGGGGCGCAGTGGTTGAGAGTCCGCCTGCAGATGCAGGGGACGCGGGTTCGTGCCCCGGTCCGGGAAGATCCCACATGCCGCGGAGCGGCTGGGCCCGTGAGCCACGGCCGCTGAGCCTGCGCGTCCGGAGCCTGTGCTCCGCAACGGGAGAGAGGCCACAACAGTGAGAGGCCCGCGTACAGAAAATTAAAAAAAAAAAAAAAGAATGTTGGAGGCCAGGGCTTCCCTGGGGGCGCAGTGGTTGAGAGTCCGCCTGCAGATGCAGGGGACGCGGGTTCGTGCCCCGGTCCGGGAAGATCCCACATGCCGCGGAGCGGCTGGGCCCGTGAGCCACGGCCGCTGAGCCTGCGCGTCCGGAGCCTGTGCTCCGCAACGGGAGAGAGGCCACAACAGTGAGAGGCCCGCGTACAGAAAATTAAAAAAAAAAAAAAAGAATGTTGGAGGCCAGGGCTTCCCTGGGGGCGCAGTGGTTGAGAGTCCGCCTGCAGATGCAGGGGACGCGGGTTCGTGCCCCGGTCCGGGAAGATCCCACATGCCGCGGAGCGGCTGGGCCCGTGAGCCACGGCCGCTGAGCCTGCGCGTCCGGAGCCTGTGCTCCGCAACGGGAGAGAGGCCACAACAGTGAGAGGCCCGCGTACAGAAAATTAAAAAAAAAAAAAAAGAATGTTGGAGGCCAGGGCTTCCCTGGGGGCGCAGTGGTTGAGAGTCCGCCTGCAGATGCAGGGGACGCGGGTTCGTGCCCCGGTCCGGGAAGATCCCACATGCCGCGGAGCGGCTGGGCCCGTGAGCCACGGCCGCTGAGCCTGCGCGTCCGGAGCCTGTGCTCCGCAACGGGAGAGAGGCCACAACAGTGAGAGGCCCGCGTACAGAAAATTAAAAAAAAAAAAAAAAAAGAATGTTGGAGGCCAAACTTTTGCTTTAAAAAATTCTTAATTCATATTAATATAAAACCTAATAACTCTTAGACTTTGTAAACTCATTATTATTGACCATTACCCTTGTTAGTTTGCTCCTTTATATGTAAAATCATTAGGTTCTTGTATCAGTCAGAGTTCCTTGATTGTAGGCAACAGAAACTTAACTCTGACCAACTTAGGCAATGCTACGGAAAATGGCACTGAGTGGCCTACAAAGCCAAGGGAGAAGCTGGGCAATCCAGCCTCCTAGGAAGGGGCTCTGGCATCCTTGGGCCTCCAGAGCAGCATCACCTGGGCTGATCCTTAGATCCTCAACACTGGATGACTCTGTAGTCATCCAGTAGTCTAGTCACCACTGTAGTCTAGTCACCCTAGTGTCTCCAACTCAAGATTCGCATTTCCAAGAAGTCTGAATGGTCTGTCTTGGGTCCTGTGCCACACACACCCTAAGACACTCTTCTTATCCTCCTTCGCAATATATTTCCTGTGGAGTATGGAGGGATGGTCCTTTCCTGACATCCATATCTATAAATTCAGATGCCAGGGCATGACTGCTTGCTGAAAAATGCCAATTCTAGCGATATCATATTTTCTTTATCTTCAGAAAGAAGAAAAATGTATCAAATGATTAGTCTAAAGTGTCACTTTCTTACCAAAAACTTTCGATATTTTACTCAGTTGTGGTTTTTTCTACCCCCTTTACATTTTGCTTAAATGATGTTTGAATTCTTAAACTACCTTTATGAAATTGAAACAAAAATATTCACCGAGGGTCAAATATAATTTTCAATTTTTTCATAAATAATTATAAGCCCTTAGAATAAATTTTAGTAGATTTATAATCAATTTTAAGTTAAATTTGTTTTAAAATCTATTTACTTTTCCTACTTATATAAATAAATTACTGTACTCTGATACTATAAAAGTCAAGCTTAATCATTCCTCCTTTTAATTCATAGGAAAAGACAAGATAAAATGTTTAGATTTATCCTTAACTTTTCTGAAAGGTAAAATACCTGGAGTAGAGATAGAGGTAGAGGATGCATTTGGGAGAAATGTGCATTAAATGTTTATTCCCTTTCTTCAGATCATGTGTTAGAAAATATTCAAGGGAGAAACTTCAATCACAGATTAGATAATTTCCTTTGAATTTCAAAAATGATTTCATGAGGATATTTTTTTCTGTCAAATGATAAGCTTTTTTAAAGGCAAAATGTGAAGGCCGTAGATGAAGATTCCACTTAGGACAAGATTAATACATTAGTGGAGGAGCTCCTTGAGGGACGAAATTAATATGGAACCAAAACATACTGCCTAGCCCTCTGCTCAAGTATGTTTCCACCAGTGAAATGCCCTTTTGGCTGAATATGGCCTTTGAATTTCATGACAAAGTATCATCTTGGAGGAATCATCTTGAGGGAATCAAATATATCCAATTTTAAACCTCAATTAGTGCCTTTGTTCTACTTGGCCGATAAGATAAACAGCTAGAGCCTAAGACAAATGTGACACCGGGAGGGACTCTTCAAAACAGAGACATCAGGGAGTTCAAGTCCACGATTTGGGGATAGCCCATCAAGTCCAGAGCAGGTCAAGGGAAGCAGCACCGTGCAGCCAGAGGAGCAGAGTATGAAATGTGAGGAGGGAGACTATGCTCTGGATTTTCCTGAGTCCCTTATGATTGTATCTAACCAGGTGGAATTAATGAGATGACATGATTGGAATATTTGGTTATGCCTTTTCATTGTAATCCTTCTGTGTATAATTCTCTGAAGGAAAAGAACTGATTCTGTTGATGGTGTTGGTTTACATAGATGTAGTTAATTTGAAATTTCCGGTCAGGTGTGATTTGTCCCAAGTTGACAGATGGAAAATAATTTTATTCACATTCAGAAGTCACCTACTATGTGCATACCACGATATAAAACATTCTCAAATTCACCAGAATTTAGTAGTGCAGAGAGGGAGGTGGGAGTGGAGAGAGCCTACCATTCAAATCATAACTACGTGCCAAAATATGCAATACAGACAAATAGTTTAAAATCTAGAAGGTCGGGCTTCCCTGGTGGCACAGTGGTTGAGAGTCCGCCTGCCGATGCAGGGGACATGGGTTCGTGCCCCGGTCCAGGAAGATCCCACATGCCGTGGAGCGGCTGGGCCCGTGAGCCATGGCTGCTGAGCCTGCGCGTCCGGAGCCTGTGCTCCGCAACGGGAGAGGCCACAACAGGGAGAGGCCCGCGCGTACCGCAAAAAAAAAAAAAATCTAGAAGGTCAAAAGATACAGAGGTTAGTATGACGAGGAGCAGATTAAGTCTGCAAGGGGGCGCTAGAACTTGGAATGGGGCTTTAAGCCTGGGTACGTCTGGATATGAGAAGTAGAAAATAGGAGGACCATTGTGTATCTTGGCTATGTAGACACCCTGACTTAGGATACTTTAAGGTGAAGTTCAAGTCCAGTGGCTTGAACTTCAATCCGTTTTATATATAGTAGTTGGTATCTGCTAATCCCAATCCCATTTTACAGATCTTTAAATTAACTAAGTGTGGGGCAAAGTTTGTGTTTGATCAGAGCTCACAATATGTGGAATCAAAAGAACTAGGGTTTGAGTCCTGATTCTACCCAAACTGTAAGGGAACAGAATTTTAGTATTAGTTTGTAAGCAAATTTATTGCAGTTGGAATCTCCTTACCTGAGTAATGAATGCAAGAAGTAAGTCTCGTCTCTTCCTTCCAGGCGTGTCTGCACAACTCACCAGCACCTGGCACCGTCGGAATACATCCGTAGGAACGCCCTTTTGGATGGCTCCTGAGGTCAGTTAGAGTTTTGAGGGAGGCAAATGTAACATTTGATCCTTACTGAGTTTCCTTTCTATGCATACTCTAGCTCCATATGTGTTTTTGGAATATACTAGAAGAAAATGTCAGTTGTGTTGTTTTTATGTGACATATTTACATGTGTGAGGAGGGACATAGGAGATAATAAACGGGCTTTGAGCAAATATGTAAATAAATGAGGGATTGAATGAATGAGTCACAAGAGGTAAAGAGAAACTACAGTTGAACAACACAGGTTTGAACTGTGGGTTTGCTTATATGCAAATTTTTTTTCAATAAATATAGTACCAAAAATAAATAAATAAAATAAATATAGTACCTGTATTTTCATTTTACAGATTATTTTCTTTTTTTATTGAAGTATAGTTGATTTACAATGTTGTGTTAGTTTCTGCTGTACAGCAAAGTGATTTAGTTATACATGTATATGTTCTTTTTCCTATTCTTTTTCATTTTAGGTTATTACAAGATATTGAATATAGTGCCCTGTGCTATACTCTAGGACCTTGTTGTTTATCTGTTTTTATATAGTAGTTGGTATCTGCTAATCTCAATCCCATTTTACAGATCTTTAAATTAAGTAAGTGTGGGGAAAAGTTTATGTTTGATCAGAGCTCACAATATGTGGAATCAAAAGAACTAGGGTTTGAGTCCTGATTCTATCCAGACTGTGTCAGCTTCCTGACCTTGGGTGAGTCATTTATCAATTCCTCTGTTTTTGAGGCAGAGATAACAGTACATGGATTTTCGACTGCTCGGGGGGTTGGAACCCCTAACCCTGTATTGCTCAAGGGTCAGCTGTACTTGCAGCCTTAATTTTTCATTAAATATCCTTTTAATTGCTTAGCATGCATCTCTCTTAATGATATTTAGATTTTGTTCTTAACTTGGATAGAAATATAAAAACGCCTGTCTTTGTTTAAGATCAGAGTCAGGCCTATTAACCTGTGTTTATAGCAGCTTCCCATGTTGAGTCACTCTGCTTAGGGCCACATTGCACTTCAGGAGATTCTTTTCACCATCACCTTTGGGAAGTTGTAGAGAAACTGCTAAAATAGTGGAGGAAAAATGTTTTCTAGAGTCACATCTTTTCTCCACAGTCACTGTTAATGCCTTTAATCCTTTTAATTATGTTCATCAGTAGAGAACATATGTTTGAAAGCTTTCTCTGCACCCTTTGGGAAGAGCTCTGCTATTTACCTACAACTCTAGCGAGTGAAGGGAGGAGAAGTAATTCAAATACTACATTAATATTGCAAAATCGTAGAATTAAATTTGCTTGAGGATTAAATCGTGGTGTACTGTTCCTACTTTAATACTAATTCAATTACTACTTGCAAAAAAAAAGTTAAAATGTAAGTGTAATGTAAAACATGGGGAAAGGATAAGTTAGCTTAAGAAA
The DNA here is from genome assembly GCF_003031525.2 of Neophocaena asiaeorientalis asiaeorientalis. Classification (NCBI taxonomy): domain Eukaryota; kingdom Metazoa; phylum Chordata; class Mammalia; order Artiodactyla; family Phocoenidae; genus Neophocaena; species Neophocaena asiaeorientalis. The sequence goes on along the minus strand of NW_020172293.1, from coordinate 1,545,060 downwards.
CTTAAAAAAATTCCAATGGATTCAAAAATTTTTTGAACAGGGAGAACATCTTAGAATAAAAGTAGAAAGTATAGTCATATAAGCAAAAACAAAATTGAATAAGAGTATCTCAAATAAAAATGCTAAAAATAATTAAGAGAATCTCAAGTGAGAGTTTCTTCAGTTTGTTCTGATATATCACTGTTGTTTTAAAAGCTTATGAAAAATTTTCAAAGTGAAAAATTAATAAAATTTAGCTATGATACCAAGCTTTGCATCTTACCCACATATATGATTAATTACTATAAAAATACTATAATATATAAAACTAAATGTTTAATATTAAATAATCATCTAGCTTTATATTTTTCATATGTTAATTTATAGCAACAAAGCCAGTATTTTAAGTATGCCATTTAGTAAAAATAATTTTGATTAGTAGATCTTGGAACCAGTATATGAGGAAAAGGAAATATTTTGATCTATCTAAAATTGAATTACCAGAATAATAAATAAGTTAATAATTAAAATTGATACTTCGTACTATGCAATTACTAGATAGGCATTTTACTGATAAGTCATTATTTATTATTAATAAGCCTACTGTAGCACAAATAGGGTTTGAAAGTGCTTTCCTGCTCAGCAAACCAATGGATATTATCTAAAAAAGAAAGGTTCACTGTGGTCTTTTCAAACTGTCATATAAATATATGTTCAAGATTTTGTGCATATTATATGCATCTCCCTGTAATAAGCATTTTCCAACTTGTGAATGATTGGCAATATTTAAACAAATTTCCACTTACCTAGAATTCTTGAAGAATGTCAGATTGCTATGAATTAGAAAACAATAAGGTAAACAAAATTGTTCAAATTGATTAGCAGTTGAAAAGTGAAATTCTTGATTTGACATTTTTTCAGTTAAATTCTAGATCAAAAGTAGCATTTGTTGGTTATGTAAAGCCATCCTTCCCAAACTAGATTATGTGTGTTTCACAGTGAAGGGGACAGGAGAGACAGTGGCTGTGGTGGGTGACCATGTAACTTACTGTCCAAGCCAGGACACTTTGGAGAGTGAAAGGGGATGGTATTTATAATGACTCTAGGGAAGCGAGCATAAACCTAGAACATCATGGGCAATTTGGGGCATAAATTCATCCTCTTTGCCAACACAGGGATTTTTTAATGTGTTAAGCTTGATGTTAAGTAGAGTCAGAAAGATGAACTACGTTCCAGACAGGACCTTAGATTCCTTTCATTTTGCATATCATTTCATAGTACTGTAGTTAAATGATAAAACTCTAACCTGCCATCATCCCCACATCATTTTTTGTCTTGTGAGTTGGCATTCACAAAATATAAAACTTTTTAAAATATAAAAAATAGTTTAAAAAATTTAAAGTTGAATTTTCTTTTTGTTATCACTGATGTTACAATTATTATTTGCAGCCTGTCTGTATTTATACTTACACATTTAGAAATAAATTGTGAAGTAACTGTGTAATAATTCTTCTATGTTAACACTATTTCATGATACTGCAAAAAAGATTCCCCCCTTTTTTTTCTTGTCTCTTAGTGACATCCTTTGATTAGTGACATTTTTAAAAAGCTGGTTGTAGCTTTACTATTTAGTGTGCTCCCAGATAACTGCTGATAAAGCCTTACCAATGTTTATTTTTATCCAGTTTATTTTTCTCTTATTAATGGCATAAGCCTTTTTGCATTTCTCCACACTTGTCTCATTCCTGCCTTCTAGTTGTCAGAAAAGATTGAGGCCATTTGACTAGACTGCTCTCAAGCTTATTGTCGTGGGCCTCTCACGTTGCGGAGCACAGGCTCCGGACGCGCCGGCTCATTGGCCATGGCTCACGGGCCCAGCCGCTCCGTGGCATGTGGGATTTTCCCGGACCGGGGCACGAACCTGCGTCCCCTGCATTGGCAGGTGGACTGTCAACCACTGCGCCACCAGGGAAGTCCCCTTCCTTCGCTTTTTATTTGTTAAAGATGTATTCTTTATCTTTGCTGAGATGAATGACTCTGTTCACTCATCAAATGTTTATCAAGTGACTATCATTGCACAGGTGTTAGCTGTGTATTTGATTACATCCCTTCCCATGGGGGACATTGTTTCAGTCCCCTTTCTGTTTTGCATTTTCAAAAAGTTTATTTCATAGATTTCTCCTCATACTTGCAATCCTGCTAAGATATTCTCTGTTCTCAGAAGAAAACTACTGCTACTAATTGTAATTTGAGCTTTTACTCCCCTGTGTTACTGCCTTTGCTCGGAGCTCTCAAACCTCATCAGTTTGAACACTTACACATTGTTCTAAGCATTTTGCTACGTGCTTGTTAAAGTCACAAACTTCATTTTTCTTTCATTTTCTACTAGGTGATTGCATGTGAACAGCAGTTGGATACAACTTACGATGCCAGATGTGACACGTGGTCCCTGGGGATCACGGCCATCGAGCTTGGGGATGGAGATCCTCCACTGGCCGACCTCCATCCCATGAGAGCACTCTTCAAAATACCAAGGTCAGGGGGCTCTCACACTGGGTCCGTCTGTCTTCCTCTAGCCACTGAGTGCTCGTCAAGCTCCTCATGGAAATACCCAGATATATTTCAGCAGGTTGGGAGCAGAGTGGCCTGGAATATCATGCTACTTCTTCTGAGACACTCTTTTTGTTCCATAGTTTCATTTCCCTGGTCTAAGTCAAAGAGCTTTCTCTTGGTACTAAGTGTGTCTTTTTTTCTTTGGCAAGGATTTGCACTCAGAAAACAGCCGTTCCTGCCACTGTTGATCCATTCCCAGATTCATCAGTGAGGCTCCCTGGTCCACAGTCAGTGTAACAGTGATGTGCTTCATTTCACTCTATCAATCTAGTAATTTTTTTACTACTTGCTAATACTTCCCTTTGTTTAGAACTTTAAGATAATAGTATTAAGACAGTTAGAAATAAAGAAATGATTTCAAATTTGTTAGTGTTTTGAATATATTAATATGAAACACTAAACTTAGAAGAATAATCTCTTTGGAGCCAGGAAGATGCTTTTCTATGGAGACCCCTCCCCTTCAATGTGTGTATTGACAGACTTTCCCCTGCTGATCTTATCACTAATTAAACACTGTTTTATATATGCTTTGGGTAGTTCCTAGATATTTCAGAAAACTGATGTGAAAAAACTGCCTCTTTTTATTATGAATGTGTTGTCTTTTGAAGACTTTCTTAAGGATTTTGCTTGGTACCTTAATTTTAATGAAATGCACACAGAGAGGGCCTGTGGTGACAGGGGTCCAGGGCAGAGAAGTTAGTGTATGTTACAGCTTGTTACCACATTCTCCATTAAATAAACTGTGTGGTCCTAATGCCTATAGAACACGGAATAATATGTACAAAGCCCTGGTGGGGCGTGGTTCCAGTCCTAAAGTAATAATGCCAGTATGACCTATTCATTTCCAAATAGATCTGTTTGGAATATTTGTCATGTAGTTAAATTAGTATAGGACCAAAGCATTTGAATTTGTTTTTAACTTTACCTTGGAATTTTTTGTCCTGTCTATATGTTCTGAATTATAATACCTTAGAGATAGATCATCCTTTACATAACAATTTCAATGTATCTCTCAGGTCTTACTGTTTGTAAAATATATTGCTTACTTGGTAAGTGGGGAAGCAAGATTACAAAAAAGAGCAGAGGGACTTCCCTGGCGGCCCAGTGGTTAAGACTCACTCTGTGCTTCCACTGCAGGAGTCGCAGGTCCGATCCTTGGTTGGGGAACTAGGAACCTGCACGCGGCGCTGTGCAGCCAAAAAAAAAAAAAAAAAAGGCAGAAAACCTGCTCTATACCAAGTCAGACATTTCATTAAATTTGAGGAAAACAAACAAACAAAATCTGTATATCCTAATTCCTACTGTCATTCAGTATGTAAGATGAAGCACTATTCTTCCTGAGCCATTTAAATTATGGTTTAAATGACCATAGTTAGCCTAGTGTCACTGCTCTTGGTGATGGTACCATATGGAGGAAGGATGCTACCGTTGATACATATTGTACTTATGGGCAAGGTACTTCTGGAAGCTGCACCGTCTTAGTTATTTCCTATTACGTCTACCACCAGTGTTTCTCTGAAATGGAATTCTAAGAATACTCACTGTAGAAATGAGAAAAAAAGGGGGATCTGAAAAGCTACTTGGTTCTGAATGTCCTAAAATCATCAAAACCTTGTTATACTCCAAGAAACCGATAAATCTCTTAGAAAGGAAAATTTCAGGAGAACAAGAAGCAAAGCAAGATTGTTGCAGAAAAGAATTACTTCTTTTAATGTGCAAATCGGCAATCTTCAGATAGTCCTAGGATTGTAAAATGAGCTTTAGGCGTGATCTAGGGTAGACGAGTAGCTGTACTTTTCTTTAATGAGCCTGTACAGACTGTACATTAATTTTGTTATAAGCTATTTAAGGACTAATGCAGAGCTGAAGACAAAGTATTTCCATCCCACTAATGAAAACAAGGAGCTGTTGGAATTAACATAAAGCAGTACTTCAGCAGATTCATATCGTGGTTGATCAGTGTTGCTTGATTACAGTTAGATCAGCTTCATTTTCAAATTATGTTCCTTTGTATTCATGAATATACCAAAAAAAGAAAAGATTCGTTCAGCTTAAAATGAAAGGAATTAATAACAGAATCTTCTAAGTGGCATTCAGAGCTTTATTGCTAATCATATTTTCCGGTTCCTTACTTGTGTAACCTTGTTTCTGGCCCTCTACTCAGTAACAACAGAACAAGTCGTAAAGGCATTCTACTATAAAGGCCCCTCTATGCTGCAGTTTCCTCCATGTTTTGAACACTTCTCCTTTCAGGTCACCTCTGTGTATCCTGAATATTCCTCAGAGATTTCTGCTGGACTCAAAAGAAAAAATCTTCCCCCCAGTAGTCATTGTTTCTATTCGGCTAAGTATTTATGTTTTCCTCTAGGGCTCTCAGTTCAAAGCAAGAAGCTTCGTTCAAAGAAGAAAAATTATCAGCTAGAAAAAAATGTGTCATATATTAAGTGCTTTCAGAGAAACAAGGAAACTGTCATTCCATATAAAGAATGATTAAAAACTAATTATCTGTCTTTAAATTGGAAAATGATGGTAATGCTTCATTATACCTGGCAGAATCTTAATGCAGCAATGACATTAGTCTGGCTGGCTCTGCCTCTTAATTTTTTTTTTTTTTTTTTTTTGCGGTACGCGGGCCTCTCACTGTTGTGGCCTCTCCCGCTGCAGAGCACAGGCTCCGGACACGCAGGCCCAGCGGCCATGGCTCAGCCGCTCCGCGGCATGTGGGATCCTCCCGGACCGGGGCACGAACCCGTGTCCCCTGCATCGGCAGGCGGACTCTCAACCCCTGCACCACCAGGGAAGCCCTGCCTCTTAATTTTTATCATTACTGACCAATGTGCACAATCCAACCTTATATCTTATCTTTCTAGGAATCCACCCCCAAAACTGAGGCAGCCTGAGATATGGTCAGCAGAATTCAATGACTTCATCAGCAAGTGAGTAATAATAGAGTCTTTTAAAAGAATTAACGAGATCCCGTCCTGCTGTAACTTTGAGATGTGCTTTTTATAACAATTCCTCTGTGCTTCCGAATCTCCTCCTTATCTATTAAATAGCCCCAGAAGGTTCCATGATTTTCTTCAAAACAAGCATTTGTAGCGTCTTCTGAATGTTCAGTGAACCCATTATTATTCTGATAATGATCTCAGGGTCTTGTTCGTTCACTTATCGATAGCTGTGCTTCTGCAGACATTGCATTGTCCATGAACCCGTTCTTCTGTCCACCTGCCCTTTGCAGCCTCACCCTCAGCTTGTCTCACCTTCTCACCCGTTGTCTGTTCAGTCCGTTTCTTAGCCCTTTGTGCATCGCTGATTCCCATCACAGGGAAGTTGTCATTGCACTTGGTGAGTCAGATAATCATACAGATAAAATGCTTATACGTTTGAAGTTCACTTTTAATTTGACAGATATTTAGTACAAGTGCAGTGCCTCCAGACAATTGACTAGAAGCTATGAGTCAGCCATTTCTAAATCTGTCCATGAACTTTTTTCACACTCTTTATCATGACTTCACCTTGAGAAAATAAGGGAAGGGATGACTGCAAGTTGTAAATGGGAGAAGGGGGGTCATTAAGCTTTTTTTTTTTTTTTTTTTTTTTTTTGCTGTACACAGGCCTCTCACTGCTGTAGACTCTCCCATTGCGGAGCACAGGCTCCGGACGCGCAGGCTCAGCGGCCATGGCTCACGGGCCCAGCCGCTCCGCGGCATGTGGGATCTTCCCGGACCGGGGCACGAACCCGTGTCCCCTGCATCGGCAGGCAGACTCTCAACCACTGCGCCACCAGGGAAGCCCGGTCATTAAGCTTTGATGTGTCAAAGCTCACTCAGAAAATGTAAAGAGGGCAAAAAAGTAGAGGAACCGGTCATCCTTGTCCATACTGCTATCACTGGTTTTCCTACCAAGAATATCTGCTTGTTTCTATAAAGAGAGTTATTTAAGGGTTATGAAAATACAAGAAAGATCGATAATCTGCTTTTTCTTTTAGTTTTCACTTAAATAATCTTTACTGAGTATGTACTATGCACTGCAGAATAGTTAATAAACTGCAGTCGAATTTCACAGACCTCTCAGGAGAATTGTTGGTAGCTTTGAAGGGCTCCCCACGATTCATAGCCGTGCCCCGTGTCCGCAGATCCTTCCGTGTGGATCCTCAGTGGGACTTGGTGACTTTGACATACTCGGCACAATTTCACCTCTGAGCAACATTTCCTGGTTTCCCCCAAGCAGTTAGGACTCTGCCCTGCGAGCTCTCCCGTCCTTTGTTCTTCTTCCTCTAGTAGCATTTCCTCTTTTATTTCACTACCTGTTTAGAGGTCTTTCTCCCTCACTAGCCAGTAAACAACTCCAGGGCACCGAATGTGCCTTACTTGTCACTGTAACTCCGGTGCCTAGCTGAGTGGCTGGTTGGTACACCTTAGCTATCTGCTAATGTTTTACCTGAATAAAATAACCTCCTACGTGACTAAACTCAATACGTAGATGTGAGTGCTGCAGGTGGCAGAAATCGACACATTCTCTGAAACTAAATGAAAACTAAGAGCACTTGTTCTTATTTTCAGACATTGTCCTCCTCATTCCTTAGCATCTTTTAGCATCCCTGGGTAGTATCTTTTTAGGTAAGCCCAACAGAATAAGTTGCCAAATTCTCATCCCAGGGGGATTAACAATGCAGATGAGAAATGGCATGGGTCAGATCAGGCATGAGTTCCTTCTTCTTTTTTCTTTTTTTCTACCCCCAAATGACAGCCCCACTCTGACTAGTTTTCTCATAATCATAGATCCTCAGAACCTCAGGGTTGGAAGGGTATGCAGAGCGTAAATCTGTCTTGAACATGTGCATCGAGGGGCCATCCAATCAGTAAACCCCTAATAAAAATAATCCTACTTCCCAATGTGGTCCTTTCCATCTTTGATAAGCCTAACTATCAAAAAGTTCTCCCTTATACTGACCAGAAATCTGTGTCTCTCTTCACTCTCCCCATCGATCCTAGATTTTTTTGTCCCTTGTGACTGAAAACTAGTCTAATCCCTCTTCCAAATATCTGAAGACAGTGGGTTAAACATCCAGTGTTTGTTCCAGTATTCCTCCTGTGATGCCGTTTCAGGTGCTTTCACCTGGTTGATCCTATCAAGAGGTGTGGTACACATTCGTACTTCTCCTGGAGGACCTCAAAAAACATCCACTGGCATGGGATTTAAACATCCTCAGCACATAAGCCCTCGCAGATGGGTTAGCAGTTTTATCACGTAGGAAGAAATAGATCAATTGAGAAACCTTTAGAAGCATTAAGGGGGCTTTCCTGGTGGCGCAGTGGTTGAGAGTCCACCTGCCGATGTAGGGGACATGGGTTCGTGCCCCGGTCCGGGAAGATCCCACATGCCGTGGAGCGGCTGGGCCTGTGAGCCATGGCCACTGAGCCTGCGCGTCCGGAGCCTGTGCTCCGCAACGGGAGAGGCTACACAGTGAGAGGCCCGCATACCGCAAAAAAAAAAGCATTAGGGAAGGGAAACTGAAAAGTTTGTTTTAATTCTAGGTAAGCATTAAAACTGTAATGACTACATTGTTGTTTATCTTTAGCTACTGACGTGTAAAGGAGACTTTGCAATGGAGACTGAGTTCAGTTATCACTCTGCAGTAATGCTTACTGGGAGGCTAGGGAAGGGGAATTTAGTTGGAAGTTGATATCACTACGGTGTAATCTCTCACAGATAAATTCATCATATTACAGTTCTAACATTGTTTGAGATGTGCTTCCTGGGCCGAGCATCGATGAAGAACATCATTCCATTGTGTTAGAGCAGTTTTTAGGACTGTGAATGATAAATGCAAAACTCTAACTTATCTAATAATGGCATGTTCCTTTTTGCCAGTGCAGGTGCTTGACTAAAGATTATGAAAAACGTCCGACAGTGTCAGATCTTTTACAGCATAAGTTCATTACTCAAGTTGAAGGCAAAGATGCGATGTTACAAAAACAACTCACGGAATTCATTGGTATTTACCAGTGCACGGGAGGCTCAGAAAAGGCCAGGTAATTAAATAGCATCTTGACTCCAGAATCCAAAGATCATCTAAAGAGTCTGACAATTTTATAATGCAATGCTTGCTAAGGTGAGGAAAGAACTCCCTGGTTTAATGATTTAAATTCCCTGGTTGTGGTTTGCAGATAAAGCGGTATTTGAATGAAAAGTGAATGTCACATGTTGAGTTGCATCCTGATATGGTAAAATTACTGGCATCATTTTTTTTTCTTTCTGTTTGAATTTTATTTTATATTTTTTATACAGCAGGTCCTTATTAGTCATCCATTTTATACACATCAGTGTATACATGTCAATCCCAATCTCCCAATTCATCACACCACCACCGCCCCCCACCACTTTCCCCCATTGGTGTGCATATCTTTGTTCTCTACATCTGTGTCTCAACTTCTGCCCTGCAAACCGGTTCATCTGTACCATTTTTTAGGTTCTACATATATGCGTTAGTATACGATATTTGTTTTTCTCCTTCTGACTTACTTCACTCTGTATGACAGTCTCTAGATTCATCCACGTCTCTACAAATGACCCAATTTCATTCCTTTTTATGGTTAAGTAATATTCCATTGTATATATGTACCACATCTTGTTTATCCATTCGTCTGTCCATGGGCATTTAGGTTGCTTCCATGACCTGGCTATTGGAAGTAACACAGCAATGAACATTGGGGTGCATGTGTCTTTTTGAATTATGTTTTTCTCAGGGTATATGCCCAGTAGTGGGATTGCTGAGTTGTATGGTAGTTCTATTTTTAGTTTTTTAAGGAACCTCCATACTGTTCTCCATAGTGGCTGTATCAATTTACACTGCCACCAACAGTGCAAGAGGGTTCCCTTTTCTCCACACGCTCTCCAGCATTTGTTACTTGTAAATTTTCTGATGATGCCCATTCTAACTGGTGTGAGGTGATACCTCATTGTAGTTTTGATTTGCATTTCTCTAATGATTAGTGATGTTGAGCAGCTTTTCATGTGCTTCTTGGCCATCTGTATGTCTTCTTTGGAGAAATGTCTATTTAGGTCGTCTGCCCATTTTTTGACTGGGTTGTTTGTTTTTTTAATATTGAGCTGCATGAGCTGTTTATGTATTTTGGAGATTAATCCTTTGTCCGTTGATTTGCTTGCAAATATTTTTTCCCATTCTGAAGGTTGTCTTTTCATCTTGTTTGTGTTTTCCTTTGCTTTGCAAAAGGTTTTAAGTTTCATTAGGTTCCATTTGTTTATTTTTGTTTTTATTTCCATTACTCTAGGAGGTGGATCAAAAAAGATCTTGATGTGATTTATGTCAAAGAGTGTTCTTCCTATGTTTTCCTCTAAGAGTTTTATAGTGTCCAGTCTTACATTTAAGTCTCTAATCCATTTTGACTTTATTTCTGTGTATGGGAGTGTTCTAATTTCATTCTTTTATTTCTGGTTTTGTGCCAGTACTATATTGTCTTGATTACTGTACTGTAGTCTGAAGTTAGGGAGTCTGATTCCTCCACCTCTGTTTTTTTCCCCTCAAGACTGCTTTGGCTATTCGTGGTCTTTTGTGTCTCCATACAGATTTTAAGATTTTTTGTTTAATCCATTCACGTTTAAGGTAATTATCGATATGTCTGTTCCTATTACCATTGTCTTAATTGTTTTGGGTTTGTTTTTGTAGGTCCTTTTCTTGTCTTGTATTTTGCACTTAGGGAAGTTCCTTTGGCATTTGTTGTAGAGCTGGTTTGGTGGTGCTGAATTCTCTTAGCTTTTGCTTCTATGTAAAGCTTTTGATTTCTCCATCCAATCTGAGTGAGATCCTTGCCAGGCAGAGTAGTCTTCATTGTAGGTTCTTCCCTTTCATCACTTTAAATATGTCCTGCCACTCCCTTCTGGCTTGTAGAGTTTCTGCTGAGAAATCAGCTGTTAACCTTATGGGAGTTCCCTTGTATGTTATTTGTCGTTTTTACCTTGCTGCTTTCAGTAATTTTTCTTTGTCTTTAATTATTGTCACTTTGATTACTGTGTGTCTCAGAGTGTTTCTCCTTGGGTTTATCCTGCCTGGGACTCTGTGCACTTCCTGGACTTGGGTGGCTATTTCCTTTCCCATGTTAGGGAAGTTTTTGACTATAATCTCTTCACATATTTTCTTGGGTCCTTTCTCTCTCCCTTCTCCTTCTGGGACCCCTATAATGTGAATGTTGTTGCATTTAATGTTGTCCCAGACGTCTCTTAGACTGTCTTCATTTCTTTTCATACTTTTTTCTTTATTCTGTTCCATGGCAGTGAATTCCACCATTCTGTCTTCCAGGTCACTTATCTGCTCTTCTACCTCAGTTATTCTGCTATTGATTCCTTCTAGTGTATTTTTCATTTCAGTTATTGTGTTGTACATCTCTGTTTGTTTGTTCTTTAATTCTTCTAGATCTTTGTTAAGCATTTCTTGCATCTTCTCGATCTTTGCCTCCATTCTTTTTCTGAGGTCCTGGATCATCTTCACTATCATTATTCTGAATTCTTTTTCTGGAAGATTGCCTATCTCCACTTCATTTAGTTGTTTCTCTGGAATTTTATCTTGTTCCTTCATCTGGTACATAGCGCTCTGCCTTTTCATCTTGTCTGTCTTTCTGTGAATGTGGTTTTTGTTCCACAGGCTGCAGGATTGTAGTTCTTCTTGCTTCTGCTGTCTGCCTTCTGGTCTGGACTTGCTTAGTTCTGGTGACTGGGAAGTCCAAAATCAAGGCACTAGCAGATGTGGTGTCTGGTACCCACTTCCTTGTTCACGGAGGGAGAGATCTGGCAGAATTTTTTAAACAGCCTCATGAGAACAAATAATGTAAACTCCAATCGATGGTTAGCATTGACTTATATTTTCTTGCATTTGTCTCCTCTTCTGTGAAGTAAGATATCTTAGATTTGAGATTTAAAATGGAATGTAACACTTGAAATAGTTTTTTACACTATTATTTTTTGGTATCATTTTCCCTGGTTGAATTATATTCAAAAATCATTTTCAATATTTTATTTATACTTCCTATTTTGATTTTTAATGATCTATTATGTATAGTTTTTATAATATTGAATATGTTTACTTATAGATAGTATATATGTTTATTTTAGGAAATTTAGAAGCTACATAGACATGTACAACATAAAATCAATCAATTATAACATTTTAATCTTTAACCTTCTAGTATCTTATGAATGGAAATACATTTAAAAACAAAATTGGAATATATGTGTCCTGGAGCCTGCATTCTTTCACTGACTAGCAAATACCCATGTCTTTAAATATCCTTCTACCACAAATATTAAAAATTTTTATTTTTTATTGGAGTATAGTTGATTAACAATGTTGTTTTAGTTTCAGGTGTACAGTAAGGTGATTCAGTTATACATATACATGTATCTATTTTTCAAGTTCTTTTCCCATTTAGGTTATTACAGAATATTGAGCTGAGTTCCTTGTGCTATACAGTAGGTCCTTGTTATCTGTTTTAAATATAGCAGTGTGTACATGTCAATTCTAAACTCCCAATCTATCCCTCCTTTGTTAGTGTGTATATGTCCATGACTCTCTCTCGCCCTGTCAAAACTCACCCTTCCCCCTCCCCATATCCTTAAGTCCGTTCTCCAGTAGGTCTGCGCCTCTATTCCTGTCTTATCCCTAGGTTCTTCATGACATTTTTTCCCCTTAAATTCCATATATATGTGTTAGCATACGGTATTTGTCTTTCTGACTTACTTCACTCTGTATGACAGACTCTAGGTCTATCCATCTCATTACAAATATCTCAATTTCATTTCTTTTTAAGGCTGAGTAATATTCCATTGTGTATATTGTACCACATCTTCTTTATCCATTCATCTGTTGATGGACATTTAGGTTGCTTCCATGTCTTGGCTGTTGTAAACAACGCTGCAGTGAACATTGGGTTGCATGTATTCTTTCGAACCATGTTTTTCTCTGGGTATATGCCCAGGAGTGGGATTGCTGGATCATATGGTAGTTCTATATTTAGTTTTTTAGGGAACCTCCATGCTGTTTTCCATAGTAGCTGTACCAATTTACATTCCCACCAACAGTGTAGGAGGGTTCCCTTTTCTCCACACCCTTTCCAGCTTTTATTTTTTGTAGACTTTTTGATGATGGCCATTCTGACTGGTGTGAGGTGATGTCTCATTGGAGTTTTTATTTGCATTTCTCTAATAATTAGCAGTGTTGAGCATCTTTTCATGTACCTCTTGTTCATCTGTATGTCTTCTTTGGAGAAATGTCTATTTAGATTTTGCGGTACGCGGGCCTCTCCCTGTTGCGGCCTCTCCTGTTGTGGAGCACAGTCTCCGGACGCGCAGGCTCAGCGGCCATGGCTCACTGGCCTAGCTGCTCCACGGCATGTGGGATCTTCCCAGACCAGGGCACGAACCCGCATCCCCTGCATTGGCAGGCGGACTCTCAACCACTGCACCACCAGGGAAGCCCTCTGCCCATTTTTTGATTGAGTTGTTTGTCTTTTTAATATTGAGCTGCATGAGCTGTTTGTATATTTTGGAGATTAATCCCTTGTTGGTCGCATTGCTTACAAATATTTTCTCCCAGTCTGTACCACAAACTTTTTAAATTGCTGTACAACATTCTCTTGCATGACTATTCAATGATTGATTTAAATAACCCCCTATTATTGGGCATTTAGGTTGTTATTCATTATTTTAAATTCTAGTAAGTAACACTGTAATGAATAGAGTTGTATACAAATCTCTTACTACTTCTGTAAGATAAATTCCTGTAGATGGTATTGTTAAGTCAAAGAATAGTCTTTTGTAATTTAAGTTTATTCATGAGAATCCTATTAATTGCATGTCAGGAGTGTATCGCTGTTTAGGGAGCTGGGAGAAGTGTGTAGAAAATAGGGCATGACCTAAAAAAGCAGTTATATTTGAATTCCTGTTGTGGTTTAATATATTTAATTCCTATTTCTTTAATGCCTACTATGTGCAGGGCATTGTATTAAGACTTTATATCAAGTGATTTTACAACAACCCTGAGGGAAATGTTTTATGATCCCCGATTTTCACAGCAAGAAGAACTGAGGTTTGCAGAGGCTAATTAACTTGTAGAAAGCTGCACAGGTAATGAATGACTTAGCAGGGATTCAAATCCTAATCCCAATGACAAAGCTTTATTCCCATGAATGGCCAATGATTGTGGCCAATTTTGAGTCCTTGCGTAAGTGAGTTTACAGCCTTGCTGGAGAGACCTTCAGTGAGGAAAAATTTAAGTTGTGAGTGGAATAGAGTGCCAGAAAGAAGGAACTGGGCACGTAGTTTCTAGGGAGGAGGTGGTTGGTTGTGGGCTTGTAATGCCCATCTTTGTGTCTCTGTGTGGGTATAGCTCCACAGTCTGCTGCAATCCCATCCTTCCCAAAGCAAATGGACAAACCACAAGCAAACAAGCAAATAAAAAACAGAGATTGAGGTGTACCAATGTTGTATAGGGTGTCCAGTGTCAAGAACTGTGAAGGGTCTGAAGTTTTATCCTACTTGCAAGCTAATAAGTTGACCTGCCAATTTCATGAATGCTGGCAGAAGAGACCCTTGATCAGAGACAGAGGCCTTTATTATGCACAGTTAAGCCCACAGCATGAATTTTACATTCATGTTGGTTGTCCTTGCCCTGTAAGTCCTAGGGGTGATGTGGAATGGCCTTGGTAGATGGTGTATACACAGTGGGTTTGCCTCACAGTTTGGGAACCCTGAGCTTGAGAAACTCTAATCTTTTAAAGGGGTTGCTAGCAAATCTGCCTAAACTTTGCCCTGGAGCAGACTTTATCTTTACTATTCCGGACAGCAAACAAAACTTCCATGTGTCCTGGAGGGAGACACTATCTTTATATATATGTTTGTATAGCAAACATGGTAAATGTAGTCTAGAACAAAAGCTAATACAAGAGGTGAAGAAATGTGAGAGACTCGTGGAGAATTGCCTTCCAACATTCAAGCATTAAAGAATGGTTGAACCACACAGTATTTAGATTAAAAGCCTGGTGCTCTAAGTTCTAGTGATTAAAAGAAATTATTGACAACTACTATATATTAGACACTATGTTAGCCTAAGCTCAATACTTCTGCTTGAGTCACAAAATATATTCTTCTTTATCCAGTTAAGAATTCAGAATATGCTTTCAATATGAGAACTCAAGTCTTACTCAGTTATGGAAATTTTTCAGTCATTATTCCTTTAAATATTGATCTTCTCTCATCTTTTTATTTTCTGCTCCTAAGAGATAAATATTGGAATGTCCTAATTTACCTTAAATGTCTTATAATTTCTCTTTCATGTGTGTCATCGGTTTATCAATCTCTGCTGCATTTTAGATAATTTCTTCAAAATTATTTTCCAGTTCACTAATTCTCTCTTAGACTAGGCCTAGTTAGAGCTATCCTACATACTGATTTTTCGTGTCGATATTTCTGTGTTTTTCATTTCTAGAATTTCTCACTGTTTTATTTTTTTAACCATTTATTCTTTCATCATATCTGACTTTTATATCTGGCCTTTCATATCTGGCTAATTTCTTTGTCTTTTTTGTGAATGTAATTCTTTCCTTTTTCTCTTGATCTTACACTACTTAGCAGTCATTTTTTGATTTGCATTTTAACAAGATTGAAATGTCCTTATGAATGAGTTCATTTGTTTCCTCAATGTGTGGTTTCCTTCTGTGATTTAGAATTTTAGTTTGCTCTCCCATCTTTATTTTTTAAAATATTTTATTTATTTTTAAATATTTCTGTATTTTCTTTATTTTTTTGGCTGCGTCAGGTCTTAGTTGTGGCATGCAGCTTCTTCGTTGAGGTGTGCGGGATCTCTCATTGCAGCGCATGGGCTTCTCTCTAGTAGTGGTGTGCAGGTTTTCTCTCTCTAGTTGTGGTGCATGGGCTCCAGGACACATGGACTCTGTAGTTGTGGTGTGCAGGTTCTGTAGTTTGCGGCACATGGGCTCTCTCATTGAAGTGCATGAGCTCAGTAGTTGTGGCACGTGGGCTTAGTTGCCCCACGGCATGTGGGATCTTAGTTTTCCAACCAGGGATTGAACCCATATCCCCTGCATTGGAAGGTGGTTTCTTTACCACTGGACCACCAGGGAAGTCCCCACTCTCCCATGTTTAATAGGTGATCTTTTGTTTTGTTTCTTCCCCTCTTTTAGAGATTTTGCCTTTGCTGTAATCCAGCTTCAAGTGCCCCCAGTCCAGAGCCTTTCTGTCCATCATGACTTTGAGGATACTGCAGATCTAGTCACTGAGCCAGTATGAAGTAGACCCCATGTCTCTGCCCTGTCCTGCCATCTTAGGTACCTGGTTCTATAAACGGAAGAAGGTGCAGAATTTTTTCAGTCTTCTCTCTCCAGGCAAGGCACACATTCAGTTCCATTCTCTCCACCAAGCACAGGTCAGGGCTTTCGTTCTGCTTCCTTCCCTTCCAGGCCTATTCTGCCTATTTCTAGTCCTGGACTTCGAGTCACCTATGGTTTCTGCTCTCTTACCCAGTGTGTATCTCATCCATTAGGTCCACCATAATGCTCACCTGGTTTTAGAGAATGTCTTTGTCATTTTAATTCTTTTAAAAAATATTTTAAAATATATTTTATCTTTCAAAAGTGAATGTTTGGAGGGGATGGAAGTGGAGCTGGAATCATGAACCCACAGCACCATTTGAGCACAGATCTGTGACCTTATAGGAGGGGGAAGGAAAATGCTCTCAGCATTTTTATACTAGTCCCAAAGTGTGAGACATACTCAGGGAAGTGAAAAGAGGGTCTGGGATGCTGCTGGCACCACCTTAGGCAAAAATAACGCTCTTCAAGATCATGCAAAATTATTTGATTTGTCATAGTTCCTAACATCGATAAAATTGATCCAAAACCCAGCTGTACTAAATCAATATACCTAAATCTAAGCTGACATTTTTTGGTATGTGGAATTAGATTGATGCATATGCTTGGCAGGATAAGTATTTTTTTATTCACAATTCAGTTTTAAAGTTGACTTTCCTATAAATTGAATACAAACTGAGTTCTTTAAATTTCTTGATGGTGGGGAGGGGGTGGTGTTGGAAGCTAGTGTGGAATGAAAACAAGAACTCTCTCTTTTAAGTTAAGGCCTGAACAGAACAAACAAGTCACTCAAATAACTTAGCTGTTCTGAGGAATCAAGGTGCATATGAATATAGCAACCACTCCTATGACAAATTCCTCAACTGTGGGAACGCATTTTTCATAAGTTAAAATTTGTGATGTTAGTATGCAGGCTGGATCAGTGAACAACTTGAATTATAAAGTATTTCAAAAAAAAAGGTTTACTCTTGAATCCGGATTTAAAAATACTCAATTATCCGATTTAATGGGAATAAGTAAAAGTCATTTGTAATTGAAATGTACTCTTCAGCATTCTTGACTAAAAACAATACATGCCAACTTAAGAAGAAAAGCAATTTTGTGAAAAATACTGGGTGGCTCAGAGAACTGAGAGGGAGGCAGAGAGGCAGGCTTAGAAGCAAAGGAAGCAGGGTGCCTCAAATATCCTTTCTTAAGAACTACCTGCCAAGAGGCTGGCACTGAGACCCACCCCCAGCCCTGTAACATTTCCTGCAGCAAAGCAGCGCTGGGTTCTTGAAAGCCACAAGCACCTCAAAGGATTTGTAAACTCAGCTTGAGCTTTGTGCCACTCGCTCGATGTTCTAAGTTCCCTACAGAACCATTGCTCCCCCAGGCTGAGGTCACGGGCCCGGCTGTAGGTGAAAAACGGAGTGAGAAACACTAGGTACTCCCTCACTTCCGGTTTCCAGGTGAGAGGCAGAGTCCAGCATTTCGGAAGGAATTTCACCCCCATGGAGGAAAGGTGTTTTTAGCCGCTGAATCAATGAATACGCATTATGTGGAATATGCAAACAGGATCCTAAAATTCTTTTATATACCTTGAACATTTACCTACAAATATTATTTAAGTAATGATTTGCATACCTTGTAAATAAAGGAAAAACCTAGCCCAATATCTACTCGACTGATAATAAATTCCCAATTAAAATTCCTTTTTATGGGGAGTTCCCTGGTGGTCCAGTGGTTAGGACTCAGCACTTTCACTGCTTTGGGCCTGGCTTCAATCCCTGGTTGGGGAACTAAGATCCTGCAAGCCACATGGCATGGCCATAAATAAGTAAGTAAATAAATAAATAAAATTTCTTTTTATGGTAGTTATACTATATATTAACGTTATCTTTTAAAACTTTTCGTGTTTTATATATATACAAAGCAAAATAACTTGATACCCTTAATATTGCTAGTGGTGATTATCTTTGATATGTATAAATTATGTTTTACATGTAGTTTTATAGAAGCAAAAAGGAATATTTATAAGAATTTAGTAACTCAAACAGTTATTTCTTGGGCCAAAAATAATGGCTGTATTTGTGGTGCTGCTCTAATCATCCCACTTGTCCCATATATGATTTTCAAACCAGGATATAAGGCAAATTTGAGACATGGCTCAAAGGATTAACAGACGAAAGACAAAATTTAAAAATTGTCTAACCATTCAGTGCTAAAAGTGCCTGGTTCGGGCTGTCAATTCTTTATTTAGGTGTGGGACTTTATGTAACATACATTCACTAGAATGGGATTTTGATTTTACAAAAAATAAAAAATGAAAGAAGGAAGCAGAAAAATCAATAGGAATTAATAATAGGGTTCTTTCAGTGCGATACAGCGCACAGCCCCATATTACTTTCTGTTTTCTGGGCAAGATACTTTTCCTCTAATGGCTGTGGCTATGTCATGGTGAGAATTATTCACCCTTTGGAGTGTTTACTCCTTCATACACAGGACTTCTCGAAAGCTATCCTGGCTGCTCTCATAATAACTCCTTTTAATTCCCATCTCCACATGAGTATTTCAATGACGCTTGCTTCAAACTCAACCTGTCCAAAATGGAACTTAATGCCGTCCCATCCCCAATTAGTTCTTTGTCCCCTTTCTTTTTAGAGTAGTATCACCACTCATCCCGTTATGCCCACCAAAATCTAGGGATTATCTTATCTTTTCTCTCCTACTTTGCATTTTCAGTCCCTAGCAAGGCTAAATTTCTTACAGCCCCACTCAGCCCATTACCAATGGTGATACAGTTCGTGCTACCATAGAAATGATGGATTGAGACAACATTCACGTTGTCTCCATATTAATTGAGGCCATTGTATAAAGCTCTGGATGAGGTGTTACACAAGGGTCTGACAGCTGAAGCAGCTGTAGACTCCGTGCTCTGAGTTGTCTGTCTTGGACAGACACTGCCACCAGCTCATGCCTGGATGAGACCTTTTCTCCTAGATTTCACACAGATAATTCTTTGCCTCCTTATTTTGATCAAGATAATGAAAAAGGTCTTCCTTTTTAATTTAAGAACAGCATGTAAATAACCATTATACAAAGTAGGAATTTTCAATCCCATAAAAGGAATAAAAATAATGTCCTGGGAGAGTTTGGAAGAAGCTGATAGTACTTCCACTGGCAGGGGCAGGAGGGCTTATCCAGGAAGCGGCCTTTAATCTTCACTGCAAGGGAGAAGAGGACTTAATCCTGTGAAAATAGAGTTACCACTGGATGAACATTATTGCTGGAAGGAGCAGCCTGAGCAAAATCATGAAAGCAAGGAGATATGCTCACATTTAGTCAAAGCCATAAGGAGGAAAACTCAGAAACAGGATTGGAGAGACACGCAGAGACCAGACCACAGAGAGCAGTGAAAGTCAGGCTGAGCAGTTTGGCCTGTGTTCCTGACAGCCCCCGCTAGGGGGTAGCCCTACGTCACCTGTGTCCTGCTGTGTACCACCCTGTCATTGGTTCTAAAAGGTAAACTGTGGATACACCAAGAATAATTTTGGATGCATTTTGCTTTTCTCCCATATTTCTTCCTAACTTTAAACTATCATTATTTTTTCGAAAATGGGGGAAGTTGGTCTGTCCCCATTATGTTTAATTATCAAGGCAGTTAGTGGCTATTGTATGGATATTTTGAAATGAGGAACCTATTGACATATATACTTATTTGTATGTTTTTGTGGGATGTTTTAATTGGTGTGTGTGTGTGTGTGTCTGTGTGTATGCGCTGGTGGGCACATGTGTACGCGTGCTTCTATTCTAAGTACATTTTATTTTGGAAAATTCTAATCTTAATTTGGCCAAAATAAGGGGGTGAAGGAGTTGTCCATGTGAAATCCAGGAGAAAAGGTCTCATCAAGGCATGAGCTAGTGGCAATGTCTGTCCAAGATCGATAACTCAGAAAGAGACTGATGAAACTCTGGGAATGTAGTAAGGACCCATCTAGGACCAGGAAATTTAGAAAAGAAATGATCACTTCTCCTTCCTCACCTGAAATATTTCCTTATGCCTTTCTTCACCACTTCCCCTTCTGGATAAACTCCTAAATAAGAGCTAAATAGCATTTAAACATAATCTCTGAGAATTTTATAAGGAATAGATGATTGAATCAGCACTCCCTGGAGAGAAGACCGTTATGAGCATGTTTGTTCCTAAGTAGCAATAAATAAAGGAATTCAAATAAACAGGAAGAGGCAGTTGCTCACAAATCTTTTTTTTTTTTTTTTTACTCTACCCTCTCCTTTCCTGAGTTCTTTAATTATTCTCTTGGATAGATAAATTGCATCATCTCATGGTTATTTCCAGAAAGCCTCAACCCCTAGCTTCTTGCCTGTTGAGATTGAAGCCTAGTTTAGTTAGGTAAAGCATACTTAGGCTAGCGTTTCTTTTCCTTTACGTATTACATACATTGTTCTACCATCCCTTGGGCAGAGTGTATTGCTGCTGAAAGAACCAAGGCAGTGAGATTTCTCCCTATGCTCATGACGGGTTGCTTCTGCAGGGTCTCCATAAGGCTTTCAGTAGTTTCACCCAGCTGTGTCTTCGGGTCAGTCCTTCCGTATCGTTTTGCCTGTACCCTGTGGTGTGTGGGAGTTGACTGCCACTGGCTCAGGAGAGCAGATGGGATCTTTGTTCTTTCCTTTAGTTTTGTGTGCTCAGACCATACACTTACCACATCTGTGACCTCAGTCATGTATATTCTGCGTCTTGTTGCTTTTCTGTCATGACTTTCCTCCATTTCTTTTCTGAATTCAACTGACTCAGTTTTTATCTGTTGCGTTCTTATCTCTTCGTTAAAGCTTTGTACCCTCTTCTGAAGATTTTTCTCTTTTAATGAGACATCACGTAAGAAATGTCTTTGAGGGATGGGGACCTCTTCGTCTGGACTTTTCCCATGATTCTTTCTTATGGTGTATGCTCTTCATCTGTCTGTGGCTTATAATCCTTAACTCTTCTCCTTTTTTTAAACTACAAGTATGTGGTGGTGAATCCCTTCTCAGGTGGGACTGGGGACAGCTATTGTTCTAGCAAAACACAAAGTGGGAGTGATGGAAGAATGATTTGGGAAGGCTTAAGCTGAATTAGGTTGATTCTCTTGAACATCCTCTTGCACATCTCCCCTCAGTTTTGAACCTTGAGGGAGTCGGTGTACAGGGCCACTAGGTGGTACGAGCCCAAGTAGCACCATTCACATTGTATTCTCTGTGGCTCACAGCACAAACCCATTCATGACTGTCATTCTCTATCATAATGAAGCAACTGTCTCTTCTCTTACCTTCATCCTGCCTCCCCCTGGCCACTGGCCACCCCTCTGCTGGACAAGTATGTGATAGGTCACTGTCTCATGATCTTCTCCACCCCGTCGCTCTTTTGCATGTTGACCTGGGTCTCATCAGGACCCTTTCCCACTTCCGGCATGGCCCACCCATGCCCCCAGAACTGATAGCTCCAGGCAAGGGCTCATCGGATAGGCTTCTCAGGGCTGTGCATTTTTTTTTAAGTGTCTGTAGTTACTGACTGAAGTGTAAATAATTATGTGTTGGTTCTCAGCTTCCGCTCTCATTTCAACACAAATTTCACAGTATTTGACAGTTGTGCTTTATAGATTGTGGTTTGGGCCTGTGGCCATTCCTGTTTCTCATAAAGGAGACTTTTCTCAACTTTCCATTCTTCTTGTTGTTTTGTGAGTCTTAAGGGAAGGGAACAATTACTTTACCCTGTGATCTTTAACTTGAAGTAACTGTCACTCACTTTCTTAGTAAAATAGGACAGGGTATGATGGATTAGAGAGAGTCCCGATTTTTTGACAATTCTTGCATGAAGAGTTGGAGTCTGTGTTGCCTGCCCTTGAACCTGCCATTTTTTGTGAGTTCCTTGGTCAGTAGAAGATAGCAGAAGGAATGCTATGTGACATTTTTGAGCCTAGGCTTACTGAGGAACACTGAGCAAGCCCAGCCTGGCCGGAAAGGACTCCACGTGCTGAGGGGGCAGCAAGGGTTCCCAAAGTGACCAACGGGTGTCAACCACTGATATGCACCTGAACAAGAGCTGAGTCACAGTGGTGTCTGGCTGAAGCAGACTTGTCCACGAACACTTGTGAGACATAGTGATGGGGACTTTCTAGGCCACATGAGTCCTACATTAGCATGTGCAGTCAGTGAGCAAGAAAAATTTGATTGCTAGTGTTAATGACCCCTACTGTAGCCGTAAGTGGAGTGTGACAGGCTGCACTGCACGGCTCCAGGAGACACTGTTCATTTCATATTCCATGTGACTGCTTTCACCCCCAAGCATGGAGGCACATCATGAATGATGCCCTAGAGTTGCACCATGTGGATTGTGGATCAGGAGCCTGGGAAGATTCTGAATACATTTGTTTGATAACCCAAAAGAGATTCCCGTCTGTGATACTAGCTATGTACATGGGATGTCAGCACAAATAAAGAATTGGATAGAAGGCTGTCCCTGGTTCATTGTTTATTATCTAGGTCCTAATTTAGTTTGAAAAATCTTGTCCTCCTGAGGACTTTCACATAAAAATGCTTTCAAGCAAATCTGTATGAGGATGAAATCCTGTGATGCTTCTCTAAAGTTCATGTGGGTTAATTTATTAGTCATTTCTTTAGTCTTTTCAACATCTTTCAATGGAAGATTGTTCTTCATTAGTATTTAATATTGAAATATGCTGATTCCTTAGAGAGAAATCTAAATTTTATCAGATATTAGGCCCACTTTACAAATTCTGAAAGCTTGTCAGATTTGCAAATTCCTGTAATGTTTCCAGTGATGTTCTAGAAATCATTAATTACTTGAATTATGGCATTACCCATTTTTAGCTCTTTTAAACTGACTCAAATCCTTACTTGTTCTTAAAATATTGTATTTATACATATATTTCTTATAATTTTATAATTATCATATTTAAAGAGGCCCCTGAAAGTGATCACATTGGATTTCATGGGATAAAATGCTGAGAATACAACAAGCATATGCACTTAAATAGAGCAAAATATAACATTTTTCTAAAAAGAACAAAGTTTCCTGAAAAATTCTGGATGTATACCCTTTGGCCTTTTTCTTAAAGGCATTAGTCTTTAAAAAAAATTTAGAGAGAAAAAAATGAAAACCTAAGGGATTATCAAGAGCCTTGACCTACATTTAAAGGTTGCAAGAAATACTGCAATATCCCTTCTCTCTTTTCTTTCAAATTAGCAATAGCCTAGGATTTGACTGCATCTGTTTTGGGTATTATTACTGTAAAGAAAAGACACATTTTTATAGGGTTGAATTCTGCAGTGCCTCACAGGAGGCAGGCCACTGAATAAAGATGATACTCATTTTTTTGCAGTAAAGTGAGATGCACAGATTGAGTAGCGGGCAGAGCTTCTGTTTTCTGCGAGTGCCGTCACATTGTTAGTCCTCTGAATACATTTTTGCTCTCATGTCGAAGGCCTTAGACATCGAGAGTAACTTCCTGGACAAATTTTGCTTTAAAGCAGCTAAATCTTTTAACCATCTCTTTGTTGGGGAAAAGGAGAGAAATATTTTTTAAAGATAGTAGTCAAGGTTTAGAGCAGAATATTGCAGCCTTTGAGTAGAATTCAAAATGACATGCCCCTCATTCCTTACTGCCAGGCATGTAAAGGTTTATCTCTGGCTGTTCAGCTGCCCTAATCTTGTTTGCTTCCCCGTTTAGTTTTGTAATCTCTGCAAAAAAAAAACAAAACAAAAAAACTCGATTTTGGTTCACTTTGAAGTTAGATGTTTATGCATTTATTTAAATACAGCTGGGTTTTTTTTTAAGTGAAAAATCTGATATCACAATCCCCAGTGTTTTATCAAAAAGAAGGAAAGAAAGGGAAATAAATAGCCACCTATGGCAAGTCCAGTCTTGGGAATAGAAATTGAAATAGAATACTATGACTTCATGGTTGATTCTTATATAGATCTGACTATACCACAAGGTCCCCTCAAAAAATAATATATATCTATTAAATACACATATAAGTATATATTTAATATATAAGTATATAAAATACAAATACACACACACACACACACACTACCTGGGCAGCCCAGCCTAAAATGTGGGTGTTGTTCCCTGCCCATGGATGAAAATGTAATTCCCCTATATTTATTCAGATAGGGTGGAGAGTGGTCATGTATTCTGTTCGGGGCTAGTTACATTTGGTATGCCAATTAAACAGGAAAGCAGAGTTATCAAGTAGGCAGTGGGATATAGGAGTCTGGGCTTCAGGGGAGAAGCCCATGTTGGAGACAGTGGTTGAGTCATTTGCTTATAGACGTATTTGGTGCCATGACACAGATGAGGTCACTGAATGTTGAGTGTTTGGGAATTTAGCGTAGGGAGAGGAGACAGAACAGGTGATTGAGGGACTGTGGCCCTCCAGGGAGGAGAAGCAGGGGAACGTGGTCTGTTGTGAACCACATAAACCCAGTGTTTCAAGGAGGGAACGTGCAATTCTTCTAAAGAGCGCTGCAAGTTTTTAAAAACGGAGTAATGCTGAATTTGGACACACCGAGTTCTTTCATGATCTCGCGGAGAGTCCTCTCAGCAGGGTGGGGTGGAGGGCAGCCCCAGCTGGAAGAAGTTAAGGAAAGAGGTGAGGTGAGGAAGACATAAGGAATAAGAACTACTGTTTAAGAAGCTCAGCTGTAAAAGGAGGAGAAATGGAGCAGTAGCTGGAAGGCATGGAGAATCAAAGGAGAGATTTTTTTACGACGGGAGATACTAGAGCACATTGTACGCTGACGGGGGAGAGGTTGTGCCGCCGATGACAGGGGAGCATCACAGCAGTGACCCTGGAGGAAGCAGGTGTACGAGCACAAGAGCTGGCCTGTGCCCAGAGCAGGGAAATTTATCCCTTGTCACCAGAGAGGAAGGAGGCTGGGAGGGTAAGATGGCACAAAGATGAAATCCTGTCGACTTGTTTAAAAACTAGGTACGTATAAAAAAGAATAAAAGGAAATATCAAAATGTCAACAGTGGTTATATTGGGGATGCAGTTACAGGTGACATTTTTTTCTTATACCTTTTGGTATTTTTCAATTTTTTTTAAAAAACAAAGTATACTTTTTATACTTATAAAAAATTAATGTAGTAAATGTAATTATACACTCTCCATGACCCTTCATGCTATCATTCCTTAAAAAGTCAGACTGTGTGAAACTCCTCAGCCATGTTTTTGTTTGTTTGTTTTTCTGTTTTTGTTTTTGTTTTTGGCCGCACCACGTGGCTTGCGGGATCTTCGTTCCCCGACCAGAGATTGAACCCGTGCCCCCTGCGGTGGAAGCGTGGAGTCTTAACCACTGGACCGCCTGGGAAGTCCCAGCCATGTTTGTTCTTAACCAGATTGTTTTGCTGTACTGATGTTTGTCTTACAGATACTTACAGTGGCACTAATAACTCTACACATTGAAGGAACTAGGCAGCAAGATTCTACTTACAGAAACTGTCTCTTCCCTGCTCTCTTACTTGTCTCTGAGCTAAGGGTGAGGAGAAGAAAGATGTCAGGTACTCTTGGCAGATGGAGGATCAAATACTCTTGCAAACACCGGTGTCAGTTTCATTTCACCATCTAAAACCAGGTCACTCTAAAATAATAACACACACAGAAAAAAAAAATAAATAAATAAAATAATAGCACAGAGGAGTCACATTCACAGCAGAAGCAGACAAGATTTCTCAGTGGGAACATTTTTCTTCAGCCGCCAGATAACTATATGTGAAAGAGGAAGGGCTCTGTGAATGAAAAGAACAATCAGAAGTGTAGCTGAGCTGGGTGACGATGACATCTGTCACTCCAGTCATCGCCAGAGCTGATCTGCTCATCTGGCTGACCCGGCTGGTGTGTGCTCCTTCCCCAGCATCATTTCAAAACTGCACGATTGGCCAAAGGGGTCAAACTGCAGATCAATAAAAACTAGCCTTCCAGGGCACACCAGGGAGAGCCTGTATGCCCATTGGTATTACCAGTTGTGACTTTGTTAGTGGAATTTAAAGATGGATAAGGAAACTAAAAGAAAACCATTGATTATATTTCTGTTTAACAAAGGATTTCTGTACTACCCCAGTGGCTCCTGAATCACCTTAGAAGATGGAGCTTGATATTTACCAGAGAATATTTAACCAAAGTAAAAGCAAATAAAGCTGTTGGTTTACAGCAGTACAACTGAATAGTAAGGATAAAAGTTTAACAGGGAACAGCAAGAGTTGTTTCCTTTTTCAGTGTGTAGAACTGAAATACAAGTGAAGCTGTACTAACCACCCCTGAGGTATTTGTGACCTTTGACAACACAGAAAGAAAATATTTGTAGTCTGAAACTGTGTCTCTCCAGTATTTTGGAGTAAATGAAAAATATAATCTGGTTAACAAGCTGTACTTTTCACAAGAGAACAAAAATCTTATTGGAAGGATTCTGACTTTGCCTTCTCCAAGTCTCACAGAAATTAAATATTTAATAAAGTAACATTGGAAATTAATTCTGTAAAATGAAGGCAAAAGGAAAATGTAAAAAGTATCTTGAAAGGTAGGGTAGCGATTAAGATTGGACAGTTTCCTTTGACAAATAATTATTTATTCATTTATTCATCCTGCACATATTTATTGAGTACCTACTATGTGCCAGCTACTGTTTTAGGTGCTTAGGCTACATTAATGACCAAAAGAGACATGTATCAATAAGAAGATGTAAAATATTTTCACAATTGATGATTCTTTTTATTTTCATTCACAGAATACACCTTAAAAATAGTTTTTCTTAATCATTCATTACAACCTTAATAGCTTTTAAAGTGTTTAACTCGTGAAAAAAAGCTTTTATAAACTAATTTATGCACCTGAATTAACTCTGCATGATTTGTGTAATTTCAAAACCCTCGTGAAGAAATACAGCTCTGTCCATTAATCCGGTATTTGAAGCAATAGCCAGTGCTGCATGCTGGATTTTAACATATTCTCCTTCAAAAATGGATCTGTCCAGACATATCTGTCCTAGCTGAAATGATCTTTTCTGTTTATAATTTACTGTTAACTCTTCCATCAGAATGTGTGTTCCACGTGAGCAGGGACTTTATCTGTTGTCTTCATAGCTTTATCCCAACTCCTAACAGTGCCTGAAACATATTAGATGCTCCAGAAATTTAAGTATTTGTTGAATGAATGAATGCAGTAGTGGATGTTGAAACGTACAATTTAAGGCTCTACCTTATAAATATTAAATATAAAATATAAGGTAAATGAGGATTAAACCTTTGATTGTAAAGGCAATAATAATAATTTATTAACCATAGCAGGCCCTGAATGAATCACTTTACATGTATTATTTCATTTAATCTCAGAACATCTCACAACATTTATCTGTTGTCTTCATAGCTTTATCCCAACTCCTAACAGTGCCTGAAATATATTAGATGCTCCAGAAATTTAAGTATTTGTTGAATGAATGAATGCAGTAGTGGATGTTGAAACGTACAGTTTAAGGCTCTACCTAGTGTGTGTGTGTGTGTGTGTGTGTGTGTGTGTGAAATAGCCATTATTATTTCCATTTTATTTCTGAAGAAGCAGAATAAGTTCCTTGCTCAAGGCCACATGGCTAGTCAGTGGTAGGGCCACAGCTGGAATAATAGTAGCAATTATATGTAAGGCATTTCCGTATGCCCATTTTAAATGAGAGTTTGACAAGAAATAATCCATTTTGCTTATCCTCACAAAATCTTTTGTTATTTGATCTGAGCATTCAGATTCTAGAGCCCAGCCTCTTAACTGCAACGTTGGTGTCAATAATTCCATGATCTAAACAAAGGAAGGGATTTGTATAGCTTCAGAAATAACTTTCGATCTTCTGTATAACCACCTCAGAATTCAGTTCAATGTAGAATAATTTATCAGTCAACCCCTGTTCCTCACTGGCTTTATGGCCACTATTGCTGCCTGCTTGGCCACTCCCCATATACCTTAGCCCCTCTACTCTTTAACTGGAGAGGAATCTAAAAAAGGAGCTATGCTCTAGAATAGGGCCAAAGCATCTTCTCAGGTCCCCTGATGAAGTCTTTATGAATGGTAAAACCTAGTTTTTCAGAGTCATGGAAAAGGACTTTTTTCTCTTCAGAATGAAGCAGACAGCCATACACTACAATAGTATACCTATCAGTACACAAACTTCGGTTGACAGAGAATTCCAGGGTTGGAAGAAGCAACAGAGATTATATGATTCAGCTTTTTAAATATTGTTAGTCTAGGTAAGATTATTAGCTTCCAGCATTTTTTGGTGATAACATGTCTCTTTTAGGATATGGTGATAGTGATAAATTTATCTTTCCAAATTAAAAGAGACGAGCCTAAAACTTGTGTGTTCAATACAAGATTGCTATCTTAGTATCTCATGGTATCTCATATTCAGTGTTCTCTGAGTTTCAAGAGTTCTTGATATATTAGACATATTAATTCTTTGTCCATCATACATATTGCAAATATTTTTCCCATTTTCTCTTTTACTTGTGTCTTATTATACTCATATTAAAATTGTATTGTCAAATCTCTTCCATTTTTAAATTCTCCTTTCTATCTTTTCATACTTACAGATTCCATCTGTATCCCATTACTACACAGTTGTTCTTTTGCATCTTCTCCTAGAACTTTTATGATGACATTTTAAATCTATGTTTGTTAATCCATCTGGAATTAATTTTTACATAAAGTACATGATTCCCAAAATTTTAACCAGCTGTTCCAGCACAATTTCTTGAATTTTTTTCTTTCTCTGCTAATTTGAAATGCCACATTTATCATCTAATATGTTCTTAGAATAGATGACCCTGAATTGCATTCACTACTTGAAGTTTAACTTTTCTTGGCTTTCTTTACCTAGTGATAATGTTTATTTCTACAATATAGTAAAATGATTTTTTTTTCTTTACTAAAACGTGCTACTCCACCATATTGTTTCCACACTCTGCCCTTTGATTAAAATATTCCGTTGGCTTCCCGTAGTGCCTGGAGTCCAGCCTCACCACGGACCACTGTCCCTCCTGCTGTTTCAGCTGCCGGGCTCGTGCCTGAGTCCAGGCTCCTTGTCACCATCCACTCCTTGTCATTCTCCAGGAACAGTCTTTAGATGCCAAGTGGACCCATAAAAACAGATGGAAAATTCAGGGCTTCACTTAAATTAAATACATAATTGGATATCTTTCTCTGTTTTCTTAAAAATCGTATGTCATATGAGTTTCTTTGGAAATAAGGGGATACGAAAGATGATTCTTGTCGAGTTCAGCAAATGTGGAGACCAACTATGGGCAAATCCTGTGCCAGAAATTGTGGGAGATATGCATTCACTCATTCATTCAACTAATATTTATTGAGGACCTACTGTGTTCTCAATCATCTTGTTCCATGGACACAATGGGAAACTAAAGACACATAGTCTTGTGTATGTTGAAGCTTGTATTGTAGTAAGGGATTCAAATATTAGCTAAATTATCTACACAAGTGCATAATTATACATTTTTGTAAATGCTATAAAAATTATTATGGAAACATCTAAGAATTGCAAGTAGGAGTAAAGCACTGTTCATGTTATTAGATACAAGTCCTTAATCAGATATATTATTTGTAAATGTTTTCTGCCAGCCTGTGACTTCACTTTTTATTCTCTTAAGTGTCTTTTTTTTAATAGTTTTTTTTTTTTACTTTATAAATTTATTTATTTATTTATTTATGGCTGTGTTGGGTCTTCATTGCTGTGCGTGGGCTTTCTCTAGTTGCGGTGAGGGGGGCTACTCTTCGTTTTGGTGCACGGCCTTCTCACTGCGGTGGCTTCTCTTGTTGCAGAGCTGGGGCTCTAGGCACGTGGGCTTCAGTAATTGTGGCACGTGTGCTCAGTAGTTGTGGCTCACGAACTGTAGAGTGCAGGCTCAGTAGTTGTGGTGCATGCACTTAGTTGCTCCATGGCATGTGGAATCTTCCCGGACCAGGGCTCAAACCTGTGTTCCCTGCATTGGCAGGCGGATTCTCAACCACTGCGCCAGCAGGGAAGTCCCAACAGTGTCTTTCACAGAACAGAAGTTTTTCTTTTTTTTTAAAAAATTATTTTTGGCTGCATTGGGTCTTCATTGCTGTGCGCAGGCTTTCTCTAGTTGTGCTGAGCGGGGGCTAATCTTTGTTGGCAGTGCGCGGGCTTCTCATTACGGTGTCTTCTCTTGCTGCGGAGCATGGGCTCTAAGCGCACGGGCTTCAGTAGTTGTGGTGCGCGGGCTCTAGAGCACAGGCTCAGTAGTTGTGGCGCACGGGCTTAGTTGCTCCACGGCATGTGGGATCTTCCTGGACCAGGGCTTGAACCCATGTCCCCTGCATTGGCAGGCGGATTCTTAACCACTGCGCCACCAGGGAAGCCTAGGAGTTTTTCATTTTAATGAAGTCTACCTTATCACTTTTTTCTTTCATGGATGATGTTTTGGGTATTGTGTCCATACACTCATTTCTACACCCAAGGTTATCTAGCTTTTTTCTCCTATATTTTCGTCTAGAAGTTTTATAGTTTTGTATTTTACATTCCTTTTTTTTTTTTTTTTTTCCTACATGTGGATGTCCAACCATTCCAGCACCATCCTGAGGAACTTTACAGTCTAGTAAAGGGAGTAAGACCTGTACACAAGTGATTGGCTGAAATGACTTAACTAAGATGTTTGTCCAGAAAGATGTACAGAATTATGCTGAGGGTTTAAAACAGGTGGCATTTGAGGTAGACTGTGAAAAGTTTCATCACACAGATGGGACTGAGGAGGAAATTAAAAGACAAAGGACAAATCTTACTTATTTTTAAAATCTCACTCTGAGTGCACATATCAGAGGCAAAGGTGGCAGCGGGGAGGCTGCTGTGGTGTGAGATGAACTGTAGTGGAGGTAATGGTGGTGAGAAAGGTTTGGTTCTGGATTGGATTTGATGAAAGAGCTGAGGGGATTTGTACATGGGTTGCAGGAGGGGTATGAGACCAAGTCAGGAGCCAGGGGTCAGGCTGACAAGCAGACGAATGGGTCACCATGGGCTGAGGTGAGGGTCGTGGGCAGGAGCAGGTTTGGGACATATTAAGTCAGCCACCTTCACAGCCAAGTGAAGCATCGAGTGAGCAGCTGGGTGCTTAGGTCTGGAGACGAGCAGAGCTGTCAGTGCACGAGTGGTATTTAAAGCGATGAAATCAGGAAGTACATGTTGATAGACAAGAAAATAGCTCTAAGGACCGAAGCTTGGGAGGCTCAAAAATGTGACAGTAGGAAGATGAGGAGGGACCAGAAAAAGATACTGAGATGGAGATGCCAGTGAGGTAAGGAAGAGAATCAAGAGAAGGACATAAGACAAGACAAACGTGTTCAAGAAGAGTTTGTCAAGTGCTGCCAGTAGGTTAAGTAAAATGAGGACTTAGAACGGACCGTGGGACTCAGCAATGTGAAGAAGGTCACTGTTGTCCTTAATAGAAACTGTTTCCGTGGAGTGTGATGACAGCCTGACTGACATGGGTTTTCTTAGTGGGTGGAGTGCAATTGAAGAAGTTAAGTATAGATCATTCTTTTGAGGATTTTTGCTATAAAGCGAGGAAATGGAACGGTAGATGGAGGAAACAAACTCAAGGACAGGTGGTTTGTTTGTTTCTTTTGGGGAAGATGTTATAACAGTCGAGTGGGAGAAATGAGTGATACAGGAGAGAAAGAGGACCCCGCAGGAGTGATATCCTTGAGTAAGTGAGAGGGATCCAGTGCACAAAACGGGGCTGGCCATAGGTAGAGGGCGACCATTATCAGCAGTGACTTAATTCCCTAAGCAATGAGAAACCATCACAGTTCGGTGGGTAAGTGGTATGATTCTTACCATGCTTTGTAATCTGTGTATTCCTTCCCCTTTCACTAATGGACAGATTCAAATGCATAACAGTCTGCCCCAAAATAAACACTGAAAATGCAGTTATGCTCAAAATAGAGTGGATTTCATGTCCAGAAAAGTTGAAACAAACCCTTGTGTTTACCTCAGCAACTTCTCCAGACCTCATGTCAGATCAAGATCTTTACGCTGTTATTGAAATTGCTGAAATGTTTCACTTTGAAAGTAAACTTCCTAGTACCTGAAATCAATTTTCTGCATACATTTTACCTTTTAAAAGTCCCCAGTGTGGCTTATTTTGTATTCCTCTTAAATTCTGCTGAATAATAATTTTTCAAATTATCATTCCTTGACTACCAGTGGGCTAACACTACCTCAGACAAAACTGGAAATCTAAGGAGTGAAAATCGCTCCAACTCACCACTTTGTAACAGATTAAGTCACACATCGGAATTTAGAGGAACCTTTAAAGAATATTATAACAGGGATATTAGCTCGGGGCTTTGGGACAGCCTGGAGGGGTGGGAGGGGGAGAGTGGGAGGGAGGGAGACGCAAGAGGGAAGACACATGGGAGCACATGTATATGTATAGCTGATTCACTGTGTTATAAATCAGAAACTAACACACCATTGTAAAGCAATTATACCCCAATAAAGAGGTTAAAAAAAAAAACAAAAACAAACAAAATATATTATAACAGGGATATTAGCTCGGGGCTTTGGGACAGCCTGGAGGGGTGGGAGGGGGAGAGTGGGAGGGAGGGAGACGCAAGAGGGAAGACACATGGGAGCACATGTATATGTATAGCTGATTCACTGTGTTATAAATCAGAAACTAACACACCATTGTAAAGCAATTATACCCCAATAAAGAGGTTAAAAAAAAAAAACAAAAACAAACAAACAAAAAAGAATATTATATATAAGGTAGTTCTTGATGGAAATAATGAGCTCTTTTGATCATCCATGAAGTAAGTTTAATGTGTTGCATTTTCCCAGTGAAGAGGAGAAGACAGATCAAATGCATGAGGCTGTTTTCTGGTAAATTGTTATCATTGAATTTAGCAAATCAGCTTCACAGATGTTTTTCAGTTTCTTAGTATCTAAATTTGACTTTTACTATGATTAGTAATAAGTTCTCAAATCAGAAAGGGTTTTCTTTTTTATTGCTCCTCAGGCATGAACGTCTTTACACCAAGAAAAGTAACTTCAGCAGATCTTTAATTTCCAGCCTCAAGGATGTAAATGATTTAGCAACCCTAGAAGTTTTGGATGAGGTAAGAAACTCAGCTTAATTAAACTTAAACATTCTGTCTATTTAAAAAAATTGATAGAAGAGGTTTGAGCAGGAGGCTCTTTGAATAGCATCTGTAGGTTTCATGCTTTCTTCATCTCTTAGCTTCCTGATCATCCCTCCTGTCTTCAGTTTTACTGTGTGTAACTCACGTTTGCAGATCTCTCCAGCCTGGTGTCAACCTTTTCTTCTTTTTTATATTTGAATTACAAAAGTGCTAGTTCCCACAGCTTGAGTTGCTTAGGTCCAAGACCCCTTCTTCACCTCAATTCTCCCCAGGAGTCTCAAAGGGGTGATTTGCTTCCTACATCACCATCTCAGTGGCAGGACCTAAAGCCTCGAAGATACCTTGAGAGCCTGTCTGTTACCATGGTCAGTGGACCCCTCGTGGGATCACAGAGCCCACCTTTTCGGGAAATGAATTCTGCTTGAAACTTCTTATCCCAGTGACCTCAGAAATATTTCAGACATCTCATGAAGGTACCAGTCCAGGCCAGTAAATTATAGTCTCATCCTCTTTTTCCTCATCACCTTTTATTTCAGATAATCACATCATTAGAGAAATAACAAGGCTCCTTTTCAGTAAAAGGTTGGGATCACTACCCTGCCTGATCCACAGGCTTTCCTTTTTTTAATACTTCTGATACATTCCTGAGCATTTTGCTTAAAAATGTAGCAAATCAGGAGGCATATTCTGAACCGAAGTAGTCATTTGGTAAATTTGGGGTTGCGTAAACAACTCAAGTACTTCCTCAGAATAATCTTTCTTGAGAACATCAAACATCTTATAATCAAATAGTGTTTGTAAGCCAGGGATTGCCAATACCTTTATGAATCTTTGTGTATCAGATTTTCCAATGATGTGAAATCCTAAGCTTGTGGATTATAAAGAAGGCTTTACTAATCATATTGCTGACCTACGTATTAAACACTGGGTTTGTTTGTTTCTATTGTCTGTGTTTTATCTTTTTGTCTCTTTTTTGACCCAAGATCTTTTGTGTCATATACTATAAATGATGAAGTCTTGCACTGTTAAAATTGATTCCATGTATTCATATGATTTATCAATTGTGGAAGTTACTTTTCTGTACTTTTTACTCTGCCTCAAAGCCAAACATTTAAGCAAGGGAACTAAGACATTCCACAGAGCCATTGAATAACCTTCATTTGGAATAAAATCATGTTCACTATATCTTCTCTTCCCTTTTCTAGTGTTCTTTCTCTTTACTTCAACTGCTGCATTTACTTACTTCCTTGAAAGCATTGTGTGTATATATAATCCCTGTAGCATATAATATATTCTGTGGAAAACACAGGTAACAATGACATCCCTCTACAGCTCTCGAAAGAAAAGAAAATACCCATCAAGGGGAAGGATAGTTGCTGACCGGAGGTTACACTTCTTACTCTCAATAGATCTATTTCTTTCTGATCCTTCCTCCAGATTCCAAATGTTTTATTTCTTATCATTTACTTTTAAAATGATAATTGACCATCAATCATTTTTAACAAAAAGAGATTACTTTTATTTCGTTATAGAATACAGTCTCAGAGCAACTTGAGAAGTGTTACTCCAGAGATCAGATTTACTTCTATGTGGGAGACATACTCATTGCTCTTAACCCTTTTCAGAGTCTGGGTCTTTATTCCGCAGAGGTATGTGGTATGGCTTGTACACATTTTCTTACTTTGTACAAACATTTATACTCTTCAGGTATTTAAATTAATTTCATTTCATTTTATCTAATCCTTTGAATAAACAGTTAAATAATTATTGTTAAAACGTAGAGATAGGAACAAACAGAAGATGAATCGATCTGGATGCAGTTTGTGGTCTTTGTGTGAGATATGTTAATTACTTCTTGTCATTGGTAATTGGTAACTGGTCCACACTACATATCATATCAATAAACAGATGCCTAAAAAGTATAGACTTCATGTCTACCTCTGAACCAAATATAGGAGAGTCAAAAGTAAAATTACATTGTATATGTAGGTACTATATACTTAATGGCTGTAAAACTCATCATTATGAGTTTAAAAATTCCTTCTGGTTAAATTTTTAATATCAGACAATGTGTTGTATGAATATAAGCACATAATTATCCATTATTCACCCCTAATGTTTAAATATAGAATAGTGTTCTGGAGTTAAGCTAGGCTGTTTTTCATTTTCAATTAGATCCATACTCTTCTAGCTATTTGTGTACTCTAGAATATTATGTTGTATCATAATAGTATATTACTCTAGAATAATACTGTGCTTAATATAACTTTTTGTGTGAAAAGTATGTAATTCTCTCAGTCTCTCCCACTTTAAGATTTACAAGAATAATGGCATATTTAGGAACCTTGACCAAGTTTTAGAAGACTGGGCTTTAGCACAAATTCTGCTATCAATTAACTATGTGATCTTGGGCAAAGCAAATGAGAAAGTGTATGTTAAATGATATGAAAGGAAAAAAGTAGTGATCGTATGTCATACATTATTATATCCAAGGAATAGTCAACAAAATGATACCTGATTGTCTGATTTATAAAGTATCTACTTATTTAAGGAAATCATAGTATTTTGAAACTTTAAGTTCTGCTTTGGAAGTGGTATGCACTTCCAAAAGAGTCTTCTTTTAAATACCATTGCCAAAGTGATGTCATATTATGTCATATCATTTTTCCCTGTTGTCTTATGTCAAACTTCTATTTTACATAATTGTCCATGATTTGTGCATGTATGTGTGTATGTGATATGGATGTGATGTTTTGGTGGTATGAAGCTGTATTTTGATTCTTTTGCTTTAAAAATTAGCACTCTATCTGTAAATAAGTAGGGTTTAAACAAAAACAAAAGCCCTACAGCACATGTTCTTTTTTAACCTTTAGCATTCCAAACTGTATATTGGAGCAAAGAGAACTGCCAATCCTCCTCACATTTTTGCCATGGCTGACTTAGGATACCAGTCTATGGTAACATATAATTCAGATCAGGTAAGGAGAGTCTCACATTTTTAGAAATTCTCCTCTTAGTTTCTTGTGTGTCAGCTGAATTTTGTGAGGATAAAGTCTTCTTACAGTTTCCTTTTCTCACCGTGCAGTGCATTGTTATTTCTGGGGAAAGTGGTGCTGGAAAGACTGAAAGTGCTCATCTCTTAGTTCAGCAGCTGACAGTGCTTGGAAAGGTATAATTTAATTTTTCTCTGTCCTAACAGAAATATTTGTTATACTTCAGAATTTAATTTAACTGAGTAGGTTAATATTTACGAATTTCCACATTTAATAATGCACAGAAATTATAACACACTTGTTGTCCTTTGTGAGTTTAAAATATAACAATATAAAGAGCATATGTTTTGTTTTAAGCAAATTCTAACTTTTCTCACTCTGAGTAGGCAAGGCTTTATAGAGGTGATTTTCTCTCTTTTTTGCCCTAATGTATTCTCTGAATGCTTTCCTTACTTCTTCTTCCTTTGTTACCAGCAAGATAAAGGGGAGTCAATATACAAAAATTAATTATATTTATATATTATATACATACTAACAATGATCAGTTTAAACTTAAATGTATTATTTATATTAGCACCATAAAACATGAACTATTGAAATCTAGATCTTACAAAATATGTACAAGATTTGTATGCTGAAAAAATAGAAAAAGTTGATAAAAGAAATCAAAGAAGACCTGAATAATAGGAGAGATATGACATGTTCATGGATTAAAAGACTCAATATTATTAAGATGTCAATTCCCCACAGATTTATCTGTAGATTCAATGTAATTTACAGTAAAAATCCCAGCAGGATTTTATTTTATTTTTTTAGAAATTGACAAACTGAATCAAAAATGTATATGGAAAGGCAAAGGAACTATAATAATCAGTTTTGAAAAAGAACAAAATTGGAGGATTAATAAATGCTACCTGATTTCAGACTCACTGTAAAAGCTGTGATAGTCAAAACAGTGTGTTATTAAAGAAAAGATGGTATACAGATCAATGGAATAGAATAAAGAATCTGCACATATATGATTTATTGATTTTCAGCAAAGGTGCAAGGTCAATTAATGATAGTCTTTTAACAAATGGTGCTGGAATATGCGCATACAAAAGGATTGAACCTTACTCTAGACCGCACATGCTATAAAAAATTAACTTCAAATGGATCATAGACCTAAAGATTAAACCAAAAGCTATAAAATTTCTAGAAGAAAATTAAGTCAGTTAACTTTGTTTTTTGTCATTTTGGGTCAGGCAAAGAGCTGTTAGATGCAACATAAAAAGCATAATCCATAAAGGGAAAAGTTTGATTTCACCAAAATTAAGAACATTCTGTTCTCTGAATGACACTGTTAAGAAAATGAAAAGACAAGCTACAGACTCAGAGACACTCTAATAAAAGACTTGTATCCAGAAGATATATTTTTAAAAACTCTTAAAATTCCATAATAAGAAATCAAATAACAATTTAAAAATGAACAAAAAAATTGACTAGCCATTTCAGCAAAGATGATATGTAAATGGCAAAAAAAGCAAATGAAAATATGGTGTTCAACACCAGTAGTCATTAGGGAAATGCAAATTAAAACCACAGTGAGACACCATTACATAGCCATTAAAATGGCTAATTTTTTTTTTTTTAACCTGACAATGCTAAGTGATGCCAAGAACATAGAGGAACTGAATGAAACTCGTGTATTGCTGATGAGAATGCAAAATGGTACAGCCACTTTGGAAAACGGCTCAGGAGTTTCTTAGAAAGTCTAACCATACTTATCATACAACCCAGCAATCCTACTCCTAGGTATTTGTTCAAATGAAATGAAAACCCATGTTCATACAAAAAAGCTACAGACAAATAATTTATAGGAGCTTTGTTCATCATCTCCAGGGAGTGGAAACAACAGAACTAGGAAATGAATAAACAAACTATGGTACATCCATGCCATGGAATATTACTCAGCAATAAAAAAGAATGAACACTGATACAAGCAATGAAGCTCACTGGATGAGATTTGGATAAATCTCAAATGCTTTAGGCTAAGTCAGAGGAGCAGATTAAGAAGACTACATGTATGGTTCACTTGCTGTGTCATTCTTGCAGATTTAAAACCGTAGGCACAAAAACAAATCAGGGATTTTCGGCAGCTGAGAGCGGAGGGAAGGGTTGCAAAGAGTAATGAGACAATTTGGGGGGTGATGGGATTGTTCTGTATGTGGACTATAGTGGGAGATTTATGGTCACATATGTTTGTAAAAACTTTCAGAACTATATAAAGGGTGAATCTCTATGTAATTTTACCTTAATTTTTAAAAATGGGATGTTGAGGATAGAGACTTGGTTTGATTTTCCAAGTAGAGTCCTTGAAATAAGATAAATCAAGAATAATGTGTTCTCATTAGGCTAATGGCTAAAAAAGAAAAATCATTGTGTACAACTTATCCCTGCGAAAATGTTTATAGTGATTTGCATAGTTAGAAGTAGAGTCATCTTAAAATTTTTGCCGTCACAGTGATTATAGGAATCTTGTGCTACAAAGCACTGTGGGTACAAGGCCAGACCCAACCACTGTATATATAAAAGGGTGCCTCATGGTGTCAAAACAGCTGCTTAATTGAGTCTAATTCATTGTCAAAAGAATTTCATGTTCCTGTTAAAAATCAATTGACTGGTTATATGTTTTCCATCATGGGTGTGGGTATGGAATAGTAATATACTAGTAACCAGGCCTGTGACCCCTCAGAACTGGAAGAGCCAGTAGAGGCCAGGAAGGGGGGCCTACCTCAGGGCTGTCATCTCAATCCCTTCCCCATCCCCTTGCCCATCCACTTCCCTCTCCTTACTTCTGGGATAAGCATCATTCTACAGGCTTTTAAGTTCACTGAAATAAACGTCATTTTGGAGAGAGTTGGGATGGTGTGTGGCACAGCATACTCTCCTGGCGTGGAAGAGTTGAACACCTGAATAAATTTACTCAGGGGCCTTCCGCACGGGCCTTTGCTATTCTTTCTTGATTTGTGAAGTCGATAGAGGCTCTTGTCAATAACGGATTAACTTGTACGAATGTTGTTTTGTGGATGTCAGCACATCTAACGTTTATTTAATATTTTTATCTTGTGCTAGATCTAAAAATGTGACTTGATATTAATTTGAGATGGTGATATAAAAACAAAAGAATTCTACCCTTATCGGGACTGAGTGTGTCTTTTAGTTATTTCCTTGATAAAGATTTAGCAGATGCAAAAATGGTATGTTTGGTGGATGGAATTTACCTTTGTAATACACAGTCTTCAAAACCTTACGTAGCAGGGCACTGCTACCTAATACAGGTGGTTGATGTTTTCTCACCTTTTTCATGAGTGCAAGGCCAGCC
The DNA here is from genome assembly GCF_003031525.2 of Neophocaena asiaeorientalis asiaeorientalis. Classification (NCBI taxonomy): domain Eukaryota; kingdom Metazoa; phylum Chordata; class Mammalia; order Artiodactyla; family Phocoenidae; genus Neophocaena; species Neophocaena asiaeorientalis. The sequence goes on along the minus strand of NW_020172293.1, from coordinate 1,505,485 downwards.
CCAAACAACGTTTAAAAAGAGTCAATTATCCCAATTCTTGCTCCTCTCTTTTCTCTCCCGTTATTGCCTCTTTTAGAGGATATCCAAAATCCTTATATGCCCCCAAAACCTCACTGTGAATGCCCCCTCGGCCCCCCCAAATTCTAATGTAGCCTATGTTCCAGAAATACCTGCTGCTCCCCCTTACATAAACATTTCCGTACCTTTAACACAGCTGACTTCAGCAAGGTATTACACTGAAAATAATCCACTTGATCCATTTCTACTAAGATGTGAATGACTGATACCTCCTTAAACCTCTAAGAGGGGGGATGCCTTCTAAAAGAGGTTGGTTGTTAACCCAAATAAATTTTCTGGTGGAATTTCAGTTTAATAAAGTGGTAAAGAAAAAAAAACCAACATGATGCTTGTTTTGGGGAAGGAAAATGTGAGATGGTGTAGGAGAAAATGGAGGGCCAGCCACGTAGGCCCGCTGGCCTGGACCAGGGATCCACATCTCCCTTCCACACAGCCGAGCTGTTCTTGATTTTCACAATTATTCCCTCTCCTCTACTTCTGAGTTCACACGTTATCTTTACTCCTCTAGTTGCAGGTTTGACAGCTTCCATGGAAGCAAGGGAAGTTGGTCCACAGCTTTGGGGATCTTGTGGATGGGGACCCATATAGGTAGAGGAGGAATAACAAAGTTTGAGATGTACCTCAGTATGCGTAGACTGCTTATAAATTGTGTTTGTAAATCAGGAACTTAACAGAACTATATTTGAATAGAAAAAATGTAAAGGATCTCTTCGCCCCTCTAAGAAAGGAAGTGAGTGAATGTACCAGCAGGAGGGGAAAAATATACTAGGTTGTAACTTCTGGCAGCAAACCAAGAAGATGCACTTGTATGTTTACATCTACATAAAGTGCTTATCAGAGAAGAGACATTCCATTCTATACAAAATTAATTTTTTACATTTTTTTAATATCTTGACATTTTCTCTAGGCTAATAACAAAACCCTGCAAGAGAAGATTTTACAAGTGAATAATTTGGTGGAAGCCTTTGGCAATGCCTGCACTATTATAAATGACAATTCCAGCCGATTTGGAAAATACTTAGAAATGAAATTTACCCCTTCTGGGGCTGTCGTGGGAGCACAGATTTCTGAATACCTTCTGGAGAAATCCCGAGTTATCCACCAAGCCATGTAAGTTCATGTCACATATTTCCTATTTTCTGGGAAACGTAAGCAAAGATGATGCTTTTGTTTTAGTAATAAAATGTCTTACTCATTTAACAAAATTTCAACAGAATTTTATTGATCGTCTACTATGTGTGAGGCATTTACTGTTGGAAGCAGAGATGCCTCAGCACTGTCTTACTCTCTCATATGTTACATCCAGTAAAGGAGTCAATAAATAGCCTAAAGTTTATGAAAACAGATAGAAAGCCTAAGCGCATCATAGAGGTACTAACAGGATAACTTAGAGTAATTTCTGAAGTAGGAGAGAATATACTTCTCTACACAAAACAAGTATGAAATTTAATTAGAAATAACAGTCATTTTTTTTCTTTTAAGTGCTGGTATATATAAATAGATCTTTGTATTAATTCTATGCTTCCCAATGTTTATACACAAGGGACCAAAAAAACAAACAAAAAAAGGATTCAGGAAGGGGCTTTACTGTAGTGTTCTTTTTCCTGCCTGCTGATAAGCCACCAACACCATATTCTGGAAAGTTTAGTTTGAGTGAGTTCTTTTAGGTTGAGTGAGTTCCTTTTAGGTTGAGTGAGTTCCTCAGTTTGTAGCTGAATGACAAAACTTTTCTCCTGTCCTCATGATTCCAAAACATCTTTGTTTGTTGTTCTTATCAAAAAACTAATCACAACATGGAATTTGTACCCTGGTCTTTATATTATTTTTTAAAAGTTGTGGCAATTTAGAGTCTTCCAGTTTTCTTATGTTGGTTTTATGCCAAACATATCTACATTATTGTAGTTATGTGTTGTATGTTAAATTCTCAGGAACATAAGCTTCCTTTATGTACAAGTACATTAGTATTTAATTATAAGTGCCTTCAAATTTGCTGTCATTCAGTTTATGATAAATTGTGAATATAAGTTGCTTGGAGCCGACCTCTGAGCTCAGCCTTCAGTGTAGAAAATTATCCTTTGGTCTTCAGTTCCAAAAATGTCAGGCATGATTTTTAGGCAAATGTGGCTTTGAATTGTGGCTCCCTGACATGTAGTCCACCTTGGGTAAGATATTTAAACCTTAAAGACCCTTATAGGATCTTGTTTCTGCAACCTACTGTGTGTTAGAATTTGAAATGCTTAACCTCTCTGCACCTCAGTTTTTCATTTTTAAAAAGGAGTTAGCAGTGGTACCTACCTATTCAGATCATGCCTGCAAAGTATTTAGTGCAATGAAGAGCACATAGAAAGGACCCCATGCAGTTTAAGCCCTTATTAGCAGTAGTAGTGTTGGTAGTTGTGTGAAGATTAGAAATAATATCTCGCGCAGTACATGGGACACTGACAATGTCAGTAAATAGCAGCTCCTGTTATCAGGGTGTGCTGGGGCCCAGAACTTAGTGGGCATGTGTGTTAGTGCCTTTGCCACCCATACCTGGAGGAACCTCCAGGTCTTACGCAAGTGTCTCAAGATTGCTTTGGCTATTCGGGGTCTTTTGTGTTTCCATACAAATTGTGAAATTTTTTGTTCTAGTTCTGTGAAAAACGCCAGTGGTAGTTTGATAGGGATTGCATTGAATCTGTAGATTGCTTTGGGTAGTAGCGTCATTTTCACAATGTTGATTCTTCCAAGTGTGGAGACTTAACTGGTTCTCAGAACAATCTGTCCTGCTCTCATAACTGTGTAAGACTCTGTCCTTCAGGTCTTTGGGGAATGTCCACCTAAGACACTGAATTATTGGGATTTAGATGGGCCCACAGTGTTGCACAGTGTCAAGGGCACCATCGCAGCGGGTTGCCTGGAGTTGTGTGCTGCAGTGCCATCCATGTAGAGTATGATGTGAGCAGTACCCTCAGCAGCTACACAGTGAGGCTCTGGATTTGTAACCATACAGATAATCTCATTCATGCTTATTCAACTATTGCACCATATAGTCCAGGAAATAGCACAATTAGGATCGTATTTTAGGCATACTATTAAGAAAGTAAGCTTATTTTCAGCTGGCCTAAAGGATTATAGTTTTACAACATTGTTTATTGGGGAAAAGTATTCCAATTTAATATCAGGTTGAAATATATCTCAGTAATAATTCAAGTACATCTGCCTTATAATTCTTCCATTTTTCCAGGTTTTTTTACATCTGTTTTTTTTACTTTACTTAATTTGAATTGCATTGTTAAAATCTAGAGAAGCTTTTTTAATGATCTTTAAAAATGAAAATATCAGTGATGTAATAGAAGAATTCTTAGTAGGCCCCTTTTAAAATGATAAATATAAGTGTACCCTATCATTCAGAAACTGGAAGGAAAGAACCAGTTCAGAGGGTTTAACTGAGAGGACTGTTTACAGAGGTAGGGGGTATTGAAGAACCAAGAATAAACGGTGAGATGCCCACAGATGAACAGCATTGAGAAATCATTCCTACACCTGTATCTGAAGGGCAGAAGGAGGGACCACACTGCAGAGCCTGGTGAGAAGTAGGGCTGTGGAGGACTGCTGCCTGTCGGGAGCTGCTGCCTAAAGGAATATGGTCGTCCCTTTGTGTCTGCGAGGAATTGCTTCCAGAGCCCTCTGCCGTATCCGCGGATGCCGAGTCAGCCCTCTGTGTCCGTAGGTTCCACATCCACAGATCCGGTTGGTTGAATCCGTGGATGCAGAACCCGTGGTTGTTGAGGGACAACTGTACAGCTACTGGGAGAAAGAGAGCAAGTGAGGGGAGGAAAACCTCGACCTCTTCTCCCTCCTTCCAGCCTCCTGCCTGTGCTCCCTGTTGGCTGAACCCAGCTGGAAGCCAGAGAGCAAGGGAGCCCAGGAACGCCAGTCTGTAGAGGTTAGATTTGGGGGTCACAGAACAAGCCAAAGAAGAATGAAGAATGGATCTGAGGTGGCAGAGAAGAATCAGAGTAGACAATTTTTTAAAAGAACTTACCCTTTCTTTGAATGGAATAAATTCTTTTCCTCTCTTTTTTTGCCTCTACTCATGTCATCCTACCCCCATCTCTGACCACATTTAGTTTTATACTGATGGTATTTCTCATGTTGCTGCTGTCGTGTAAGTTGTGACTTAAAGCCTTTCCTAAATGTAGATGATTTTAAAGAGGAAATTTTAAAAAGAGGCTACTCACTTCCAAGAAGAAAATGAGCATACAGAAGTCAATGCTAGAAAATGCTCATAAATATAAATGATTTGCTGTTTCACTGCAGTTTTCTCCAGTTACTGCAATTTAGTTCAGCAGGCATTGCTTGCGTGTCTCTCACATGCCCAGCACTTTCCCAGATGCTGCAGGAGACATCAACCAAATGGCAGATGTGTGCTCTCTGCTGTGGAGAAAGAGAAAATATTATTTATGGATCAATTCCTCTGTGTCAGGCACTGTGCTGGGCATTTTACCTCCATAATCTCTCTTAATTCCTTCAGCAATATGACAGGGGTTATTGCCTATTTTCTGCAGGAGGAAACAGACCAAGAAAATTATAATAAGTTGCCTAATGTCAAAAAGCTAATAAGTGACTGAATTGGGGTTTGAAGCCATGTCTCTCTGACTCCAGAGCCCACCATTCATTCATTCATCCACCCACGTGGCTAATACTTACTGAGTACCTACTAAGTGCCAGGAGCTGTTCTAGGCCCAGGAGCTATAGAGCCGTAAGACAGGATTCCCGTGTACAGCAGCACATGGTCTCCCGGGACCACACATGCTTTGATCCACAGCTTGCTGATCACCGTCACCGGTTGGTTTCTGATCTCGCAGGAGAGTAGGCAGTGAATTCATCTACAGAGAGTGAGCAGGCAGACGGCGAGGGTCGGGGCGGATCGAGGAGACTGGGTATCCTGGAGGAGGGAGTCCTGCAGGAAGGAGGTGGAACAGCCAGGACACGCTAGAAGCACTGTTTCGTGAGCACTTCATGGGGCCCTGTGAATGCAAGGCTGCGCTGCTGGCTTTCCACGCCTCATTGCAGGCCCCTTTGTCGAATATTCCAAGGTTTCACACGCGGGGTGAGTCGCACCCTTGTGAGGACTTTGTCGTAGATTTGAGGTGTTAGAGGCCTTGGCTGCACAGTGATCCCCAGGGTCCAGGGCACATGAGACAGCCTGGAGGGCCTTCCTGCAAATGGCTGAGTGGGACCCTGAGGAAGCATTAGAGGCTCCGCAATAGGGGTAGGCCAGAGCCAGAGAATACAATGACCCTTGAACAGTGGGGGGTTGAGGGGCGCCGACCCCCGTTGCCGTCAAAAATCTGCTTATTATGCAAAAATCTGCTTTTGACTTTCCTCAAACTTAACTCCTAATAGCCTGCTGTTAACCAGAAGCCTTACTGATAACCCAGTTAACACATATTTTGTATATTATATGTATCATATACTATATTCTTATAAGAGGTAGAGAAAGTAAAATGTTATTAAGAAAATTATAAGGAAGAGAAAATACAGTGAAGGTACTGGACTGTCTCTACTGATGCCGTAAGTTTATGTCATCTGTTTACGAGATGAATCATCTGTCAGTACCTACATCAGTATTGTCTTAGATACAAAACACTATAGGTGTTATACTAACACTAAACATCAAAAAGGAAAAGCTAATGTGAAGAAGAAATTCATATTTACTTACAGGGGCAAGGATTCGTGCATTGATAAGGAAGAAGCAGCGTGTGGCTGCCTCATGTCACCTGGTGTCATTGATACAATTGCTCCACCGTAGCCCAGCCGATACACTAACGAGTGGATCTTATAAAATTTTAGGGCATATTGCAGCCATATTCATCAGACAGTAATGGAAACATTGGTACATGTTTTAGAAAACTACTTTGTGTTGATAGGCTGATACGCAGCTTCTCCAATTACGAGAGAGAGGCATGCTGTACAGTAATGTAATTCTTTGAAAGCAGAGTGGTAAAAGAGTAAGAATAGTAGCACATTGTTAATTTTATATTAGCTGTCACTCCCCTTATGCCTGTAAAGATAGGTTCTCCACTTTAAGTCTTGCACATGATACTCTACGCACAATTTAAAAATATCTGTTGAAAAAATTTGCATATTAATGGACCCACACAGTTCAAATCCCTGTCGTTCAAGGGTCAGCTGTACTATCTGGTGACGTGCTGAGCCCCTACATTTGTTCCCGGGCCATTCTGACCTGGGAACCACTAATCACATGAGCGTGTGTGGGGTGCTATGGAAGATTCTCTGCCTTTAAAGATGTAGTTAAGGCAGAACATGAGATGGGTAATCTTTGGAGGTGTCTTCCTTTCCTGTTCCTTTAATTCTCTTAATTGTTTATCTACCAAAGATCAGTATATTTCCTATAGCGTCTCCAGGTCTTGTCAAATTACAGTCCTCAGTAAACGTAAACTGATAATTAGAGAGAACACCACCAGTTACGCGTGTCTGCATATATGAGTCACTCCTGTAATTGTGCACTGCATCATTTAAGCGTTAGAGGTGTGACACAGAGCAATCAGTGTGATTTCATTCGCACAAAGCAAACTAAATTATATGCTGTGCCCGTCTTAGAGGAGTTTTATTATTTTGTGGTGAGAAAAGGCAAGAACTACACTTTTTGTTACGTTCTAACCTTGCTTGTGTACAACGCTCATATTCGTCGAAGTATTCCTAGTGGCTGCCACAAGTTATGGCTGGGGGCGTAGAAGGTACGAACACAGCCAGCTCTGAAGGATGCCACCATCCTCGCTTCAGCATCTGGGCCTGTGATGCCCTTTTTCCTGAAACGCTCGCCTGTCTTTGCTTCCACGACTGGACTCTTCTCTGAGTTTTTCTTCTCTGACTTAGATTTATCCATCCATTCCCAAAATGTATATTCATCAAAGATCTGTTCTTGGAGCGTTTCTCTTTTCTCTATATATTCTCACACTTAGCAATTTCTTCTGACATCGTGGCTCAATGGATAGCTCTGTGTGATTGACAGCCAAAGATGTACCTCTTGCTGTCTCCCAAGTTCATGTGTTTTTTTTTTTTTTTTGGCTGCATTGGGTCTTCATTGCTGCACTTCTCTAGTTGCAGCGAGCGGGGGCTACTCTTCCTTGTGGTACGCGGGCTTCTCATTGCAGAGGCTTCTCTTATTGCAGAGCACAGGCTCTAGGTGTGTGGGCTTCAGTCATTGTGGCGTGTGGGCTCAGTAGTTGTGGCTTGCGGACTCTTGAGCGCAGGCTCAGTAGTGCTTAGTTGCTCTGCGGCATGTGGGATCTTCCTGGACCAGGACTCGAACCAGTGTCCCCTGCATTGGCTGGCAGTTCCTTAACCCCTGCGCCACCAGGAAAGTCCCCAAGTTCATGTTTTTCATTTCCAACAACCTGGATATTTTGCTGTCATCTCGAATTCAACTGAATACAGGCCCACCTTGGAGATATTGTAGGTTCAGTTCCAGCCCCCTGCAATAAGGTGAATATCACAATAAAGCAAGGCACATGAAGTTTTTGGTCTCCCAGTGCATATAAAAGTTATGTCTACAATATATTGTAGTCTCTTATGTGTGCAGTAGCATTACGTCTAAGAAAACCATGCACATACCTTAATTAAAAAATACTTTATTGTTAAAAAAAAATGCTAGCCATCATCTGAGCCTTCAGCGAGTTGTAAGTTTTTGGCTGGTAGAGGGTCTTGTCTTGATGCTGATGGCTACTGACTGATCAGGATGGTGGCTGCTAAAGGCTGGGGTGAGTGTGACAACTTCTTAAAAGGCAATGAGGTTTCCCTCATCGATTGACTCTTCCTTTCATGAACGATTCCTCTGTGACCTGCGATGGTGTTTGGTAGCATTTTACCCACAGTGGAACTTCTTTCAACATTGGAGTCAGTCTTCTCGAACCCTGCTGCTGCTCCATCAGCTAAGTTTATGCCATATTCTAAGCTTTTTGTTGTCATTTCAGCAGTCTTCGCAGCGTCTTCACCAGGAGTAGATTCCATATTAAGAAACCACTTTCTTTGCTCATCCGTAAGGTGCAACTCTTCATCTGTTGAAGTTTTACCATGAGAGTGTAGCTGTTCAGTCACATCTTCAGGTTCCACTTCTAATTCTAGTTTTCTTGCTGTCTCTACCACATCTGCAGTTACTTCCCCCCTAAAGGCTTGAGCCCCTCAGAGTCATCCATGAGGCTTGGAATCAGCTTCTTCCAGACTCCTGCTAATGCTGATATTTTGACCTCTTCCCATGAATCATGCATGTTCTTAGTGGAACCTAGAATGGTGTATCCTTTCCAGAAGGTTTTCAATTGACTTTACCCAGATTCATCAAAGGAATCACCGTCTGTGGCAGCTATAGCCTTACAACATATACTTCTTAAATAATAAGACTTGAAAGTCAAAATGACTTCTTGATCCATGGGCTGCAGAATGGATCCTGTGTTAGCAGGCATGAAAACAACATTAATCTTGTTGTCCACCAGAGGTCTTGGGTGACTAGGTGCATTGTCCATGAACTATAATATTTTGGAAGAAACCTTTTTTCTGAGCAGTAGATCTCAACAGTGGGCTTAAAATATTCAGGGAACCATGTTGTAAACAGATGTGCTGTCATCCAGGCTTCGTTGTTCCATTTAGAGCAGGGGTCCCCAGGCCCCGGGCCGTGGACCGGTACCAGGCCTGTTAGGAACCGGGCCGCACAGCAGGAGGTGAGCAGTGGGCGAGCGAGCGAGGCTTCGTCTGCCGCTGGAAAAATTGCCTTCCATGAAACCGGTGCCTGGTGCCAAGAAGGTTGGGGACCCGCTGCTTTAGAGGGCAGAGTAGATTTAGCGTAATTCTTGAGGGCCCTGGGATTTGCAGAATGGTAAGTGAGCATTGGCTTTAGCTTAAAGTCACCAGCTGCATTAACCTCTAACAGGAGAGTCAGCCTGTCCTTTGAAGCCAGGCATTGACTTCTCTTCTCTAGCTATGAAAGTCCTAGATGGCCTCTTCTAATACAAGGCTGTTTCGTCTACACTGAAGATCTGTTGTTTAGTGTAGCCACCTTCATGGACGGTCTCAGATCTTCCGGATAACTTGGTGCAGCTTCTGCATCAGCACTTGCTGCTTCGCCTTGCATTGCTGTGTTATGGAGACGGCCTCTTTCCTTAGACCTCGTGAGCCAACCTCTCCCAGCTTCAGACTCCTGCAGCTTCCTCTCCGCTCTCAGTCTTCACAGAATTGAAGAGAGTTAGGGCCTTGCTCTGGATTAGGCTTTGGCTTAGGGGAATATTGTGGCTGGTTTGATCTTCTGTCCAGATCACTAAAACTTTCTTCATAACGCCAGTCAGCCTGTTTTGCTTTCTTACCATTCACTGGAGTAGCACTTTTAATTTCCTTTAAGGACTTTTCTTTTGCATTCACAACTTGGCTGACTGACTGTTGCAAGAGGCCCAGCTTTCAGCCTATCCCAGCTTTTGACATGCCTTCCTCACTAAGCTTAATCATGTCTAGATTTTGACTTAAAGTGAGGGACGTGCGACTCTTCCTTTCACTTGAACACTTAGAGGCCATTGTAGGGTTGTTAACTGGCCTAATTTCAATATTGTCATGTCTCAGAGAAGAGAAGAGGGAGAGAGATGCGGAAACAGCCGGTTGGTAGAGCAGTCAGGACGCACACAACATTTACTGATGAAGCTCACTGTCTATATAAGATTGTCTGTAGAGCCTGAGGTTCCTGGCTCCCCAAACTGGTCACAACAGTAACATCAAAATCACTGATCACAGATCACCGTAACAAATGTCCTAATAATGAAAAAGCCTGAAATATTGTGAGAATTACCACAGAGATGCGAAGTGAGTCATTGCTGTTGGGAAAATGGTACCAATGGACTTGCTTGATACAGCCTTCCCACAAACTTTCAATTTGTAAAAATCGCAGCATCTGTGAAGCACAGTAAAGCCAAGTGCAGTAAAACGGGGTATACCTGTACTCATTGTCCAAAACCTGTTTTCTTACCTTGGTCCCTATTTTTTGGAAGGGCACCATCTTCTCTAAGGTGGAAGAAGGAAAAGGGAGACTGAAACTGTAAGCCAGGAGAGAACTTCCTGATCTTGGAGAGGAAGTGTGGTTCATCTCAGATCGCTCCAGAGCAAAAGGAAGACAAGGGAAGGAGAAGTGAGGGTACCTGGGATCCTAGTATCAGTAGTTATGTTGTGGAACTTCCTGAAACAGGGACTCACTTTTTTGTGACCCACACTCCTTAACTGTACTCTTCCAGTGTCTTGGAAAGGCTGTTTACATGTAGAACCACAGAGTCATGGAACTTGAGATTCGTAAGGAACAGGTTTCTCTGCAAGTGAGAAGACTGAGCCCCAGAAGGACAGTGTAGCCAGGTGGTTAAAGACGTGGGCTTTGGAGTCAAACAGCCCTGGCTGAATCCAGTTTGGCCATCCAGTCTGTGACCTGAGGGTGAGATTAGTGTCCCCTCTAAGCTTCAGTTCCCTTGTACGTGAAATGAGAGGGTCATGGCAGGTGAATGAGATACTGCAGCACCTACCACGGCCTGGCATGCTCTAGTTATTACTTTGTTTCTCTTTCTGTTGGCTCCTGCTGTCATGTAAACGACAAGAAGTCAGGGTGTTTTGACTGCTTGCTCCAGCTGTATCCCCCGTGTCTAGAAAAATGCCTGGTGGACACGCAGGTAGCCGCTGCATGACTCAGACAAGTGCTCAGCAGAGTGTGCAGTCCGCTGACAGTGGTGGTCGAAAATAGCGACGGGTCGCAACCACAGAGGGCCAGAACCCAGTGTTCTGGGAAGTGCTTGGTGGCGCTTACAGGCGTTCTGGTAATTATGTTGCCAAGAAACTTTAGTGATGAATAAATGTTCTCACTAACCACCTTCCTGAAAATGGCTTTTTTTTTTCAGTGGAGAAAAAAATTTTCATATTTTTTACTACATCTATGCTGGTTTAGCTGAAAAGAAGAAACTAGCCCATTACAAATTGCCGGAAAATAAGCCTCCCAGGTAACCCAGCAGCTTGAACTTTCATAAATAATGCTTCTACTTTTCACTTAATCACTCATTTCACTTAATTTCAGATTTTCACCTGTCCTTTCTTTTTTTTTTCTTCCAGATACCTGCAAAATGACCACATCAGAACAGTACAGGACATGATGAATAATAGTTTCTATAAATCCCAATATGAATTAATTGAGCAGTGCTTCAAAGTCATCGGTTTTACAATGGAGGTGGGTATGGAAGACATTTGAACCTCTTTAGGAAGTGTCTTTTTGTCCTCGCTGATGGTGAGAGTTAGCATTTATTGAGTGGTCCACATGCCAGATATTGTGCTAAGTGCTTTACATGGATAATTTTTAAATTACTGAAATGACCTTATGAAATAACTAGAATTATAATTTTTACTTTATACATGAGGAACCATGTCCTTGAGATACAACTGAATTTCGTTTTGTTCTTAGTCTTTTATTTTACTTATATTTGCATCTCCCACATATATATAAAATTTTATGTAAATGCAGAAATGTGATCATGTCACGCATTCCTTTTTAGTGCAGTTTTCTTTTTCTAACAACTTTATTAAGATATAATTCACGTACTGTACAAATCAGCCATTTAAAAGTGTACATTTTGGGGCTTCCCTGGTGGCGCAGTGCTTGAGAGTCCGCCTGCCAATGCAGGGGACGTGGGTTCGTGCCCTGGTCCGGGAAGATCCCACACGCGGCGGAGTGGCTGGGCCCGTGAGCCGTGGCCGCTGAGCCTGCGCATCCGGAGCCTGTGCTCCGCAACGGGAGAGGCCACAACAGTGAGAGGCCCGCATACCGCAAAAAAAAGAAAAAAAAAGTGTACATTTTAATGACTTTTCATACAGTTACTGAGGTGTGCATCCTTCCCCCTAATCACTTTGAGAATATTTTCATGTTCTAAATTTTTCACTCCAGACGAAACCTGCTAGTGATTAGCAGTTCCTCCTCATTCCCGTCCCACCTCTGCTTCTGTCACTGTACATCCGTTTATTCTGGACATTTCGCATGAATTGAGTGATGCAATATGTCACCCTTTGTGACCGGCTTCTCTCATTTGACATAATGTTTTCAGGGTCCATCCGTGTTGTAGCATGTGTCAGTACTTCATTTCTTTTTATCGAGGAATAATATTCCATTGTATGGATATACCTCATGTTATTTGTCCATGCATCACGTGATGGGCGTTTGGGTTGTTTCCACTTTTCGGTCATTATCAATAATGCTGCTGTGATCATCCGCGTCTGAGTTTTTGTGTGACATGAGTTTTCACTTCTCTTTAGGGTATACCAAGGGTGGAAGAGCCAGGTCATAGAGTAACACGATGTTTAACCTTTTGAGGAACTACCAGACTGTGTTCCAAAGCAGCCGCACTATTTTACATTCCAGCCGGCAGTGTATAAAGGTTCTGACTTCTCTCCGTCTTCCCCAGCACTTATTATTATCTGTTTATAGCCATTATAGTGGGTGTGACGTGGTGTGTCACTGTGGTTTTGGTTTGCATTTCCCTAAAGGCTTATGATGCTGAACTTCTTTTCATGTACTTATCTTTTCAGGTAGTTTATCATTTACATATCTTCTTTGAAGAAACATCTGTTCAGATTCTTTGCCAATTTTTTAATTAGGTTGTCTTTTTATTATTGAGTTGTAAGAATTCTTTGTATTGTAGATACAAGTGTCGTATGATTTGCAAAAATTTTCTCTTTTGTTGTCTTTTTACTTTTTTGATGGCATCCTTTGAAGCCACATTATCTGTATTATTGATTTCACTTAAAAAATATTTTTATTAACGTATTAATTTGGTTTCTTGTGTTGTTCTTTTTCTTAAGGAGAATACTTGGTTCTTCTGTTTCCTCCTTTTCCTTATTTAATAATGAAGGTATTTAAGGCTATAAATTTATCCCTGAGTAATAAAGATTTCTTTCTTTGTCCTAGGTTGTTTTTTTAAGTTTTATAGCAAAGTATCTTGTTTACTAGGGATTCCTGAAGGTTGTTAGAGAAGCTTTCAGACTCTGCTCTTAGCAGTTTACTGTTCGTTGTGTTGATTCAATCCTACGATAAAAAGAACACTTCACTCGGAACATGAATCAGGCTTCTAGATGAACTCTTGCAGGAAAGTAATGTGCAGTTTGTTGGATTTTAATTTCATTTTCATAAATGACACTCCTGCAACTTGAAACTGTTAGTGTGTCTGCTTATGAAGTTTACTGAAATTTCTTGGGTTATCAAATCTCTGCTAAGAGCCCGAGCTAAAAATAATACCTGATTCTTCTCCAAAAGTTTGGAAAATCTTATCAGCAGGATGTAAAGTGTAGACATGCTAATAGAAGTGACCCTTGACAAGAATCATCCAGATTATGTGCCGTGAGGTTATTGAATCTAATTTTGCAGCGTGTTTTTCAGGCACTGTTGCCTCCCTTCTAAAATGCAAGGCTGTCAACGATAAACTTTTGTCCATTTGATGCATTTGCTTACCAGAAGTTAATATTTCTAAAGCTGTACCTGTTCTCAGAATAGAGAAAAGTTTGCTGCTAAGTGCGTTTTCTCCAAATATGGAGCCTCTGCTGTTGACAGCTCTGACGATGGGTGGTCTCCCACTCTTGACTTCTCTTTGAAAGCCTTTGACTTGACCTTGGGTATCCTTGCTGCAGGCCTGAGGGGAAGTATTCTTAAGACCTTGACCCTTGACCTCAGGGAGTGAGGTGTGATCTCTGCCAGCTGGGTGAGGTTGGAGAAGCAGGACAGATGAATGACTTTTTTTTTTGCCTTGAAATTAGGGCCTTCAGGAGAGGTTTAAGTAAACCAGGGTAATCTATGTCCATCAGGAAACATTTCAAATTTTAGAGTTAATTTTTCTGGTGTGGGCTTTCTCCATAGCCAGGAGGAATTCAGATTTGATGGGGAGACTTCCTACCTGGCTGCCTTTACAGCCCCAGAATTTAGAGTCCTCCTTGAGTTCTGAATAAGCTTTGCTACCAAGTTTCTAGATGAACTGGTTGTGGGGAGGGGTGGGTGAGAGCTGTAGGAGCCATAGGGGACCTGGCAGGGTGCTTTCAGGACCAACTGGAACAAAATAACTACTCTGGGGACCAGAGAAGAATTATTACCATGACTTCCCAGTTTTTGCCAGAAGATGGAGAATTTTATGGACCAGAGAGAGAAGCATTACTGTAGACTCATGGGCAAGCCAGGGTTGAACGCATCCTTAGGCAGATACTCTACTCACAGGAAGTCTTGAGCTAAAGTTGAGTAACTTTTTGATTTAGAAGTAGAGGCTCCAGCTTGATCATCTTTTTTTCTGAGTGACGCATTCTTTCCGTAGATCCTTGGACCCTGGCTGGAACTTTGGCTGTCTACTCTAGAACCTGCAGCTCAAATCAGGAAACTCAGTGGTTCTGTGGTTTCTAGGCAGAAAGGAGATGATTGGGACCTTCTCTCTGTTGATGCATTAAATAGCTTTAGGCTGTAAAATGGAAAAAAATAATCCATTGTTTGTTAAGATTTCTGAGGGTTTTTAGGGAAGCTTGCAGACTTTGCTCTTAGCTGTAATACTTTCTGCAGGTGAGACACATGCATGTTTCTTAAAGGGCCAGTATATAAATCTTAATCCCCCACTGCACTCTCACAGAAGAAAAAGAAGGAGGAGGGGGAGGGGGAGAACAAGAAGCAGCAGCAGCAGCACAGGTTGACAGGGTGACGGGATTGACGTATGAGGACAGGACAATTCGCTTGATCAGTAAAAGCCTTTGCTGGAGAGTTGGGAGAAAAATGATGAGGACAGAATAGGAGTTGAACAATTGAGAGAGTACTAAGCTTATAGAACTTACTGTGGATATCTCATGTGAAGGGTGGAGTGCTATGTGCCCTTTTTTTAGCAGTGATGTCTGGGGTGGTGGACATCATGTGACACTGAAAACTGCTGTCAACCTTACCTGACTATATTTTGGGAACAACACCAATCTGAACTCTACCGTTTGCAGTCAGAGATGACCCTAATACATTTCCTAATAAAATAGATACGGTTATTACTAGTGCCCTGTGTATGTAATTGGTTCAGCTCTGGAAGAGGAAGTCCCTGACTCGGATGGCATGAGTTTCAGCCATATTCCAAGTGACATATGACTGCCACCCAGAGATTTCAGACAAGCCATGGGAGACACTCCGGGTGATTCCACATGCCACCCTGTTCCAGACTTGGTCCCGTTCATATGCTCTGATTCTGAGGTTCCATCGCATCGTTGGTGACCACCTGGGTCTTTTGCTCTCATTCTGGCTCCAAGGACCAAGATCTTGCTCCCCGCTGAATGCTTGAGCACAACATAAAAGCCAGCTTAGCTGCATCAGGAGGGAAAATAGGATATTTGCTGCTCCAGTGGGCTGGCATAATGCTAGTTAAACTTGACTCTACCCCACCCCGAGCCCTTCCTGGCTGTGGCTGCTTTCGGTGCATCTTCCTCACTTCTTTTTGCCAAAATTCAAATTCAGATCAGCCTCCTCCCCTTCTGTTGCATCACTTTCCCTCTCCCTAACCTCCCTCCAACCCTGCCATCACCCACAGCTTGTACCTATGGAGACAAGTTGATTTAAGCACTAGCGGGTATCCTGGCTCTTAAAGCAGAAAGGGATGCAGTGAATAAAGAAAAACACAGCATCCACTCCTGTCTCCAATCCTTGGTCCTAGGCTGAATGTTGCTACTGGTAGATGCCCCTTTGGACTGCAGTCTGGCTGTACTGGTTGCCTGGTTGGGGGAAAACAGGAGAGGCTCATTGGATCTCAGAGCATCCTCCAAACGGGAAGCATGTTGTATGCCAAGCAAGCAGCTCCTGCTGCCGACCCGGGGCTGGGCCCCTTTGTAGTACTTTTCCCTGCTGTACATCATCAGAAGAGCTGATCTTCTTACCAGTTCCTTCCCCCAGAGGTTGCTATCTTAGAAGTAGGGAACCATTTTTAATTGGTTTGTTTATTACTTCCAAGTCCCAGTCATTAGAGGCAATGTTTCACTTATATTTGCCTCAACTGCTTTCCATTGCCTGGTAGAGCAATGTTTAGTCACATTAAAATGAAACCAGTCTAGCAGTTAGCCTCTAGTGACAAACATATTTCATTTTTGTAAAACTGGATGTTCCAAATTTAAACATATTCAGTGTTTACTGAACATCCAAACATATAGCTTAGGTTAAAGGAAAACATAACATCTGTTTCTGGAACTGAAGCACAATCACTGCTAAATATCTTGTGGAGACTTTTAGTCCAGTTCAAGGTGACTCTCCTAGAATGTGCTGGTCTCCCCACTAAAAGCAGAGCCTCAGAGTTAACAGGGCAGACTGTCCCGCTTTGGAGACAGTGGAATTGAACTGAGTGGGTGTTTACTTCCTTTTTATCCCACTAGTGATTTTTTTTAATGTCGTCTCACTGGCTTGTTTGGACTTTTTTTTTTTTTTTTTTTTTTTTTTTTTTTTCGGGGGCCCCCCCC
>NW_020172293.1:1488212-1488838 GCF_003031525.2 Neophocaena asiaeorientalis asiaeorientalis | reverse complement strand
TTTTTTGCTGTACGTGGACCTCTCACTGTTGTGGCCTCTCCCGCTGCGGAGCACAGGCTCCGGACGCGCAGGCTCAGCAGCCATGGCTCACGGGCCCAGCCGCTCCACGGCATGTGGGATCTTCCCGCACTGGGGCACGAACCCATGTCCCCTGCATCGGCAGGCGGACTCTCAACCGCTGCGCCACCAGGGAAGCCCTGGATATGTCTTTTGTCCATAGCTGCTTCAGTTTCACTTTGGAAAGAGGCAGCTTGCACAATCAAGTTAAATGGCTTGATTTTCACATCCTTTAATCACAGCTTGCTGCCTACACATTTTACGGCTGCACAATTTTGGTGACTCTCCAATACAGAGAGTGTCTCTCTCTCTCTCTCTTTTTCTCTCTCATTCTGTCTCTCCCCGCTTGTCTTTCTCCGGTTGGTGTCAACAGTACCCATGATGTAGGTTTCCCTTTCAATATTTCGGGGTTTACAATTTACTTGTACACAGGCCAGGCAAAGTGACAGGCAAACCAAAATCAGATATTCTCTACGAATAACACAAATTGGAAAACTCTTAAAACTTTTCAAAACCCATGATTTCCTAAGCCATTTTACTGCCACAGTTTTTTGTTTTTTTTTTTTTTT
>NW_020172293.1:1279837-1488174 GCF_003031525.2 Neophocaena asiaeorientalis asiaeorientalis | reverse complement strand
GGCGGACTCTCAACCACTGCGCCACCAGGGAAGCCCCTGCCACAGTTTTAAGATAAATGATTAGTAGTTTTATGAGTCAACTCATTTAGAGGCAGTTTTTATCACGTCGTGACAGGAATTTTATTTGTTTCCCTTTGCACAAAGTCACAAGTCTTTTGTCTAAGATGAGAATGCCTTTTTTTTTCCTGCTTTAATTTTGCTTACATTTCTTATAACAGTCTAAAATCACAAGCTAGTACATTTTCTTTGGATTATCAGTTATGGCTTCAGTTGTGATCAAATAATATTTGTGAAGTAAATTTTAAAGTATTTAAAGCATCACACAGTGTTGAATTTCTATGAAACACTTTATTTTTAAAAATTGGTTTTAGTCAGCATGGGAGGGGCATAAAATTCCCTTTTAGTTAGTCATTTGATAATAATTTAAAAATGATAATTTGATACCTAGTTGTCTTCATTCAACATACATAAAAAGTTACAATTCTTGAATGCCATAATTCAGCCAACATCGATGATTTGAAGAGAATGAGAGGACCAGGGAAGCCAGTTGACTTCTCTTAGTTTGACATCATAGGCTGTGGGATAACCTTGTTATGCTGGATCCTAAAGATTCTTCCCCAGTCTGTCAGCAGCCACAGGCACTGCCTTGCTGTACTCAAGGGGAGAATGATGCTAACATTTCTGTGCTGTGTTTCAGCAACTTGGAAGTGTATACAGTATACTGGCTGCAATCCTGAACGTTGGAAACATTGAATTTTCTTCTGTGGCAACCGAACACCAGATTGACAAGAGCCACATTTCTAATCATGCAGCTCTGGAGAACTGTGAGTTTTATTATCTTGCATTCAAAACTGAACTCCTAAAAAAAGTCTGATGACATACTGACAGTGTCACATAGGGATAACTTCAAGCAGTTGTACTTTTTTGGAATCCTAAAAATGAATACTCAGATTCAATTTGTGTCAAATGGAGTTTTCAAAGTCCACTATTTAAAACAGATCTTCATGGCTACAAATTAACTAATTACTGTAGAAAACATTTCTAAAGGCTAGGCTTTCATGATTATTTTAGGAGCTATTTACATTTCAATGTAAAAACACAGAAAGCGTAGTTAAAATTTAGCAAACTGATCTGAAAAAGAGTTAAAGTTGTTATTGTGATAACAATTTGGCATCTGTTATCATTTTATAAGTAATAAAGACCTGAATATTTATTTTCGTACTGGATGGATTTTTTACACGCATTCATCTTGGCTTGATTAATTTCGGAGTCATTTTCTATGCAAGAAAAGTACATCACAGTATTTGCTTCAAATCAGCTTTTCTCTTACTGGCAGAGTTCGATGAATCATTTTAATAATTTAAGGTTTCTCACTGATACCGTCCAGTGGCAAAGCTTTTTAATTTAGAATATACCCTAATTTTTATTTTTAGCGTTGTCATATGCCTCCACAATTCCAGATTTGTTAAAGTTTCATTCATAACCTAGGAAATAATGTTATAAAATTTTGTTTATATATTTTTTTCTGATTTATACTTACTCAGGAACAGAATGAGATGTTTTAGGATAATTTCAGAGGGCCACCCTGGTCTGGATCTGTCCCCAAATCCCCATCATCTCCATCCCACCAGCTTGGTAACACAGCAGAACAAGCGTCTGAGGTTGGCATGTAATGATTGGCAGGTACCTGGAAACCTGTTCTGGCTTTTCATATATAAGGAAACCTTAATTGGCACATAAGATATTAGGTTATCAGAAGTGGAAGGAATTGCCAGAAAGCGCCAATGATAAGATTCAAACCTCACCATCTGGTCATAATTACAAGAGTTATCAGCAACCAACAGAATGAGTTGCAATAGAGCTATGTCGTAAATATGAGTACACTTTGAAACTGCCGAACTGAAAAATGATCTTGATGATTGGAAACCCATTTCCGTATAGCAGGAGACAGTCATATGGGTCACAGAAGGTTAGTGTTAATATGAATATAGTTAAAACGAATTAAAGCACTCATGGAAAATAGAAATTTTACTAATTTACATTAAAGTGATTTGTAATTAAAGTCACAAGGAATTATCTCCAAACCAGGGCCATGTTTCCAGATGATTTTACAGGTGCATGGTTTCAATCAGGCACCAGTTTTGTCCATTCTGTCCCCAAACTCTCTCCCAAATATGACCTCTTGTCTTTCTCTCCATCATCATTATTCTCATCTAAGACACATCATGTCTCACCTGCACTAAGTGACCACCCAGTTGTTCATTGCACGTTAATTCTTGAACTTTTCCAGGTTGTCCTCCACAGTTCATTCAGGAACCACTTAGCACATGTATCCGTGGTGTCTCTCAGCCTTCCTCTCCTATCCTCCTTGTCCCTCGCCTTCTCCCCCTCTATCTTCCCACTTGTTCTTCTTGATTAGCTTCTCATTCCCTCTGGATAAAGACCATCAAGATGAGAACTTTGTCTTAAAAGGAGTTCTACTTAGCAGTGTATCCCCAGGTAAAACACCTGGCATGTAGTAGATGTTCAATAAATAAATATATGTCAAATTAATGAATAACGGGGGAATAGAAATAGACATACCAGTCAATAGGAGACATTATTCAGAAACAGAGCGAAGTAGAATTACCAGAAAGGCATTACAAATCACTAGGGAATCAGTGTTGTAGGGACAAGCAACTGGCCGACCATTTGGAGGAGGGGGAGTTTGAATCCTTCTCATACGCCCTATACCAAAGTGTATGCCAAATGTCTATCAATTTAAATGCAAATAAGTAAATAAATACATACGTACATAAATGTACAGGACAAAATGCATTTATATAATCCTGAGATGAGAAAAGACTTGAAGGACTTTATGTGCAGAAAACCAAGAGCAGAAATAATTTTTTAAGTGGATATTTGACAACGTAAAAATTAAAGCTTTCATACCAAAAAATGGAAACTAAATTAAATTGCAATGCACATGAAAAATGAGGGAAAATACTTGCAATATATATATCAAAGCATTATTCTCTTTAAACTCTTATAAATTGATTAGGAAGAGATGAATATATCAATGAAAAATAGGCAGTTTACAAAATAAGAAAATGAAAATGTGGCAGTTTACAAAGTAAGAACCACAAATCACTAATAAAAATATGCAAAGAAGAAAGTATTCAGCTTTGCTAGGAGTCAAAGTGAAAGAAGAAAGCATTCTTTTTAAAAATAATAATCCCTGGTGTCCATGAAAGTGTGTTGAAATTATTTACCTTTCATTTGGCTGGTAGGAGTACAGTTGGTTTAGAGTTTTTGAAGAGCAGCTAAATAGAATATATCAAAAGGCTTAGAAGTGTTTATATACTCAACCAATTGCTGAATTTAGGCAGTTTATGCTAAGAAAATGATATAAGACAGAAGCACAGATTCATGCCCAAAATATTCATCCTAGCATTCTTTACAATTGTGAATATATGGAAGCAACCTAAATATGCAACAATTTAAAAATTGATATGTTACTATATATGTCAGAATACTATGCGACAAATTAAAATTATATCAACAAACAGTATTCAACAAGATGGGAAATGCTTAAGCTATTAAGATAAAATGTATGTGCAGAATAGTGGTAATAAACATGCCTAGAAGGAAAGAAACGCAGAATGTTTTCTCTGAAGGTAGGATTTGTGTATTAAGCTTATATTACTTCTACATTGTGAAAAAATATTTTGTTTAAATAAGGTTCAACAATTTTAGCAACATAACCAAGAAATATCTTGTCCCAAGTGCTAAAACTAAATTTAAAATGTTCAAAATATTTTAAAAGGAGAACGACTGATTTGAGAAACCAGCCTGTCTGTCCTGTAATAGTTTGGGTTAAGGATGTTTATTATACTCAACAATGAGTTTTGTTCACTGAGTTAAAATTACCTGTGATATTTAATTAAATATTTGTTCGGGCAATAAGTTTTAACAAACTTTAGTCATTGACATATATAACTGAAAAATAGTAGTATGATTAAAAAGTATATGAATGTCAAGACGTTTTATGCTCGTTTGTTTCCATCTTGCAGAAGTTACTTAAAATGCATTTGTTTGGGTATATCCCTGAAGTCTAGGTAACTTTACAATTAATTTCCATGTTTTGAAAATGTGTCTGTAATAGTGGCATCCAAATGATAGCAGAACTGTTCATTATGTTTTTAAATATTTTAACATAATTCAGTGAAATTTTGTTTGGCATCACCTAAACAACCACTGGTTTGTGTGGAAGGTCACTCTATCAGCCAGCTCAGTTTGGGTTGTGCTGTATTATACAACAGCCTATAGCTGACCAGTCGAGATTAGCGGAGAAAGATGATCTAGAAGAAGCACAGGGCTCCTATTGAATAGGATATTCTTTTTATATTATAAAACCTTCACATGTTTATTTCATGTCATTTGAAGAAGGTGAATTAAGACATTTTCATTCTCTGGGAAACGACATCATTGTCATCATATCTTCTAACAACACATGTTTATTTATTTGTAGCTGCTTCTTTGCTTTGCATTCAAGCAGATGAGCTACAAGAAGCTCTCACCTCCCACTGCGTGGTCACTAGAGGAGAAACCATCATACGACCCAATACTGTAGAGAAAGCTACTGACGTCAGGGATGCGACAGCGAAAACTTTATATGGACGCCTGTTTAGTTGGATAGTCAATTGCATTAACAGCTTATTGAAGCACAACGCATCACCCAGGTAAAAAACTTTATAGAACTTGTTCCCCAGACGTCAGGTGATGTAAATCTGTTTTCTAATTTACTGATTTGTCTGTGAGTCCCTTTGAAAATGTTTCTAATTGGTGTCGTTTAATTATTAAACTTTTGTTTCTAGTTTAAGCTCTGCTTTATTTACTAATGGTGCCACTTCATTGCATCAGGTAGCTATAAAACTTTAAAACTGCTGGGACACAGAAACTGTAGCAACATGAATAAACATAATAGAAAGTGATTTTTTTTTTTTTTAAATTATTAATTAATTTATTTATTTTGGCAGCGTTTGGTCTTTGTTTCCGTGCGAGGGCTTCCTCTAGTTGTGGCAAGTGGGCGCCACTCTTCATCGCGGTGCGTGTGCCTCTCACTATCGCGGCCCCTCTTGTTGCGGAGCACAGGCTCCAGACGCGCAGGCTCAGTAGTTGTGGCTCACGGGCCTAGTTGCTCCGCGGCACGTGGGATCTTCCCAGACCAGGGCTTGAACCCGTGTCCCCTGCATTGGCAGGCGGATTCTCAACCACTGCGCCACCAGGGAAGCCCGAAAGTGATTTTTTAATGTGACTTCTTACTGTCAATTTATATGTGCTTTTAATTAGAAGGTGTACTGTGAAGCATATACCATTTTATACTTGCAGAGAATGTCTATTCAGCAGTTCTTTGTCTTTGTTTTGAGGGATTGAATTAAAATTTCAAGGCAAAGGAAAACTTTCTTTTCATAGTTTAACTCTGATCTTCAATGAAATTTGGTTAAGAAATGCTGTAGATAGCTAATAAGTGATAGAGCAAGATGTGAACAGTAGTGTTATCTGACCATAACAGATGCAAAATGCAGCTTAAGTCTCCAGCCTGTCTAGTGCCTTATCTGAAATCGCAGCCACCACTGAGTGCCCTCTGTACACCAGGGATTGTGCCGAGATATATCCTTACATTTACATCCAAAGCTGTGTTCTCCTATAAATTATATAATCTTTAGAAATTGGTATGTAAAAATATGGTGGATTCCTACCTTAAGATCACCTCTTTCACACTTGCTTACTAAGCATAAAAGACCATTTCATATACATTTCAGGGGTGTAATTCACTGTTATTTTTCCACTAAAATACACACCACACCATAGTATCATTTAGACTATCCAAGAGAGTTAAGAACATCGAGGAATAACGTTCTTAAGTCTCTCTCCCTCAAAATTAGTGAACAGAGGTAACCATTGTGGAGGAGCAGGGCAAAGTTGCATCTGGAATATTGAATTGTGAAATAGTATTGAATTGTATTTTAAATTATTTCATTATGATATAAATTAATATATATTTATATCTTTCTCCAGGTTACTGTTCATCCCATATTAAAAATTATGAGTGGATAATTAAAAACCAAATAACAGTTCTTTAAAATAAGTAAAATATCTTTAGCAGGTTGTTTTAATTGTCCTAAAATGAGAGACTAAATACCCTTTCACTGAATTTTTGCTTTTCTGGTATGGTTTTTACTGAACACATTCATACTATATTCTGAGCGCTGGCTAGGTTTTCCCTGTGATTCATGACTCTAGGAGTAGTTTCTGTAGTACAAGGAAAATATTATACTGTCTACATATTAACATGAATGCTACCTAGTTAATGTTCTGTGGAGGGAAACATTTTCAATTAAGAAAATTTTCGCACGGACATATATACACTACCAAATGTAAAATAGATAGCTAGTGGGAAGCAGCCACATAGCATAGGGAGATCAGCTTGGTGCTTTGTGACCACCTAGAGGGGTGGGATAGGGAGGGTGGGAGGGAGACGCAAGAGGGAGGAAATATGGAGATATATGTATATATATAGGTGATTCACTTTGTTATACAGCAGAAACTAACACACCATTGTAAAGCAATTATACTCCAATAAAGATGTTAAAAAAATTTTTAAAAAAAAAGAAAGAAAAAATTTTCACTCTATGTCCTGGTAGTAGTTTCTTAGCTAAATCACAAAAGTGACGCTGAGATACCCTGCTTTGAATTACCTCCTAAGAAAATAAATAAGAACTCAAAATAATGCCTCTTCAATCTTCCAGTGGGAATGATGATGAGCTAAGCATTGGCATTCTGGATATATTTGGCTTTGAAAATTTCAAAAAAAACTCCTTTGAGCAGCTGTGCATTAACATTGCAAATGAACAAATTCAGTTTTATTTCAATCAACATGTGTTCGCCTGGGAACAGGTAAGTTGAGGTGCTTTGTTATATATAGTATAGATGCATGCAGTGTGTGTGTTCTGTGGAGAATTGTACTACGAAGCAGGATCTAAATCATAGATTTAAAGCCTGAAACATTTAATAAAGACCAAAAAAAGGTTTCCTTTTCTCCATGCTCATTATAAAAACAAAAACAAGCCAAAAAGCTGGTATGAATTTAGTGTCTTGATACGTGATGCTGAGTGTACTCCACCAAAAATCACTGGACTCGTCTCCAAAACTTAGCACGTCTGAGTCCTTGCAAACAAAGAAGTTTCCTTTGGAAATTTAAGCAGATGTGTCTAGCTCTTTCTTTCTGTAGACTGCATAGCTGAAATTCTGTTTGAAATGTAAATATCCATCTAAAATGCATTAAACTTCAGAATTCCAGTTGCTAGGCAGCGGAATGCAAGATAATGGATTTGATGTAAATGCCATGAAACGGTAATTTTGTCACAGTACAATGTGTCATAATGATTCAGCTTCAAAAGTCAGAAACTCACTTGCATTGCATTTGGCAAAACGTTAGTGTTAAAATTATTTAGTTAATCAAGTCTAAAAGAAATAGTAGTATTTTATATCATTTAGTGTGCTATTTCTCCTTTAAATAATATTAAATTGTTTTGTGTTTACTGATTAAAACTGAGGTTTTTGTTTAAATTTGAGATAAATTAGAGGTACATGATGAACCTCTTTTGCTTCAAAATATTTAGCCTTATTGCAAATTTACTTTGAGATCGCATCTTGAAAACAGTGGTTGCACAAAAAATGTTTGGATTGTGACATTTCTTAGGTCAAAAAAGGGACATAAATTTAAGATTTTATCTGTGTTTGCACAGCTCTCATCTACCCCAGATTCTTGTTCATCCCATACTCATTCTCTCACCCTCTCCCTCTACCCCTTCTCCACTCCTCTCCAGTAGCGCCATCCTTTGGCCTAGTTATATGATGAAATCCTTTAAAGTCTTTAAAAACAGAGCCCTTCTCCAGCCTGCTATGTCTGCAGCCATAGCCCTCCCCCTTCTCTTCATAGCCAGGCTCCTTGAAAACATATTCAACCTTCACTGTAATGTACCCGCCTGGGTACATTGAGTCCGTAGTATCTGGCTACTGGAAGGGCCCTTCTTAATCTCATCACTCATTAGTATCAGAAACATTTTAGTCTCCACATTATTATTGTCAACCCTGTTGACAGATTCCTGTTTCTGGAAAATCCCTCTTTTGTCATCCCTAACACGCTTTCTGTTTCTCTTGCTCTCTGATGGGTTCCTCCTTTACTCTTCCTGCACCAGCCCATAAATCCGTGGTTCTTAACCCTGGCTACATATTTGAATCACTTGGGTAAAATCCCAGTGCTCAGATCCTATCCCAGACCCATTAAGTCAGATATCGTCGAATGAGACCTAGCTATCACTATTTTTCAAAGGTTCCCAGTCTCTTCCAATGTGCAGCCAATTACTGCCCTAAATGCGAGCTCCCAGTGGCTTCCATTTTTGACCTCATCTTATATTCACTAGGAAAGAATCTATTTCCAATATTTCAACTACTCCCTAAATGCTAGGGATGCTTCAGTCCTCACCTCCAGCCCATGCCTCTCTCTAAACCTCCCCTGATTAGGACAGCTTCCAGAACTTTATCCAGAATTGAACCCATCATCTTTCCCTCCCACTTACATTCTTTCTTAGAGAATGACATCTCTGTCCACCAGCTTACTCAAGCCAAAAATGTTATGTTACATTTCATTTCTCATTTCTGAAATCCAAAAAATCAGTGAGACTTATTCTCACTCCTCCCTCCCCTATGGTCCAGTAAAAACATTTGACATTTGACATCACAGTGTTTAGTTCCCGTTTTTGCTCTCTCTCACTAGGCTGAAGACTCCTTGAGGTCAAGGATTGTGGGATTGTGTATTAATTCTTTTTGTATCTTCAGAGCCTGACATATAGCAAATGCTCAATGAATATTTATTAATCAGTGTCATCTTGCTTTAATGACTCACAGTGTTCACAGAATCCATTCTAACCAGAAATTGAAATAAGTAAATTTTTTTTGGTTTGGACTTTTTGATAGGGATCTATTAGGATTACTTGCTTCATGGGACCAGGTGCGTCTTTGTGTATTTCCCCATGTGATTAATTAATTAACAGCTTGTGTTAGCAGACTTCTATTATTCTTCTCTTTGGGGGGTTGAGGTTAGAACCTGATTTTATTGGAACTACCCTTTAAACCCGTGTACATATCTTTCAATAATTATTTGCTTTTCACTTTTTTATAAAATTGTAGTTTACAGTTCACTTTGATTGATAGCCTTGAATTTCATTCATCCTCCTAATGCTCTTAATTGTTTTGTCTTTGGGCTTGCTACAAATGAAACTACTCTAATGTGACTCCTTTAAAAATATCCTTGAGAGGCTTTCAAGACAAAACCAAGTCAAAATTGCCCCAACAAATTAAAAATGTAACTAGGATCCAAGATTATGCAAAGCACTCTGAGGAATTAAGGCCATTCCCAGTCCTTTCGATTGCCTTCCTAGGGTAACGACCCAAGCATCCCTACTTCATAATCTTACGGACCAAGCATTGGCAACTGAGTGATCAGGTCAGTGAATCTGTGATCTGGTGGACACAGGGGTAGTCAGAGATTCTGTTGATTTTAACCTGTGTGTGCACCTGTTTGGGTTTCTTTTTCTTTCACTCTGTCACTTACGTGCGAAAGCAAAAATTGTAACTGAGAAATGCTTATGTAGCTGTATGTATTAGCTACCACAGATAAAGAGAGCACATTTACACCAATTTCTATACATAAGAAACAGCTACTTAAGCCAAATAATTAGTTAAAATCATGGTCACACTTCTTCTGGTCAAATGTAATCATAGGTTTGACCTAAGAGCTCCTTCGCTTAGTAAAGCTGTTATTGCTTATCAGGAAGACATAATGTTCTCAGTTTCATGGACATACAAATGATCTATCCAATCTGAGCAAGACACAAGCCTTGGGTAGCATCTACACAGATGAAACCACTTCTGGTTCTGCTTTAATCAACAAATAGTATCTTTATCGTCAGTCCTACAGCATTGGGACATAAAGTTTAGCTAAAGGCGTTTCCTGTTTTTGCCCCAGTTCTGTTTGCATGTGATGTACAGTAAAGTTGGTTATGAAGGTATTTTGAATATCATTTTCCTATTAATTTCTATTAAAACAATAATCAATAGACTATAGTAAAACATGTTTAGTGAAAGACTTTATGACAGTGACCTAATCCATAGTTTGTTGAGTGGATAGTTTTGTTTCTCAGAATGGTTGCCTCCGACTAACCATTGTATACCTTTTTTTTTTTTTTTTTGTTCCACGTGTGGATGTATTTCTGGTGTATCCGTGGGGAGGAAGGCGATCTCCGCGTCTTACTCTTCCGCCATCTTCAAGGTCCCCCCCCCCATTTGTATACCTTTTGAAACATATTCCTAAGTCTGGGAACCTCATTTTAAAAAAAATTATTTATTTATTTGGTTGCACGCAGTCTTAGTTGCGGCATGCAGGCTCCTTAGTTGTGGCATGCAAATTCTTAGTTGCAGCATGCATGATCTAATTCCCTGACCAGGGATCGAACGCGGGCCCCCTGCATTGGGAGTGTGGAGTCTTTTCCACTGGGCCGCCAGGGAAGTCCCTGGGAACCTCATTTTTAACTCACTGGCAGCTATGCCTCTTTTCTTCTCAAAACCTACATTTCTATGGACATAAATTATATTCCTCGTAATCTCAACCCACAACCCAGAGCATCCAGAACTTGTATCTTTTTTCTCCTTACTATCTAGATATTTAGAATGTCTAAGACAGTAGGTCTAGAGTAGTATTGTTTTTCTAATGTGTATAATATATAGCTCCTGAAAATTGTCTGGTTTGATATTTCATTTGAAGCTAATATTTTAATATAACATTGGAAGCTTCCATACTTTTACAGCACTAGAAGAACCATTTGACTTTAATAAAATTTAAAGGAACAATTTATGTCTGAAAACAGTAGTTTGAAAGTTAGATAATAATCTAGGTCCCCTCCCCTGCAAATAGGTGATGAGGAATATGGTTGTAATCTTTTAAAATTCAAGACTCAATCAAACTCTGCTAAATAAGTTGCAACTGAAAAGTGTATACTTTTCTGTCAACTTTATTAATTCCACAAATAGAGTATTCATATTTCAGCCTTCCCTATTTGATTTGTAGAGCATTATTTTATGCACATTGTTTACTTCCATATTTTTCAAAAAGCTATTAATTAGCAGCTCAAAGAGCAGCAAACAAGCCATCGCATTTCTAATAAGGGAGGCATCTTTTCGAAATAGCCCTCACACTGAATCTCCATGGTAATTTGTAGCCAAGACTTTGCTTTTGTTGGGTTTGTTTTTGCTTATTTTCTGGTTTTCTTCCATATGAAAGGGAGCTCAATGAACACAACCATGGATTAGTCCCCCATGGGCATGAGTTTGAATTGGAATAAATGCCATTGTTCTTTAGGCCCAGAACTCATGTATGATACTACAAAGCATTGCTCTAGAATCCTGAAGATTCACTCTACTTCCTCATATGCCCATCTATACCTAGGATAAGCTTTCTGATCCATTAGTGCAGCACATTTTTCTGACTGTTAACTGAACTAAAGTTTTTTTTGGTTTTTTTTTGGCTGTATTGAGTCTTCATTGCTGCGCGAGGGCATTTTTCTAGTTGCGGCATGCAGGCTTTTCATTGTGGTGTCTTCTCTTGTTGCAGAGCACCAGCTCTAGGCGCACAGGCTTCAGTAGTTGTGGCACACAGGCTCAGTAGTTGTGGCTCGCAGGCTCTAGAGCACAGGCTCAGTAGTTGTGGTGCACGGGCTTAGTTGCTCCGCCGCATGTGGGATCTTCCCAGACCAGGGCTCGAACCCGTGTCCCCTGCATTGGCAGGCGGATTCTTAACCACTGCACCACCAGGGAAGTCCCTAAAGTTTGTTTTTAAAATGAGCTATTAATATTTGTTTTGCTAAAAGATAAGCATACATATATATACATATATATACATATATAATTTATATATGCACTCATGGGTTTAAAATTAAAAGTCAGGAGTCATTTTATAAGCAGGAAGCTATTTACAGCACGTAATGGAAACAATAACTGCAATTATGTCTCTAGCTTCTCGCAGAAGCTGATGTGTATGAATTTTATCTCCAGCTGTTCATATCCTAAAGTTTAAAGCTTTTGAGGATTTGAATGTGGGCTCCAACACATAATTTGTGGCAATTACAAAGAACAAAGATTCGTTCAATTACATAGTATCTATCCTTGCAACGTTTTTTATCATCATAAAGTAAAAAGAATCAGTCATCTGGTAAGAAAATATGTGGGTAATTCGAAACAAACCCCTTATAAATGTCTTCAAATTGTTTTGCTTGCAAAGTGTGAATTTTTATCTTATATCCAGCTTTCTTCCCTATTGCACGCGCCATATGTGTGTGATGGTGGTGGCATTTGTCTTATGTGAGCTCTCCAAGGGATAAAGGCAATTTTACAGGCATTTTCCTTAAGCATTAAGACAGCTGTACATTTAAGAAACCCTTGGTATGCAATAAATCTTCCTTTATAAATGCTTGGCCAAGTTTTAGGCTACTGTTTGAGATCACACACAAATGTTCCTTAAACTTCGCACCTACTAAGTGAATATGAAAGCTGGTACCCAAATGAGTAGATACACGTGGCACATCCCTGCAGCATCTCCTGGCTGTGAGCAGGCCACTCTCCCTCTCTGGCTCCCGCAGGCAGCCTCCTGGCCTCCTGGGTCCTCCCTGTCCCTCTCTCAACACCCATGCTGCACTCAGTCTGCTTTTCTATCAGCAAAGTTGGCCAACACCCTGAATGTGATGTGGGGATTTGTGGTACTTATTTTGACAATTTGATAATATTTTTAAAAATCTTTTAATTATGATTAAAAATAATTTTGAGTGAAGTATACAGTGAGGAGCATCCATCCGTATACAGTTACTATAGGAGCATCAATCCGTATACAGTTACTATAGGAGCATCAATCCGTAAACGGTTACTATAGGAGCATCAATCCGTATACGGTTACTATAGGAGCATCAGTCCGTGTACAGTTACTATAGGAGCATCAATCATATACAGTCACTATAGGAGCATCAATCCGTATACGGTTTCTATAGGAGCATCAATCCGTATACAGTTACTATAGGAGCATCAGTCCTTATACGGTTACTATAGGAGCATCAATCATATACAGTTACTATAGGAGCATCAATCCGTATACAGTTACTATAGGAGCATCAGTCCGTATACGGTTACTATAGGAGCATCAATCCGTATACGGTTACTATAGGAGCATCAGTCCGTGTACGGTTACTATAGGAGCATCAATCCGTGTACGGTTACTATAGGAGCATCAGTCCGTGTACGGTTACTATAGGAGCATCAATCCGTGTACGGTTACTATAGGAGCATCAGTCCGTGTACGGTTACTATAGGAGCATCAATCCGTGTACGGTTACTATAGGAGCATCAGTCCGTGTACGGTTACTATAGGAGCATCAGTCCGTATACGGTTACTATAGGAGCATCAATCCGTGTACGGTTACTATAGGAGCATCAATCCGTATACGGTTACTATAGGAGCATCAATCCGTGTACGGTTACTATAGGAGCATCAGTCCGTGTACGGTTACTATAGGAGCATCAATCCGTATACGGTTACTATAGGAGCATCAATCCGTATACGGTTACTATAGGAGCATCAATCCGTATACGGTTGCTATAGGAGCATCAATCCATATACAGTTACTATAGTTTTCTACATGTAAGGTTAGAACATAGTATTGACAAACTGAAATAAAATTTTTTGGTAAAGACATAGACATGACAGTAACGCAAAAATAGTTTAAGGTGAAAGAGATCTCGGCGTACAGGAAACTACATGTTGTCTGAATTCCTAACTGAAATTCCTCCTTATCCTAAACCAATACCTGTCTATAAATTTGTAAAATCCTTTATGGCTTTTAAAGACTTTTCAAGGTTAGGTACCACATACAAAAAGTGACTGGATGAAACTTTTCATCTCAAAATGTATATATCTCTTTTTCTGAAAAAGGCAACTTTCCTAGAGAGCATCATCTAAATCTCCTTTCTCCAAAGTTCTTAAATATATGTAAAATATAACATGTATATTTTATTAGGAATTATGCAAAATACTTTCTCATTAGTTTACTTGTCAAATTCTGAATTAGTGACCTATGTCATTTCAAATGAATGATGATCAACATTCTCTTTGGCTTGCTATTAACGTAAAAATGAACGAGACCATTGATATCAGCTTTGAATAGAAAATACCGAAAGAAATAGATTTCCAATCATAAATTTTACTTAACATCAAAAGTTTAGATTTTTACAGCATGCATATTTACCACTGTGCTTTCTTCATTTTTAGTTTTTTTTTTAATACTTAGCTACTTCAGTAAAATGTTATTACTAAAAATAATATGTATATATAGAAAGAGAGCAAATGATAAAGCAAATGCAGTAAAATGCTAGGGATCGGGGAATTTGGGTAAAAGGTACACGGGAATTCTTTGTACTGTTCTTGCCCCTTTTCTGTTAGTTTGAAATTATTCCAAGATAAAAAGTGGCAAAATTTCTTTTTTCACTACAATAAACATACTCAGTGCACCTCGAGTACTGATAACACCCTAAATCCTAGATTTTCAACCTATAAAGCCTTTCTCTTAGAGTGAGTAACTTCTCAATGGTTTCTTTCCACGCGGGCAGTATTTTCATGAGTGTGTACACTCACATGAGAAGTTGGTGAGTAGGAATTCTTTTACTAAAAGACAGGCATCAGGGCATAAATGTGTACGTGGCTTCTTCCCCCTTGTAAATGTTCTGTCAACAGAACGTTTATTCATTTATTCATTAAGTTTCACAACACAGGCAGGCAGTTTTGGCATTCTGAAATGTTAGAACCAGAAGAAACCTAAATAGATCATTTATATTTCATAGATACAAATGACTCCCTGTGACTTGCCCAACGTTCCAGGCTGGTTAAACAAAGCCAGGGCCGGAATCTGGGTCTTCTGATACCCATCCAGGATATTCTCACGAACAAACAAATAAGCGAAGTTCAGAAGAAACAAGGAACTTACAAAGTATTCTCTTGTACAGAAGAAAACGTGCTCCATCTAGTTGAAGAAAGAAAGAAGGAAGAAGGGAGAGGGGAAGAAGGGGAGGAAAAAGAGAGAGAGACAGTATTTTCACATGAAAGGCCAAGGAAAATCAATGTAAGTCTGGAAGGAAGGAGACTGGAGAGAACAGTAACACTGAGGCAGGTGGCAGTGGTGACAGAGACTGACAGCTGGAGAGCTTAGAGACCACCAAACAGGAAGGATATAGACCTAGGAGATGGAACAACTGAAAAAGAGAATATAGCAAAAGCAAAGAAATCCTAGGATGTAACTTAAAGGTTGGAATGGAAAGGCAGAGAGCATTCTTGCTACGCTCTAAAGGGCAGGAACTCTACCTTTTTCATCTTTATTTCTACCTTCCCCAGTCCCACCTGCCCCTAAATATACACATGGCAGGTGCTCCACAAATGTTCAAGGAATTTCATTATGTAGCATTGTCTGCAACGATCTACACAGAGACGGTGCCACAAACCTAGGTGAACTGCAAATACCATCTGATATAAATCCCATTCATTCTTCTCCCATGACTTGAAGCAGAGAATCATTAAAAAAGTGGACTAAAAAAAAAAAAAAAAAAAAAGTGGACTAAACTTATAAAAATAAGAGATAGTGATTTATGACTTGAAACAGGAAACACAGGAGAATAAATATTGAGGATCCTCTAAACCAACTGTTAAAATATTTCCAGATTCTAAAATACCTAAAACTGTGGAGCAGTGTCAGGTAATGGACTTACCTACATGAGAAGGATGTGACTTCATTTCCCAGGTGCAGGTTCAGTGTAAGACTTCAGTATGCCCTGTTACTGCATATACCCATCTTGCATGAAAGAAGATACCATGTAAGCCAAACTCCTTGATTGAAACCTTGATTTCAGGAAGCTCTTTTTGAAACTTCAGACTTAGCCCAAACTACCAGATGGTAGTAAAAACATATTCTCCAACAGTAAAATGATAACGTGGTGCTTTGGGGGGATAGGTAAGACCTGTTTATCCTTTACGTGATGATGCAGTCTGCTAGGCTGCCTATATACTGTGTATACTTGTAAGTTCCTAAGAGAATAGATCTTAAATGTTCTCACCAAAAAAAAAAAAAAAAAAAGTAATTATGTGGTGGGATGGAGTTGTTAGCTAACTCTGTGGTGGTCATCATTTTTCAGTATATAAGTGTATCAAATCAAGACATTGTACACCTAAAACTTACACAGTGTTCTGTGTCGATTCTATTTCAATAAAGCTGGGGGAGGAGAAAGAAGATAATTTCCCAGGAAAGTCACTCAGAGCTTCATTCATTTATTTGTAATTTATTTAACACACCCAAGTCTCCCTAGAGTCAGAGGAAAAGGGTACAGTATCATAGAAACTTTTACGAATAAAAGTTCGTGTCCTCATGGAGTTTTCATTCTAATGAGAGAGAGGGAGGATAAGTGAAAATGCTAGAAATACTGTGAAATAATTTAAAGCATGGTGGCTGGGACAGGGCAGGGATAGAAAGTGACCAGTGGAGGAATGGGTATTGCTGGATCAGACCAGGAGACGGGGAAGGGGCTCTCTGAGGGGGTGAGACCTGAGTGATACGCGTGGAGCCTTTACTGTGTTGGTGATCCATGCTGAGCAGTCCACGCTTGCATTTTCACCTGCCTTAGGAGCATGTGGAAGCTTGCAGCCCTATCAGTTTGTGGTGGCCACCCTCCCACGCTGCTGTGTGAGTCTGAGGACTCAAGGTAGTAATCTCAAATCCCTCCTGGGGTGACACTTTGGCCCAAAGTATTTAAGCTTGTTGTTGAGGCCATAGCTGTGGATGCATCTTCCATAGGCTTTCTTACTGCTATGTCCTTCCACGCCTCACACTCAAAGTTCAATGCAGAACAAGGAGATCTTGTTTCAGGCATGAGGTTTTCTAACACCCACGGCTTCTCACTTCCTCTCTCCTTGATGCATACTTAAAATGATCCCTTTTTCAAAAGGGGATTGGGAGCATCTCAACAGAGTAGGGATTATATATGTTAGACAGCTCAGCTTTACTGTAGTTAACTACTCATCTGCTTTAAATGTATTTGTTTAATGTACAGGGCATAGCAGAGGACTTTCTGAGTAGTTACATGAGCTACATTTCTCCACATATACTTAAAACAACTGAACATTTTGAAATCATTACGGCCATAAAAATACATAATATGTTGTTTTAGGCATGATAACTACTAAAAGTGAGTGCTTTGTGAATCCTGAGTAACAGCATTTTTTCTCCATTGGTTTGCCTGGAGATGCTAACAAGTATCTTAAAGGTCTAAGCCCATTGTTTTCCAAGTTACTCTGCTCTGTATGACCTGCCACCGAAGCACTCAGCGGATTTTGACACAGGCAAATAGAAGTGACAAATGCATTGATTTAGACCCTAACCTTGAACGCTTTCCATAGAAAATACACAAAACCTCTTTTGAACTTTGCAGTTGCCATTTAAGCTATACTATGCTGTCAGCATAATGTGTCTGACAGTCACGTAGTTCTAGGTCTGTGTACATCTCCCAAAGTTACCTTCAAGTGAAAAAGCTGTGAAACTTCAAACATTGTTTCCATTTTTTGTACTGGGTAAACTGAATGTCTTTCAGGTGATCTAACTTTTAGACCAGTGGGTTCTGCCTCATTTTTACATATTAGATTTTGTTTTATTTAAAAATATACACTTACTTTTTTTCCTGGTGACACTCTTGACTGTGATTTCAATTTTATAAGGCCCCAAAAGCAGAGATTAAAACTTTGGCTTATGAAATGCCCCACCTGCCATTGGCTAAATTCATCCATGAAGATCCCAGAAATAAATTCTCTTTCTCTGAACTCCTGTAGTACATTTTACCTAGCATTTATCTATCCTGTGTTACTTTGCATTTTGGGTATTTATTTACAAAGCTAATCACTCAAATTTTATCTTAAATCCACTGAGGACAGAGAGTTTGTTTTAAACATCTTTTTATCACCCATCACAGTGCCTTATTATAAGGTGTTCAATGAAAATATTTAATGAATTAAAGAATATATTAAAATGGTAATGAAAGTAGCCTGTAACTTTTGTTTGTGAATGGTGCAGGGCATTCTTCCCCAGTCAGTAATTATTTGATACACTTCCCCAGTAGTTGCTTTATCACCTGAGAAAGTGGGGGGAACCCTCCATGTAAGCATCACTACAAGTCCGAGTTCAGAGGTCGTCTGTGTCCTGTCTTTTACACATTGCAGCACTGGGGGTGAGGGGGACCCAGTATGAAGGCAAAAGTCATAGAAGCAAAGCTACAGCACAATTCTTCTTGTCCTTTTTGTAAAATAGATTATCAGTATCTATGTTGTGCTGGTACCAACATCTTACAGTAATTATTGTTTTTATTTTATGGATTTTATATTATACTCCACCACAAATGATTACCAGATATTATTACTTTGTTAGATTGAGATTGTTACTTCTGTTTAGTAGATGAAAAAAACAGAAGTTTAAAGAGTAAGAAAATTCCAAAGGACTCTATGGCTCGTCAAGTGGCAGAGCCCAGATGGGAACCTACGTGTTCTTGGTTCTCCAGCCATTGGTTGTTCCTGTGACCCACAGCCGTTCACCCCAAACAATGTAAATGTCATCATGACTGAAAAACTATGTTCTTGAGAGATCCAGCATTTCTGAATTCAGATAAAAGGCTTAAATTGGGGGAAGTGTAACCCTAAAATATACCTCATTAATATTCTATCAATTCTGGAACATGATTTTATTACTGCTCATTAACAACATAGTCTCCTGCATCTGGAAAACTTGAGATGCCTGTAATTCTAGTATAGAAGCTAGAAACTTTTTATTACTACCCTGAGTATCATCAGTGCTAACTTTAATGAACTGGCACTTCTGGGGAGAGAGAAATAAAATGATACCCTCAGTTTAAGGGCAAGGTCATAGGGAGTAATTTTTTATCATATGTGTAAAGTAGAATTTTAGGTAATTGCTGCCAAGTTACATATTGTTCACAAAATTTTAAGTGTTTCTATACATATCATGTCCCGTTATAGAATGAATACATAAATGAAGATGTGGATGCTAGAGTTATTGAATACGAAGATAACCGGCCTCTCCTAGATATGTTTCTGCAGAAGCCAATGGGTTTACTGTCCCTCCTCGATGAAGAGTGTAGATTTCCCAAGGCCACCGACCAAACTCTTGTAGGTGAGTTTTAAATTCAGTATGTCTACATAGTTTTCATGTAATACGGTCATGTAGTTATGAATGACTTAAAAAAATGTTTTTAAATATCTAGTAGAGTATTGCTGTGACAAAGCCTGCATACCTAACTTTGGGGAATAGGCTTTGGATCTAATACCTAGACCAGTGAATGTTTATAATAGGGTGAAATATTTAGTGATGAATTAAACAAGTTTCAGTATTGGACTTCTCCTTATATTATGGTAGAGCCCCAATCATAGGATTTTATGTTAAAAATGACCTTAGTAATTATCCAGCCCAAAACTAGAAATCGGAGGACAGGGCAAAAGGACAGCTCCAGAATTGGAAATGAGATACCTAACAGGGAGGAAATAAATTCATCTGTGATGTTCTTGTCATTTATCTGACTCACTGATTGCCTATTCTCTCCTCTAGTTGGACGATACTAGATGGAAAAGAAAATAACCCCAACGTGGTGGGGAAATCATTTCATACTAGTCCCTTGATTTTGATGTTAAAATGTAACTTCTAGGACATGAAATAACAGAGAACTTGTGCTGGTAAAACTGTTGTAGACATGCCTGTATGATCCTATTGTGTTTCCTATGTAATCAATAACAACCTATAGCTCTTCTTATAAAAAAGAGAACCAAAATACCAAATTTCTAGGCTCACGGCTTCACATCCAGCTGTGTTTCACAAAGCTCTCTGGACAGTCTCAAGTACTTAGTTTCCTTCCTCTGTACCAGTGGTTCTTAAAATGGGGTCCCCAGGCCAGGAACATCAGTATCCTCTGGAAACTTGCTAGAAATGTTAATTTTTGGATCCCACTCCAGACCTGTTGAGTCAGAAACTCTGGGGGTGGGACCCAGCAGTCTATTTTAACAAACCCTCCAGGTGATTCTGATGCTTGCTAAGGTTTGAGACCTGCTGACCTAAATCATATTGGAATGGTAAAATTCATGATCTCAAGTTTTGCCTTACCATTTATAATTATATTACAAATCTGCTTGTAATAACTATATAAAATTTTCTGTGTTTATTCACTGCACATTTTCCATTTTATGGTGAAAGAGATGATTCTGTCAATTGGTATTATTTTTTTTTTTTTTTGCGGTACGTGGACCTCTCACTGTTGTGGCCTCTCCCGTTGCGGAGCACAGGCTCCGGATGCGCAGGCTCAGTGGCCATGGCTCACGGGCCCAGCCGCTCCACAGCATGTGGGATCCTCCCGGACCGGGACACGAACCCGTGTCCCCTGCATCGGCAGGCGGACTCAACCACTGCGCCACCAGGGAAGCCCTCAATCGGTATTTTTTGAGGCCCTCTTACATGCTTGATATTGGAGTTAAATTTTTTTCTACAGAAAAATTTGAAGGTAATCTGAAATCACAGTACTTCTGGAGGCCTAAAAGAATGGAAGTTAGTTTCGGAATTCACCATTATGCAGGAAAGGTAAGAACTCTGAAACATTATAACTGAGTTTCTCTTTAGTCTTTCATTGAATAATAAGGCCACAAAAATTATGGCCCAAAATATTTATAGATGGCTGTAATGATATAAAGAGTACATCTTTCTGATCCTGAGGTGTGGCTTGGCATGTGGTTGGCTGCCAATGGGTACCTATTTTTTTCTTCTTTTAATGATAGCTGAGAACCTTTTATATAAACTGCCTTCTTCATACTTGAGTTGCTTCTCTGTCCATGGCAGCCTTTGTCTTTCCTCCTTCCCAACAAGAGAAGGTACCAGGCTGGAGGTACGGCCAGATCCCTGAGCTGATTAATTAGAATTAACTGATGGGCTGTCATGCAGTCAGAGGAAGCAGTGTTTATGCATTGGTGGATACACTTCCTATACCAGAGCATACCTCAGATATGCCATCCTACATATGGAAAGAAACCCAGGAGACAGTTTCTTTCCCTTCTGTAGAGAATAACAGGTCTTTCCCTCACAATGATGTTATAAATATTGGAGGACTAAGAAGATATTCAAATCAAGAAGGAATTCATAGACATATACAAACAAAATAAAATACCACAGAACCCTGAGCGTTCTAGTCTAGTAGAACTTCTGTGTCAGTCAGTAGTCCAGACTTTAGTCATTGAAAACAAAATCTACCTTAAATATCACAGTTACAACCTTTCTCATGATTTTCAGCATGTGATTTTCCAAATAAGCCTACTTTAAAATATTCGTTAAGAATTTCCTATGATCATTTTATCCAGTTCTTTTAAAATTAATTTATTTATTTTTGGCTACATTGGGTCTTTGTTTCTGTGCGCGGGCTTTCTCTAGTTGCGGCGAGTGGCGACTACTCTTTGTTGCGATGCGCGGGCTTCTCACTGCGGTGGCTTCTCTTGTTGTGGAGCACAGGCTCTAGGCGCGTGGGCTTCAGTAGTTGTGGCACACAGGCTCGGTAGTTGTGGCGCATGGGCTTAGTTGCTCCGCGGCATGTGGGATCTTCCCGGACCAGGTCTTGAACCCGTGTCCCCTGCATTGGCAGGCGGATTCTCAACCACTGCACCACTAGGGAAACCCTATCCAGTTATTTTTAACAACTGTATTAGTCTTTTGGGCTGCCATAACAAAAATACCACAGGCTGAGTGTCTTAAACAGTGGAAATGTATTTCCTCACAGTTCTGGAGGCTAGAAGGCCAAGATCAAGGTGCCAACACATCTGGTGAGGTCTATTTCCTGTCTTGCAGATAGCTGCCTCCTCCCAGTGCCTTCATATGGCCTTTTCTCTGTGTACGTATGGGGGAGAGAAAGAGATCTCTGGTGTATCTTCCTCTTCTTATAAGAACACTAGTCCTGTGGGATTAGAGCCTCACGCTTACAGTAAACTTCATTTAACCTTCATTACCTCCTTAAAGACCTTGTTTCCAAAATACAGTCACATTGGGGATTAGATTTTCAACATATTAATTTTGGAGGGACAAAATTCAGTCCATAACAACAGCCACATTGGACCATCCTACAGAAATCTTTGGGTTGCATTGATCTATAAAAATCTTAAAATTATTTAGAAGTGCCAGAAACACAAACACCCACAGTGTATTTAGACCACACTACTACTGAGACTAAATCTATAAAAGCCTTTTCACTGCAGGTGAACCAATTATCATAGAAATGAGAATACCTTGGTGGCCCCAACCCTCCAAATAGAGAAGGGAGACCCACAAAATTTCCAACATGATATAATAAATGGGAGGAATCAAACCTCTTTGATTATTTCAACCCAAATACAATCATTATGACACAAATTTTTCTCTGAAAAGATACAGTGTAAGCCTGGGGAGGTTCACTTTTCCAGCCAAGTTGTAAGGGACTACCTTTGTGAATCTTTGTGTACCTGTCACTTAGCGCTGAGTAAAGCTCTCAGTAAATACCTATTGGTAATGATAACGATGCTGCTGGTGAGGATGAGGGTGATGACACTGACTGTGACAATGATGATAACATGCTTTATCAACAGGTCATCTATAATGCAAGTGGGTTCTTAGCTAAAAATAGAGACACCCTTCCAACTGATATTGTGCTACTTTTGAGGTCATCAGAAGACAGTGTAATTCGGCAGCTAGTCAGCCACCCTCTAACAAAAACAGGTAAGCCGAGGCAATTTCCTTCCATTTTTTTGGTGTGTGAGTTGGTTTTATTTTTACAAAGAAGCTAGGTTTCCATTAAAGAAAAGTTTTGAATTACTCACCAGAAAATACGGTGGTGTCCTAGCTGCTCACTTAAAGAGTACCGTCACCTTCAGAGAGTTCAGAATTACCTGCTGTGTCAGGAGTGGGCAACATTGGATGAGTCTTTGAGATTCTACAGGTTTAGTGAGTTCTGCCTAATTGATTAAAAAGTTGTGTGCCTTTTTCCAACCAACCATATAATCCTTGCATTTGCTTTTAAGTAGAAAAAAAATGTAGTTTGGTCTTTTTCTTTATTGGAGTTCAGAATTGTTCTCTGCACTTCATTTTTTATAGTTTGTTGAGGTATAACTGACACACAATAAAGAGCATATATTTAGACAGTAAAATATGATGAGTTCTTGACATACATAGATGAATTTTCTGCATCTACTGAAATTATCATTTGTTTTTGCTTTGTTTTTGCTTTATATCTGTAAATATGGTGAGTTACATAGATTGATTTCTGAATGTTTTACCAACTTTTATTCCTGAGAAAGTCTTTTTAAAAAATTTTTATTGAAATATAGTTTTTTTTATATTGGAGTATAGTTGATTAACAATGTTGTGTTGGTTTCAGGTGTACAGCAGAGTGGTTCAGGTATACATATACATGTATCTATTCTTTTTCTAGTTCTTTTCCCATTTAGGTTGTTATAGTATATTGAGCAGAGTTCCCTGTGCTATACAGTAGGTCCTGGTTGGTTATCTATTTTAAATATAGCAATTTGTACATGTCAATCTGAATTAGCTTTAGAGTAGGTTGTGTCTTTTAGGAAAATTTTCTATTTAATCTATGCTGTCAAATTTATTGACATAAATTTGATAATAATCCTATTATCCTTTGAATGTCTGTAGATCTTGAGGTTGTATCAGCTCTCTTATTCCTGATATAGATAATGTATGTTCTCTCTCATTTTATTCTTGATAGATTTTCTAGACGTTTATCAATTTTATTGATATTCTCAAAGAACCAACTTTTAGTTTCATTGATTTTGTCTATTGAATTTTTAGTTTTAATTTTGTTGATTTTTTTTTTTTTTTGCTTTTGTCTTTATTGTTTTCTTCTGTTTCTTTCAGGGTTTATTTTGCCTTCTGATTTCTGAGATGAAAACTTAAGTCATTGATTTAAGAAAATTTCTTCTTTTCTAATATAGGCATTTATAGGGGTTATTTATAAGTATTACATTTAATTTCTAAATATATTGGGATTTCCAGGTATCTCTTTGTCATGAACTACTAAGTTAATTTTGTATTGCTCAGAAAGCATACTTTGTATGATTTAATTCATTTAAATGTATTGAGACATGTTTTATGGCCCAGAATATGCTCTATCTTGTTTTACGTTTCATTTGCACTTGAAAATCATGTGTATTCTGCTGTTGGTGGGTGGAGTATTCCATAAGTGGCAATTAGGTCAACTTGGTTGATAATATTGGTCAGATCTTCTGTATACTTACAAGTTTTCTCTCTCCTGGTTCTCTCAGTTACTGAGAAAGTGGTTTTGAAATATCTGACTGTAATTGTCAATTTATCTATTTTTTCTTTCATTTCTATCAGTTTTTGCTTTATGTACTTTAAGGTCTGTTATTGGATGCATAACATCTAGAATTGTTATATCTTCTTGATGAATAGTCCCCTTTATTATTACTAAGTAACTCTTTTATGTCTGGTAATATTCTTTGTTCTGAAATCTACTTTGCCTGATATTAATAGGAAGACTCCAACTTTCTTATGATTAGTAGTTAAATGGTGTATCTTTTTATGCTTTTAACTTCAACTTATTTTTGAGTTTATATTTAAAGTGGGTTTTTTGTAGACAGCATATAATTGGGCCTTGCTTTTTTAAATCCAACCTGATAATCTCTGCCTTTTAATTGAGGTGATCAAACAATTTACATTTAATGTGATTAGCGATATGGTTGGGCTTGACACTATCTTGCTGTTTGTTTCCTATTGGTTACATCTGTTCTCTCTAGGCTTCGTTGGGTTCCTCTCCCTGCATTGCAACATAAACCCTCTGGACAGAAAGCTGGAGTAATCATAGGGCTCACCTCATTTGTTTCCTCTCTCTCAGGGATCAGTGTCCTATACTGATGCAAAAATTGTTGCTTCATGCAAAAATTGTTGCTCCTAAACAAATACTACATGATTCCACTTACATGAGGTGCTGAGAGTAGTCAGAATCATAGAGACAGAAGGTAGGATGTTGGTTGTCAAGAGCTGGGATGGGGGGCATGGGGAGTTCGTATTTAATGGGTATAGAATTTCAGTTTTACAAGATGAAAAGGGTTATGGAGATGGATGGTGGTGATGGTTGAACAACATTATGAATGTATTTAATACCACTGAATTGTACACTTAGAAAGGTTAAGATGCTAAATTTTATGTTATGTTTATTTTACCACAGTAAAAAAATGGGAAAGAAAAAAAAAACCTGTTCCATACACTTCGTATTTCTTTTTAGTTGTTTTCGGTGAGAAGGTAATCCAGTTTGTGTTACTTTATCTTGTTCATAAAAAAAGGTCTTCAGTTTTGACTTTAACAATTGTCTACTGTAAATCAACTATACTCCCATAAAAGTTTTAAAAAAAGAAAGCCTTTGAATGTTAGAAACAATATAATTGTATTAAAGCTCCAACTTTGGAGCATTTAGCACAAGCAGATTGATGCGGCTCTCCCTTGTCTCATATTAACTCTAAAAGATGATATATATTATAAATATTCTTAATAAAGTGAATTCACATAAAGATAGCCATCTCTTTTTGTATCTGCCAACAGCATCTACGCATCTAATTTCATGTTTTCACCCTTATAAAATATGCAACCAGGTTCTCAATACTATGCCATGTCTCCTGACTTTCAGCAGAACAGTGTCTAGTTGGCCAGGGAGGAGAGCAGAACTCTATAGTCAAAGGTGTTTCAGTAACTCAACCTCAAAGCTATCAAAGGTGTTTGGGGTTTACATTCAGCTAGATGTGTACACATATAATAATAATAACAATGACAATAGATGACGTTATTTAGAAATTGCAATGTGCTAGGCACTGCACTAAGTACTTTCATTTACTTCTAAAAACAACACTCGGGCTTCCCTCGTGGCGCTGTGGTTAAGAATCCGCCTGCCAGTGCAGGGGACACGGGTTCGAGCCCTAGTCCGGGAAGATCCCACATGCCGCGGAGCAACTAAGCCCGTGCAACACAGCTACTGAGCCCGCGTGCCACAACTAATGAAGCCAACACCCCTAGAGCCTGTGCTCCGCAACAAGAGAAGCTACCGCAATGAGA
Organism: Neophocaena asiaeorientalis asiaeorientalis; assembly: GCF_003031525.2. Lineage (NCBI taxonomy): Eukaryota > Metazoa > Chordata > Mammalia > Artiodactyla > Phocoenidae > Neophocaena > Neophocaena asiaeorientalis. The sequence goes on along the minus strand of NW_020172293.1, from coordinate 1,461,847 downwards.
AGCCCGCGCACCGCAACGAAGATTAGCCCCCGCTCACTGCAACTAGAGAAAGCCAGTGTGCAACGAAGACCCAATGCAGCCAAAAATAAATAAATTAAAAACAACACTCTGAGGAGGAACTGCTTTTACAGATGACACACTGAGACTGGGAAACGTTGAGCTGCTTTCTCAACATTACCCCGCTGAGAAGTCTTAGAATTAGGCTTGAAAGCTCAGGTTCGTTGGTTCTACATTATGCTGTCTCCAAGATTCTAAAATAACCATGGCCCTTTGCATGCAAATATGAAATATAGTTCGGCCAGCGTTAGGGGGAAATACATCAGAATTGCTGGCAGCTCAAATCTCTAGTTTGTTTTATCACAGGTTCGTTCATCAGGTCAACGATAGATGCAAAGAGGATATATTTCTCTGAAATTAAGACCTACACTAATTTTAGTTCTTGCTGGTATGCATAAATGAGTTTTTGAAAGGCTCTCACTTTATTTTGTTGTTAAATAATTTTATGGTTAGTGTGTAAATTTTGTTAAAGGGAAATTAGTAATCTTTAAATTTCCTCTAGCTGCTTGATTTTCAGATAGACTTAAATTTTTACTTTATGTTTGGTTAATATTAAGTAATGATATTTATTAAGCAAAGGGTCTATCCTAATTCATGTGCTTCTAGCACTTTGTATGTTCATCATGCTTCCAAGAAATCTCCAAGTCTATGATCACTTTTTCACCCAATTAAATTATTTTTTAAAAACTTTCCCTGGTAATCCTAAAAAAAAAAAGAAAGAAAGAAAGAAAAAGAACAGTAGGCATATCTCCTGAAGCTGCCCCTCTGATGGTCATCAGTTACCGTCTCTGTCCACTCAGCTCTGTTCAGCAAGAGTCACATTTCAAGAGGGAACCATGCCGAATGCAGTTTCAGCCCCGCACAAAAGTCACACCCCCTGCCCAGCACTTTTCCTGGGGTGATGAGGGAAAGGAGAGCAGAGCAGGGCGCTGCCAGCCGCACCCCAGGTAGGGCTCCTTCCTGCACCCTCATCTCTGAGCCAGCCTTCTGCAGCCACAAAAAAAAAATGTGAGGAATTTGCCAAAATATGTAGCCTCATTGCCTGCAAGAATGAAAGAGAAACAATCTTCCTGAAGTGATATGGAATTCTGGAGATATTTTGAACATTCCTACTAGGATGATAAACTCTTGGCTCATGGGTTAGTTGGTGTATTGTGCTTGGTGGGAGGTGGGCAACGAGTGAAAGAGAACTGACATTTCCAGGCACCACGGGCTAGACACACTGTCACCTGTCATCAAAATCCTGTGAGGTAGGCATAATTATCCACATTTTATGGACTCACACTGTGACTCAGAGACTAAGTAGATGATCCACAATTTAAACACTACGGCTGGTATGCAAACCCAGGTCTTCCTGGCTTCAGAGGACGTAATCTTTCTCACTACACTGTGATTTTCCACAGCCTTGGGTTGTATACAATTATAGAGCCCTAGCACCAGGCATATATTTCTGAATGTTAGGTTGAAAACGTCCTTTGCCCTCAACCACACTTGATTTGCTTATAACCACTTCATGTGAATTAATGATCCTTATGATTTTTAAGGCCCATTGTAAAGCTTACATTTGCATTAAAGAAAGTCTCAGATGCTATTTAGCACACACACGCAAAGAAGCAAATTGCTCCCTTTATCCTAATCACCCCATATCTTGTAGCAATTAAATGGAAATCCAACACTTACCTCTCCTTTTTCTATTCCCTAAGCTGGAGTGTTTTTCTGAATTTAAAATTTGTTATACATTTTCAAGTAATATTATTTTATTTCTAAGTGTCTCAATAACTAGTTAACCAAGCACGTGAGTATGAATATTGCAGGGCCAGCAATGCTTATTTTAACATTGAAGTAAATGGAGGAAATCTTCTACCATTAAGGATTCCAAAAGGTGTATTAATTTTATCTACATTCCCATAGGTAATCTACCATATTCTAAAACTAAAAACATAATAAACTATCAAATGAGGACTTCAGAAAAATCAATCAACGTGACAAAGGTAAGGAAATGTATTTTTCATGGCAGTTGAGTCTAAGAATCTAACCTTTACAATGGAAGTATTTGTATGATAAGAGTAAACAGCCTTTCCCTTCGTTTTCTCCCTTTGATCTTTCTTTTCTACTTAAACAGATATTTATGTTATGTTCATATTACTGCTAGTCACTAAGATAATCATGCATTTCTGATATATTCCTAACTCTTCATTTATAGCTAGTTTTAATGTTACTCTAAGACCAACTAAAAATGTATTAGCTAAGGTCAGAGATACATTCCATGCAAAACTGATTAAAATCCCAATGAGACTGGCAAAACAATTACCTTAAAATTAAAATTCAACATTTTGTTATTTTATGTGTGTGAAGGCATAGACTAAGGAAAATTCCACGTGCTCCCTGTAGAGCATAAATTACAATAGGTGCTGAACTATCGCTGTCTTTCTGGGTCTTAGGGTGAAACTGGAGAAGCCACCCGTCACGCCAGAGAGACAACCAACATGAAAACACAAACGGTTGCATCATATTTTAGAGTAAGATATTAAATTATGTTGTGTGTGCTTAGGCATGTTATTTATTCTAAATGGGAGTTACAGATTAAAAGTAAGTAACAAATATCAGAGTGCTATTAGCAAAAGAGAATTTGTGTTGTATTTCATTTACTATCTGTTAGATACACGATATACTACAGTGCATTCTCAAAAACCTATGGGTTGGTTTACTTTGGTATTTTATTGATGAAATTATTGTATACTAGGTCAATCTTAATGGCGGTCTGTAGCTTGGTTACAATTTGTCCATAGAACCAAACACATTTTCACTAGAATAAAGCCTAAAAGGGTTTGAAATTCAATGGTAGGAAAACCATCAGCCCTCCTTCCCACCCCTGAATGATCTTAAGGTAGACAGATGGGACAAGGTTGAGCATCCACCTCCATTCTACATCTCCCTGTACCTAGACGAGCTGAACACCTCAAAAGAAAAACAGAACTGGTGTAGGCATGGGACAAAGAGAAGGGACACCAGGGAAATACCAGTAACATGCCAAGGAAGTGAGTCACTGTGTCCTTAGCATAGGACCAAGGTGACCTTTCTTCCTTGGACAAGATAGGAGAGAGATAGGAAAGAAAAGAAGCACTTCATTCTCTCTGTGCCCTGGAGAACAAACTCTAGATGACCCTGCCTTCATTATTGGTTCCAGTTCTTGTTTATCTCTCTGATAAAATCATACTAACAAGCCAATGAAAATGAATAAAATACCACCTAAAATTTAGAAATTTATTAATATCATGTAATGTGGGAGAAGGGGAGGAAATGGGGTTAAATTTACTACATGTTCAGTGAATAAATCCAGTTCCCTAACAGAGTCATGAAATACTTTTAAAAATAAGTGGGTAGCTTTATTAAATATTTCTCAAGTCCTAAGCTCGTAGCAGACAGTGTGTGCTTAACATCTTTGAGTAGCACGTAGTGCATTTATATGCTTAATATCTCATTTGTTGCTGGTACATCCACCTTACAGCAGGCTGCAGCACAGCTGAAGGACTGAAAGTATTTACAGCCAGATTATTTTCGTCTTTAAGTAAGTCATCCAAGACCATTATCATACCACTGTTGTTGACATCAAACAGTGTGTGTATGTTCCAGCCACGCATTCATAAAGTCGTTTTACACCTCGGGCTGCAGTGAAAAGGGATAGGAGGCAATTCCGTATAGTATGTACCATATTTTAAGTTATGTTTCACTCTGCAGAGGAGGATGAACATGATATAATACTCTGCCTTGGTCCCTAAGGAGCACCAGTGCCTAAATTGTGGGAGCTCTTGCTCAGCACGCCAACAGACACGTCTATCACCTTTCTATCTCTAGTGTCTGGCAGACGTTTGCAATGATGACTCCCAGATAAATGTTATGAACAGGGCCCCAAAGTGGCAGACCCCAGCTGTTTGAAGAAGCTCACAGCTGAGTGTCGGTGCCCAAGAGGAAGCTGTGCAAACCCAGTGCTTTGTCAGTTGCCCAATCCCAGGATTTGGTTTGCACTGGCTTTGTAACCCAGGCTTTATGTTTCCATCAGTAAAGGAGATTCAGCCGTCAACAGCTGTCTATGTTCGTGCACTCGTTGCCTTGCCAACGATCGTAATCCCGGTCTTTGACGTACTGGTTGGTTGGGATTTCATTTTAGTTGAGCCATGATTATCCTACTGTGTTATACTTGGTTGTCCAGCGGTTGGCTGCTGTTTTAATACGGTGTTGCTGCAGAAGACGGTTTTCATATCTATGTGGTTAAAATATTTCTAAAATCAGAAGATTATCAAGCTAGAGCAGATTAGAATACTTAAGTGGATTTGCTTATTTTTATAACTGTGTCTTACATAGTAAAATGCATTAACTTCTCAGTCCTTATTTTAAACTAGGAGATGATACTGAGAGGGATTAAAGTGTTTACTTTCGTACTTTCTACAAAAGAAGAACTAGACAAGGAAAGTAATCGTATAACGAGGAAACCAGATTGTGTGCTAAATATTGTAATTTGGCCAGTTTCCCTGAGAGGATATAATTACTTCCAAACAAGCTATATCAAAAATAATTTCGTCTATTAATTAAAGTTGCCTTAAGAATTCACAGGCAAGGGCTTCCCTGGTGGTGCAGTGGTTGAGAGTCCGCCTGCCAATGCAGGGGATGTGGGTTCGTGCCCCGGTCCGGGAAGATCCCGCATGCCGCAGAGCGGCTGGGCCCGTGAGCCATGGCCGCTGAGCCTGCGCGTCCGGAGTCTGTGCTCCGCAACGGGAGAGGCCGCCACAGTGAGAGGCCCGCGTACCGCAAAAAAAAGAATTCACAGGCAACCTTTTAATAGCTAAGTTCCTAGTTATTGCCTCTACATTTTTATGAGTAAATATGTATTTTTAAAAATATACTATCAAGAAAATATTTATTAACACATATATCCCTCATTGTGAATTACTATGTAACTCTCAGTTTTCAGATTTTATTCTTATAATTAAAAGAAAGACCTGCGAGCTCATAAGTTTCTGAATGCTACGCTGGGAATTTTATTTTTGTTGCATATTATAGTATTCTCTGATGGATTTGTTATCTAAAATGGTGGTCGGCCAACCTCACTTTGTCCGCTGCATCAAACCAAACAATGAACGTCAGGCAAGAAAATATGACAAAGAGAAAGTCCTGCTCCAGCTTCGCTACACAGGCATTCTGGAAACAGCGAGAATTCGAAGGCAGGGATACTCACATCGGATACTTTTTGCCAACTTTATAAAGCGGTATGTGGCCTTCTTTTTAGTTTCCATGTACAGTAAAAATCCTTGAGAAGAATGATAGGAAACAGAAAGAGAATCACGCAGGGGTTCTAGAAAGGAGGCATTTTGTTCATGAAAATGATTGTGTGTCGAAAGAGCAGGTAACTCTTAACTGGGGCTGGAAATTTCTGTTGTCAGCTGAGAGACCCAGGTCAGAGACAGGATGACAGAGGGGCCTGAGATTCTGTTCTGGGGAGCCGGTTCTCATCTTAGCTGTGCCACTTGCTGGGTGACCATGGGCCGGTACCAGTGATCGCCAATGAGGGGAGGCTTTGACCCTCAAAAAACATGTTAATGTGTGGAGACATTTTCGGTTGTCACAACTGGTGGGAGGGCAGGGTGCTGATGGCATCTAGTGTGTGGAGACCAGAGATGCTGCTAAACATCCTAAAATGCACGGGACAACCTCCCCGCCCCCAACAATGAATTATCCAGCCTAAGATATTAACAGTGTCAAGGCTGAGAAACCCTGGCCTCCAGGAAACCTCATTTTCCTCATGACTGCCTGATAGAGTTGTTATGAGGATCGAGTGAGATAGTCTCTAAAGGGGATTTAGAAGACACACAGAAGCAATTAGGTTTTAGGAGTCCTTCTCAATGTTCGAGATTAATGTAAAATGAATTGTTATGTATTAAATGTATATGATCAAGTAACACACTAGTGGTGCTATAGAGGCTCCATATCTTATATATTTAATGGTTGAAATGCCCATGTTTCTGATACTTATCAATTCGATGATTTAGCCATTAAACTTGAAGTTTCAAGTTTCAAAAGTGAAATGTATTAGAATTTTCAGGTAAAGCCTAGCATTTGAGGAAGTCTCCATAGGTAACATTCTCTGCCTCTTTTAAAGAGTGTACAAAGTAATATTAAGAATAAAACAAAGTTTTGTGATTGCACAGTGAACTGTGCAGTCACAAAAATCCACAAAACGTTGTCTTGTCTGTGTCAAACATTCTTTTACTTGGGGTAACCAAGACCCTTTCTAAATGAAATGAGAATTCTAATTCTTTTTGCAGATTTCAGCAATTCATGGTAATTTTTGATTTTTTTTCTTTAGAGACCTAGGAAAGGAAAGAAAGGTATTCATTTGAACTGCCTTGATAGAAAGAAAACCCGACCACATTTTCATGACAGAGAGCAAAATTACATAAATATAGTGACTTTCATATTGGCAACTCTTCTATAGTAGTTTAAGACAGACTTAAAAACTTAAAGGTTTAGAGTTCAGAAGTGCAGCCAACGTTTAATCATTGACTTGACTTCTCACAGAGCAGACCCAATTTTATATTCAAAACTTAAGAAATAAACAATGATGGAATTTCTTATTGGCCAGTAGGTAAATTCTCCATTCTGTACATGAAAGCAGGTAACCCAAACATTCTTGAGTTTCAAATTTCAAATTAAAATTTGACCTTATTATTATACTTTTCATTTTTTAGGAGAAGAGTTCATCTTTAACTTGCTTAACTATCAATTACTATAGGTAACGTTAATATAATCTTAATATAAGTACCCTTAGATTTCAGTGACTTTTTTTAATATACAAGGCACTGTGCTAAGTACTGTGGAAGACACTGAGTTTTAAAGCTTGCTTGATCTTCAAGAGTTAACAGTCCAGTTAGGATTCTCAGAGCTGCAGACATAGAGGTTAATGAACAATGCAGGGTAATAAATACCGAGATCGAAAGGGATGGTACATAGTGTAAGAGTTCAGGGAAGAGAAAGATGACCTCCAAGAAGGCTGATAAGAGAGAATATCAAGAAAGAGTGCTAAACAGGGATCTGATGGTGGGCATAGTTTATGGAGAAGACAGGAAGGGGCTTTCTTGGTGTACAGGTTGGTGTTCCAAAAACTAGAGGGACTTGGATTAGACTGGCTGAGCAGTATGTGTCACTGACGTGACAGACATTGTAAAGATGGGATCAGATGGGCAAACCGATCAGGTAAAGTTATGAAGAGAGAGCCTTAAATGCTAGACTAAACTAGTAGTTTCAGAACTATCTATGGTTTTACAGTATGGCCCGTAGACGAGCTGAGCTGATTTTCTTGATGATGTTGTACTTGAAAGTAACTTATTTGGAAGGTCAGAGGTGAGAATAAATTTTTAAATATGCTTCCGAGTCCCACGCTATTATAGAATAGCAAATTACTACATGGTAAATGAAGAGGGGAAAAAACTAAGCTTATGGAGAACATGTGAATAACTGTTCTGAATCTAGGGAGCTCCAGAAATAAAAGGCTAAGCCTTTTCTCTGTCACTAATTTGAAAACTGTCATCCGAATTGGCTAGACTCTTAGGAAGGCAGGACAATTTGCAAAGGCCCTGTGGAGGTGTAAATAGGACTAAATAACCCTCCTCTGTCTGGCTTAGCCTTTGACCAACCCTCCTTGTAAGATGCAAAATTCATCAGACCCTTTGTCCATTCTGTTGTAGATAAACTCTTCTGTTTTGTGACAAAAAAGTAATCCTAAAGGAAGACACATAACGTGAACTTACTTTGCACAAGATGCTGGGTTTTTACTGTAGTCATTTCAAATGAACCCTTATACTAAGAAGCCACCGAAGTTGGCTCCATTTTCCCACGAGGCACCTATACACAATGGTTTGGCTTTCAGAGCTCTAAAACAAACAGAACTTAGTGAAGGAAGTAGTGTAGTGAAGGAGGTAAGTACACATGCTTTGAAATCAGAAAACCCAGGTTTGAATCCCAGTTCTGCCACTTACTAAATGTGTGACTTTGTTCAGCGTTACTTGAGTAACGTTCGATCTTCAATCTTCCCATCTGCAAATAAGAATGATGATAATAGTATCAATATCTACTTTATAGGTGCTTATAAACATTAAATGAAGTAACATATATGAAGTTTGTAGATGGAACCAAATGTCGACAATACACATCAGCTATAATTATTTTCATTATTATTTTTGCCTCAGCCTCAAACTCCCCGAATTACTTACTACCTACTGTGCTGTGGTCTAAAATACCACAATGTACACCATGAAGCGAACCCACAAAAAGCAAAGCAGAGTCAGTATGTTGGATTTGAAACAAGAGGCACAACAAAGCACAGGTCTGGTGCTTTCCTCCATAAGCTCATCTGGTGCACCTAGATGTTTATTTCCACAGCAAGTCCCAGAGACAGTCCATGAGTCACTCAACAAGCATTTAATTGCAGACCCACTATGTTCCAGTCCTTGAACAAAAGATTAACTCAGATCTTAACCCAAAGATTCATAAAAGAACCTCTGACGTTAAGAAACTCACAGTCCAGACTAGTTGTGGGAATAGGGATCTGATTATCTACATTATCATACGATGTAACGTAAACTACAGGAGGCCGGGGTGTTGGTCTGCCGTGTTCACTGCAGTGTCCCCAGCACTTAGGAGGGTGCCTGGCACATGCTGGGTGTTCAATAAGTATTTGTTACACGAATGAAAGAGAGTGGATATTTTTACTAAAAGTGTGCAGGTCTGGGAGCATGAAGTAGAGCTGGGGGGGAGTGAGGAGAAAAGGGGGAGACTTCTTAGATTATAGTAGAAATTCAGAGAAAGCAGATAATCATAAAAGTAATATATATATTAGAACATCAACATGTATTCATTTTTCAATCTTTTGATATAGGCTTATTTTTTTCTTTGAATAATGTCCACTAATCAGAGTTTATTGACTCTTTCTTACATAAACTGTGCATAATCCCTTATGTATGATTTCCATTCATATTTCTTGAGGTGAAGCAAGAAGTTAAAGATAACTCCTGAAATAATCACAGGGCTAAATATTCCTTGATTCTTATGATTCTGCTCCAACTTCTGTAATGGCTTCATCCATGTTTAATCCCATAGTTTTTTTAGAATAAGTACTTCTTTAGAAGGTCTTACCAAAGCATTTGATGCACTTTTCGAGAAAGAGCCCTCTGGCTTTCCTCACTCACGTTTCATCAGTTTATCTGATATTTATTTGAATAACTCCTCACCAAGTGAATGAACAGGTTTGGCAGCAAACACAGCTCCCCTGGTGGGAGCAGAAGCGCCCAGGCACACTAGGCAGAGCTGCTGCCCACGCACCCCAAGTGTGCAGTGGACATCAGCCGGTGTGTCTTACACAGGGAAATAGAATGTTAGTCCAGTGGTCTATTCACTGAAGATTTGTTAAAGAGCATTTCTAGAATATTGAAAGAGTATGTCTTCTTTGAGGGCACAAGGAGTGAGGATGGAAGGACATACAGGCACAGAGGATGACACATCCAGAAGCATCGAGCCATGAGCAGATGTGGCCCTTTGGCATAACTGTGAATAGCTTTCATGACTGGAGCTCAAGATGTCCGTGGAAGATGGCCAAGGGTGAGGCTAGCAAGGCGGGCAGGGATGCAGAGCAGGAGGGAGCATGCAGACTCATCATCATGCGTGGCAACCAGTTTTAAAGACTGCCTTTCAGCAGGTGTGACTTCTGCATTTCCCACATTGTCACGCTTCCCGGCTCACATATTCATGTGGCCTGCCCAGCCTTTGAAAGCACCTGCTTTTGCCGTCCCAGCTTAGAACTTGGGAGATTCTCGGACACTTTCAAGTCAGGAAAGGACTTGATCGGATTTTCATTTTATTAAGATAATTCAGACAGGGCTGTGGACATCGGCTAGGAAGCGGGGAGGAGGGCGTGAAGACGCACATAGCCAGTAGGGAGGTGGTTTAAGGTAAGGGCAGTAGGACTAGAGAAAAAGACAGGGATTTCAGAGAGGCTTCTAAGCGTGTTGGATACACCGAGTGAAGAATAGGAAAGAATCTAGGATGACACACAGATTTCTAGCTTTAGTACTTTAAGAAGGGGTGACATCATTCACAGAGACAAGAAGGAAAAGGTGATGCATTTTGCTGAGTCTGGAGTGTCTGTGGGATAAGCAGGTGGGGATGTAGGGTAGGCAGTCAGAAGTAATGTGTTCCCAGTTTATGGAAATAGGGCTGAGGATGTATGTAGAGCAATCATCACATACAGGGAACAGTCAGAGTCGTGCATGTAGACGTGACGCGTGGAGAGAGCTTAGAAAGAAACAGAGCACTGTAGAGCCCTAGCATTTAAGCAGCAAGTCGAGGAGGCATGTCGAGGAGACTGAAAAGGAGGAGGAGAAACGGGGGAGGGGCAGGGTGGGCTGGGAATCTCAGGGACACTCTCTCAAGACGGAGAACTACAGAAGGAACACTTAGGATTAGGATGGAAAACAACCGGCAAAGGCTTCATCACTAGAAGATCGTATGTGATTAAATAAGATCCCAGGAGCGGAGGAGTGATGGGAAGTAGGGAACTGGAGACAGTTATCCTAAACCATCTTTCTGTTTGTCCACAAAGCTGGTGGGGGATATGAAAGCATTTCAGAGGAGAGGCACTCAGGGGGATTGCTTTGCGCTAAGTGTGAGGAGGCTGGAGAGAGAAAGGGGATTGAAAATACACAGAAGAAAAGAGGAGGAGGGGCAGGAAGAGATGACATCTAGAACACAGGCGGATGGGCAGTATCTCCTCCTCTCTCATTTCCCTCCTGCATTAAGCCCTTACTCACTTCCTCCCCTCAACTGTTGCTGTAATGCGGGAAGTTTGTGTAGAATTAAACTCCTTCATCCTATTTGAAGATCAGCTCCCAGTGTTTTTGTGAAGATGAAAAAAATGAATGAAATCTTTCCCTCTGCTTCTGCCACTGCGGTCCTTCTGCTTTTAGTGACCAGAGAAAGGTTGCTTTCTAAAAAATACCCAGTTAATTTTTTTTTGAACGACAGTTTTGTATGGGGTTTTAGTGTTGTGTTGAAAAGCATCACTGAAGTGAAAAACAATGCTCAAATTACACAAGTAGTCAGTCTGGAATTCAGTTTACTGCAGAGTTGTTCTAAGAAGCCCACCAGGCTCCTGAGACTTTGAACTTTTATGAAATACTAACCAGCCCTCTCTCCCATTCAAAGGTACCACGTTCTCTGTTACAAGTGGTGTGAAGAACCTCCACTGAGCCCTGACACCTGTGCCACCATTTTGGAAAAAGCTGGTCTTGATAACTGGGCTCTTGGAAAAACAAAAGTAATGTTTTCATATAATTTTCAAGAAAAAAATTCATACTTATGGTGGATGTACTGAGAATTACATTTTACAATGATCGAAAATATCATGGCTTTTCATGTTATAGACTCTTTAGCTTAAAATAGGGAAAGAAAATTGATAAAGTCATAACGGTTTCCTTCTTCAGCAGAATTAAACACTTTGCTCTCGTAAAGGTTTCTTTTAAGAAATTCAAGAAAAATATATCTTGAAGAGCTATCCAAAAAAAGATGGAATGGATGAGTCTAGAAAACAGACTTTTATATTTTCTCTATTTTATCAGCACCAAATATAGTCAAAAAGCTGTCGAGAATCATAATGATTTCAATAGGATTCTGTTTTTCTTTATTTTCCTAATTCTCAAATCTGCTTTTGTTGTAAACTTGAAATTTATCCGGAGTGAAATGTTATTACTAGACGCACACTATAGGTGTTTGGATATTGGTGTGTTTATGTATCAGATCTGAGAGCCTGTGAGATCTTAGCTTATTTAATCCCTTAAAGCAGCGGTCCCCAGCGTTTTTGGCACCAGGGACTGGTTTCGTGGAAGACAGTTTTTCCACGGATGGGGGGCGGGGGGAGGATGGCTCAGGCGGTAACGGGAGCGGTGGGGAGCGGTGGGGAGCGGCAGATGAAACTCCGCTCGCTCAGCTGCCGCTCCCCTCCTGCTGTGCGGCCCGGTTCCTCCTGGGGGTCAGGGACCCCTGCCTTAAAGACTGAAGTACAAAATCATAACCTGTTTTGAATATGGAAGTAAGATAGGTGGCTTCTTGGAGAAAGGATGCATTTACTTCTCAGATATCCTCAGAGCATTACAAACAAGATGGGGATAAGGAGATAAACAGGACCAGGTCCTGGGAGTGCACTAAATGTATCACTGGGGGAGGATGGAGAAGAAAATCAAGCTAAGGCAAAGAAGTACTCAGATTGACCACTCAAGAGTAACTGCTTTCAGCTCTTCCATAGACGTAGACTGACATGCCGCACTTGCCAAGAAATCTATATTAGCTGTGGGAAGTGTGGGACAGAATCTTCTTATGTTCAGATGAAAAGTTAGGCCTGTTGATTACCTCTTTTTTATAGAGTAGTGTGTATATGTCACTTCCTATCTCCCAATTTATCCCCACCCCCGCCGCCGATTTCCCCCTCAGTAACGATAAGTTTGTTTTCCACATCTGTGACTCTATTTCTGTTTTGTAAATAAGTTCGTTTGTACCATTTTTTTTAGATTCCACATATAAACAATGTCATATGATATTTGTCTTTCTCATAACTGATTCACTTTGCTGTATAGCAGAAACTAACACAACATTGTAAATCAACGATACTCCAATAAAAATTAGTTTAAAAAAAGAAAAGTTAGGCCTGTAACAATTTAAGGAAATTTTCAGTGTTTATCTTATACGGAGTGTCCTACATATTCAGTAATCCATATTTACTTTAGTATTTAGTAAGGGGAATTCCTGAGCATTACAAAGATATGTTTTTTATTCACACCATTTTCTTTCAGATTCTCACAAAAGTGAATTTTGTCAGGCTGACATCTCATGATTTATGGGCTGAAACACAGGCCTAACTTCAAATGGAGTTTTAACTGGTAAAAAGGCCCTTTGCAGTTCCAGTTTTGCAGGATATTTAAGCAGCATTTTAAAGCTATTTGTATTTTTCCACTTCACCTTTTCCAACTCATTAAGATGGATAAAAGTATTCAATATAAGAACATTCCGAATGCTGTGCAAAAAAAAAAGATGACCTTTTTAGATAGATTGAATTTTAAATGAATTGTCGGCAGTAGAATAGACTAAATATATTAGCATCTAGAGTCCTGTAGAAATTAAAACTAAATTCAATCAAAACCTGTGATGCTTAACCGTTGGCCCTTGGTGCCAGGCTTCTAAGTGCTGAGAGAATTCTACAGTCAGGGTTACCAGGTCTCATGACTCAGCTCTTAAATTTGAATTCAAGTGACTTCTTAGTGGATTCCATAAACTCTCTTTGAGGTGACTTTCATTAGTAAATTTAGCCATTAAAAGAAAAAAAACATACCTTCCTGTTTCCTGGCAGTGGTTGAAAACTCTTAGTTGAGAACAGCTCCGAGCCTTCAGGCTCCCCTGTTGCTCCAATTCATTTTGATTTTAGAATCATCAAAAACCAGCCCTCCTATCTTCACAGTGGCTGCTGGGTCCGGTGAGAAAGTTGTTCATTCTGCATGGGACCCTCTCTCTGCCTTGCTCTATCCACTGACAAAACTGTGAGCCCCTGCAGGGCAGTGCCCCTGGTTTGTTCACCTTTGTGTTCCAGCAGATAAGTACATAGAATAGGTCTCAGTAAACATTTGGTGAATGAACTCCTCTAGCTATAATTGTCCTCTCTCTTACAAATAGATTTGTAAGATTTTTAAGTTTGGGAAGTTTAATTATCTCTTCTTTGAAAAAGCATAAAAAATTAACTTTGCCCAGAGTATCTGATGCTAAAACTTTGATAAAAGAGCTTGGTATCCTCCACTCATATTGGCCTATCCAACAAAACCTAGGTACCTGTTGCAAATAAACAGTATGGTTGTTAAACTATATTCCTTCTCAAAGAGGGGTTTTCTTCAATCATAAAAATCTATAATGTGATAGCAACATCCAAGCCAAAGAAGCAAAAGATAGTGATTTCCAAAATAGAAAAATGTTTAGAATGTAATCTAGTCTTCAGAGCATAGCACATGACTGTTTCACACCTGCACGCCGTAGTTTTATTTGTGTTTTATTTTAATTCTTTTAAGGTGTTCCTTAAGTATTATCATGTGGAACAGTTAAATTTAATGCGAAAGGAAGCCATCGACAAGCTTATTTTGATTCAAGCCTGTGTCAGAGGATTCTTGGGTTCAAGAAGATACCAAAAAATACAGAAGAAAAGGAAAGAGAGCGCTATAATAATACAGTCAGGTAATCACTCAGACCATCTCACTGTGTAACAGAACATAATGCTGTGTTTAGATGTGTGCATGAAATCAAATCTTACTTACCTCCAATTCTTATGTAGCTTTCGTGTTTAGTTCCAAACTCTGTTACCTTGATACTGTCCCTATGCTAAATCTGAATGATTGTTGTAGTGACTGATACTTTTAATATCTGAATAAATGTTTTGTTTTAAAGAAAATAATTTTCAAATTTTCTGTCACAATGAAACACAATTGACGTATTGTGCAAGATACAGCAAGTGACTGAATTAATTTTAGATCTCAAGAATCATATTACTATAACCCATTGGGCAGTAACATTTTCCCTACTTTATTCCAAAGGTTACACTTGCCATAATTTTTGACAACTTAATGAAATCTCACTCTGCTAAAGGGCATCCATTTCTTTCTGTTAACTGTAGGGAAATAATATTTATAATCATATTTCACAAGTTTTTATTAAATGTATTAATAGACTTTGGATTTCACTTTCCATTTTTCTATAAAAAGCTAAATTTAGAACACAGCATGGCTTAATACAATATCTTTCAAAAACTTTTGACTAGATACCCATAACAAACAATGTATTTTACTCTGTAACCCGATATACACACATACTACAAGCACTGCATTCTGATACTTTTCTATTCTGGTTTATTCCATTTAATTTCTAGTTGTTAGATTTGGCCCACTAAATCGATTTTCTGATCCACTATTTATTTGCAAGCTACATTCTGAAGAACACTGATGTGGTGGGCAGAGTAGCTGACTGACATTCAAAAGATTCAGTTCAAGGTCCAGTTCCAATCCGTCAGTCCATAAGAGCTCATCATCATCTTTTGGAATTTTAAGCCCTTCACTTCTCACTGGGACATCAAAAATGCAAACCCTGCAATTTGGGATTTAATTCTTTATCCACAATTCCAAACTTCATAAAACACTGAAAAAAGAGGTTTTCCGTAACTCATTTGGAAGTGAAACATGACCTAATATTCACAGTCCTTTATTCATCCCACTTGGTAAGAATTGTATGTTTTTCTGGAGAAATATTCATGTGTTTGACTATGGAATGCTGATTTACCATGGGGAATTTTACAGAATATATGTTATTTGTTCCAAATTACTTTTCTAAAAATTTTTTTTAAAAAGTTTAAGTCTGAATTCTGAAATATATCTGGCTCCAAGAATAATTGGCCAAAAGGTTCAAACCATATACTTAGATAATAGGGGTTTTCTCCCATGAATAGCTGAACATAGCAGAAATAAAAGAAACATAAGCATTAGCAGATTTTAAGCAAATGGTGAGTACACGTTGTCTTTTTCATCAACTTAGCTCATCTCTATCATTCTGGTTTCATCTTAATACTCCCCTTAATACGAAAGTTACTTCAGTTATTTTCTTGCTAAAGCTTGTCGTCTGGAAGAGTCTTCTAAATGAGTCCCATATTTTTTCGAACCTGTTCTATTTGGAATCTTTAATTTCATTTTCCTCTTTGGCACTGATGGTGAAAAGCCATTTGTTTCTACCCATTGAAGTAATGCTTTTTATTTATTATAATTAACACTGCTCTGGGCCTTATATGTTTCAGCTGCAAGAGGACATCTAGCCAGGAAACAAAGGAAAGAAATTGTTAACACGAAAAACACAGCGGTAAAAGCCATTCAGACTCAAGATCAGGAATTTGACTACAAGAAAAACTTTGAAAATAAAAGGTAAAATAATGTTCATTCTTATGCCATCTTGACAGTATAGATTTTTCACATCTGGAAAGTCACAGAATAAAGTCCACAATGAACAAGATGTGGTACACATATACAATGTAATATTTCTCAGCCATAAAAAGGAATGAAATAGTGCCATTTGCAGAGATGTGGATAGACCTAGAGACTGTCAGACAGAGTGAAGTAAGTCAGAAAGAAAAAAACAAGTATCATATAATATTGCTTATATGTGGAACCTAGAAAAATGGTACAGATGAACTTATTTGCAAAGCAGAAATAGAGACCCAGATGTAGAGAACAAACTTATGGATACCAAGGGGGGAAGGAGGGGTAGGATGAATTGGGAGAATGGGATTGATATATATACCCTACTATGTATGAAATAGATAACTAATGAGAACCTGCTGTATAGCACAGAGCACAGGGAACTCTACTCAGTGCTCTGTGGTGACCTAAATGGGAAGGAAATCCAAAAAACCAGGGGAGATATATATATATAGCTGATTCACTTTGCTGTACAGTAGAAACTAACACAACATTGTAAAGCAATTATATTCCAATAAAACTTAAACAAATAAAAGTCCACAGTCTTTCTCATACCTAACCAGGTTCCTGACAGTGATGCATCAAATGTCAGCGACACCCCGTGGCCACTTTTGTGTTCTTTATCCTATTTGAGAGTTTGTTGTCATTTCACTCAGATGACCACACATTCCTCCTCAAAGAAGATCTTATCTTCAAGTTAAGGGGAAATCATTCCAACTGTCCTTTCAAAAGGGTATTAATAAAGGAACAACTGTGAAATTTTGGCCAACGTATCATGAACAAGATCATGAACGATAGCAGGGACACTGCTTTTCCTTGAATTTTGTAAGATATTTTCTGTGATCCGTAGACTTAGAGCTTATCAAAGTACAGCACGCAACCTAGTGAACATACCCTGCTTACTTACTGTTCTCAAATGTAGATATAGTTTCCCCATCTCCTTACTGTAGGTACTTTGTTTGGAAAAGGACATATCTTTTTTTTTTTTTAATTTCCTATTTAATCTTAATGTCTTGAAGCTGAAACAAATTTAACAGCCAGTGGTTTTTCACCATTGTATATAAAATTGCTAGTTTACAAGAGAACATGACACTTTAATAAAATGTAAAACTAAGTAACCAACGTTTTTCATGTCTCTAAAAAGCAAAATGACTTCTTAAAGAAACAAAAGGCTACCAAGAGATTCAAAGGTTTCTGCTGAGTTACAATACGTTTTAATAATTTAGGGACTCGATGAGCGTGTTTTTAAATGTATGCCCTCACTAACTGAACACCCAACATTATGTTTGTTCCTACATCTAGCTTTTTATTATTTTAGCTCTTCTCAAATCTTTCAGAATTGTGACAAATACTAACAAATGATGGCTATCACAGAACATTATGAAAGAGGAAAATGTGTTTTTTTTCCTTGTCTTCTTAATGTAATAAATGTACTATAATCATCTTTTCGCACTACTCTGTACCCTCTGCTACTTTTGGAAGAAATACAATCCTGAACGAAGCAAAAAAGATAATTTCTTGGAAAAGGACATATCTTGAAGTGATTAAATACCTAGGATTTTGATACCTCAGTAAGTGAAATTATGCTAGGATATTTCTCACTCTAATTTGAAGCTAGTTTTCTCATTATTTCAGTAGCCATCACAGTTGTCACTAGAGAGGACATTTTGGGGGAAATACTCAATTATTGTGACTTGATAAGTTTTTATTTTGAGCTTCTTTGTCCCTTTTGCTTTTCTCCCAACATAATATAACATGTGCTATTGCCAAACAAGGTAATAAACTCTAGTTTAGTATCATATATTCCGATGCAATATATTTTACACAGGGAATCTTTTGTGAAGAAACAGACAGAGAATGCAGTCTCTACTAATGAAACAGTCATTCCAGCTCCAAATAACAAGGGGAATACATCTGTAGTGAAGACTTCTACTTTCAAAGCTGAGGGGGAATCCACGAATGCTATGGAAAGTAACAACAGAGGATATCAGACCCCGAAAAAAATGAACAATGTGTATGAGGAAGAGGCTAAGCAAGAATTGTATCTGGTGGGGGACCCTTGGGCAGAAGTAAACACCAATAAGAAGTATATGAAAGACTTGGAAGAAAATAGTAAGATAAGGAAAATGGAAAAGGAGGACACTGTGGTCCAGAATTATTATCAGTGCTACACAGAGGAAAGGAATTTCGAAGACTCAAAAGCAGCATATCTAGAAAGGAAGGCCATATCAGAAAGGCCAAGCTACCCAGGACTTTGGTTAGCACAGGGGACCTCAGCTCCTAAGCAGCCTTCTTTTAAAAAAACTTTAGAACCTAGTCTTAGCCACAGGTCGGTTTGCCAAGATGCAAATAGCAAGGAAAAAGAAAAGAAGATGTCCGTGGTCACCCAGAATGCCCCAGTATGCAGTCATCAGAGGAACCCTGTGAGGCATGGGATGGTCCAAGAGAGGCAAATCGAACCGGCAATGCAAGCCCAGGAAAAAGAAGACAAAGCAGCGGTGTTCATTCAGAGCAAATACCGGGGCTACAAGAGGGGGCAGCAGTTAAGGAAGGACAGGATGTCTTCTTTTAAAAATCAAAAAGCGGTTGCAACACCAACAGAAGTAGCAAGAAATACTCACACTTTGTATTCCCATCCCGCAAAATTTGAGGAATACTGTAACATCAGGATGAAGAGTGATAGAGACTCAAAAGCAATTTCAGAAAAAGAAGCATGTGATCTGGCAATTTTTTCAAAACAGGTATGTAAACGAACAGATTTGTTTACTAGTACAGATCTCTGGGAACTCCACGATAACCGAGTTAAACAGACAGTTGATAACTGATATATTGTTTCATCTGTTTTGATGAGATTGCAAACCTTTTCAATAAAACATGTCAGGGACAGTGCCATTTGAATAGCCATAAATTTTGTAAACAAATTTCTATGATAAAAATAGTATAAAATGCGGTGGAAATCTTGTGTAATAAGGAGACTAGTCATTGGTTTATACAGCCTACTAAAACGCTGGCATTTGACAGTGCAAATTTCCATGTATCTGAGATCTTCCATTATAGCTGAAAAAAAAAGTTTTCAAAATCCTCTTAAAGTCTATGCTTTCTGTACCCCAAATTTTGAGAAGACATAATTAGGTATCAGAATCAGATGGTAGCATTACTGAGCATATATGCAATGAAGATGACAGTCTATATGTTCCGTCATGGCCATGAGGAACCATCAAGAAAAGCCACAAAGGAAAATTCCCTCTTGGAGAATATCTCGTGCTATTGGTAGGCGTGTTTCAGCTGTTTCTAGAAGGGGCAGTCAGCTTTAGGGCTTCTCCCAGGTGTACATGGAACTCTGATAAATTAGTGCTATGGAGAGATCACAGGCCCCTGTCCCTGCCCCACTCTGGCTCTTTCTCCTTTCTAGGTGTTTGACCTTGAGAAAATCACTTTATGTGTCAGCACCCTTATTTTGTCCTGTGTAAAGTGAAGGATTTTCACTAGGTGGCCTCTAAAATGCATATTATAAATGAATATGTATTATCAGGGTAGTCAATAGTGTTTGAAATCATAGAAGAAATGTCATAATGGGTTCAAAGAAGGATCACCTATTACTGTTGAGTCTCTAAACTCTGCCTTTTGTCTGACGGTGGCTAAGCTCCCAAGAAACACAATAACTGCCCTTGGACACCCCCTGACTGTTACGAGTGTGGCCCAAACATCTCCAACCCCTAGCTGGTCATAGATCTGCCATTGTTTTATTTAGTCCCTTCCTGTTCTACTTTTTTTTTAAGCACGTGGAAATATTGAGTTTAATATACAGGCAGTCCTTCCCTTCCTTGTGATAAATCTGCTCACTCTAAAGACCAAAGCAGAGATTAGGACCCTGACCTGCCAAGCAACTGCCACATTCAGGAGATGTAGAATCGCCTGGCATCCACCTACAGCTGGCAAAACCACCGTGGGAGTGGATTCAGTACTCCCCGGGAGCAGAGCTAGAGGCAGAAGAGCAGGAGCCCCACCTTCAACCTTGCAGGGCAGCCGTGTTAACAGACAAGGTAGAGGCAGAGGGGCCAGGATGGAAAGAGGAACCAGAAGAGAGAGGGTAGCGCTGAAGTCAGGCGAAGAAGCCTGGACAGGAAAGGAGGGAGGTCCACACAGTCCCAGCCAGCAGAGGGGCTCCTCAGGGTCAAAGCAGAAGAGCCGCGGCAGCAGAACGCGAAGGATGGAAGCCAGATCTTAGGGGCCCTGGGCGGGAGTTACCAGGAGAGAGTGCTTCTGGAGGGTCATATGTTGGAGGAAGCCAGATCTTAGGGGCCCTGGGCGGGAGTTATCAGGAGAGAGTGCTTCTGGAGGGTCATGTGTTGGACAGTTTTGAATGGAAGATGTGAGATGGGCAAGTAGCGCAAAGGGGGAGGTTTTGTCAAGTGAGGACTTTGTCCGACCTTGGTACGGGGTCAGGGTGAGCCCTGGAGAAGAAGTACATGAGAGCCCCAGGGGGAGCGGTTCAGGAATTGACCAGACCCCAGTGTACCTTGGAGCTCACTGAATTCTCTACCTTGATTTAATCTGATATGTGACCTTCTTTTTAGATAACAAAGCTATCTGAAGAATATTTCATTCTGCAGAAAAAACTGAATGAAATGATTTTGTCACAGCAACTGAAGCCTCTTTATCTGGGTGTCTATCCTTATAAGCCAATTACTAGACGAGTTTCTTCTCAGCAGTGCATTTCAGGTAAAGATGGGTAGAGTTGGAACTTCCCGAAGGGACAGGCAAAGCCAGATACTTTGTTTATTAGTTGCCCACCTTTATTCTATAGCAGATTTGAGGTGACAATGTTCTGTCTTGGCAAGAGCCTTCATTTTATTTCATTTTTTATAAGTAGATACACACTTTTCCAGAATGTTCCACATACCCCCTACCTTTTTTGATTTCATTCTCCTCTTCTTTTCTTTTCTTTTTTTTTTTTGCGGTATGCGGGCCTCTCACTGTTGTGGCCTCTCCGGTCGCAGAGCACAGGCTCCAGACGCGCAGGTTCAGCGGCCATGGCTCAGGGGCCCAGCTGCTCCGCGACATGTGGGATCTTCCCGGACCGGGGCACAAACCCGTGTCCCCTGCATCGGCAGGCAGATTCTCAACCACTGCGCCATCAGGGAAGCGCTCCTCTTCTTTTCTTTTTCTTTTCTTTTTTCCCTTTATATACACTTTAACTAGAACTTGGCATATGACGCCAAAAGGGAGTAGAAAGGGATGGAGTTGGGGGAGGTTGGGGAGCAGGGTGCAGTTTGGATAAGCAGGAGCAAACAAGTGAAATATATCTGTTCCTTCTGTCAAAATCTGTATGTTAAGTAGAAGGTGCAAATCTCCTTTCAGATGCACAAACCCAGATGCACTATTAAATTTTCTTCTTATCAGCCTAAGTCACTGTCTGCCCACATTCACTAAACTGGTGGCGAATTCAGACTCAGGAATTATCAGACCTTCCCTTCCCCAGGGCTGTGCAAGGGCCCCGGGGCCTTATATAGCCACCAAAGGATCAGGTAAAGCCTGTAGTCACTAGTTAGTTGCCCACAGGTACTGCTGTGACCCTCATCTCCTAGCTGGCCTCACGATCTCTACAAGTCGCGAGGCTCTGCTGCTCCCATTCGCGCAGGAGACGCTGGGAAGCGGGTGTGTCAGGAGTCTTACCAGGTTCGCACACGCTCCCAGTAGCCCTCCTCCCTGCAGCCTTACCACCTCCCCAGGGGCGGCCACCCATGGCCCTGCTGGGCCCTGTCTGGGAGAATCTGCATTTATTTTCCTTTGGTCCTTATTTCTCGGAGGCCCTCGCCCGCTCAGGGCACCAGGCCCCACCTCTGCAGTGAGTTTGGCTGTTACCAAAGGCAGGACCACTGCTAACCTCAGGCAACTTCCCTGGAAGTCCCTTAGGCAGGGAAGGACTAAGATGAGCTCGGCTATTTGTCTGATATGGGAAGAAGGAAAAATAGTTTAATGTTTCAATCAGTTATCCTGCCACATTGTTTTCAAGACTTGTGTGAAGCTTTAAAAACAGCAACAACAAAAAACACTGCCACGAAGTGTCCACCCTTCCCAGCCCTGCTGCTCCCAGGCCCTGGCCCAGACCTCGTGACGTGAAGAAGCAGCTTGGCAAGTCAGAGTCCGGAGGCCCATTAGTTTGAATGCCACCGATGCCCCCTGCCCAGAGGCCTGCTGACCGGCAGAGCAGAGAGGGGCTCGGGGGCTTCAGCCTCCCTCGTGGCTGTGTGCGCAGAGGCCCTGGTGAAGGCGGGGCAGTGAGGTGCTGGAGGGAGCTTCCGGGTAAGCAGCTCAGCCCAGGGCTCAGCAGGAAGCAGGGGGTGGAGGGGTGCCGCGGACGCTTCCCGGAGGGGAGTGGAGGCCGCCAGTGTTTTGCCACGACCTGCACTTCTGACCATCCAGGGACCTGTGTGTGTGTCGTGTGTCGTGTATGTGTGTTTACTGAAAACGCTTTAAGGTGCACAGCGTGGTGATTGGAGGCCCACATACATGGCGAAATATGACTGCAGTCAAGCTAATTAACATATCTTCTTCACACATAGTTGCCTTTTTTGGCATGTGTGTGATGAGAGCACCTGGAATCCACTCTCCTAGCACATTCCCAGGATTCGGTACCATATTATTACCTGTAGTCACTGTGCTGTACATTGGATCTCTAGACTTATTCATCCTGCACACCTGCAACTCTGTCCCCTTTGACTAACATCTCCCTGTTTCCCCCGCCTCCCTGCCCCTGGTAACCACCATTCTGCTCTCTGCTTCTAGTGTTTGACTTTTTTAGATTCCATGCATAAGTGAGACCATGAGGTTTTTCTTCTTTCTGCACCTGGCTTATTTCACTCAGCGTAATGTCCTCCAGGTTAATCCATGTTGTCCCAAATGGCAGGATCTTCTTTAAGGCTGAATAATATTCCTCTGTGTGTGTGTGTGTGTGTGTGTGTGTGTGTGTGTGTGTGTATCACATCTCCTTTGTTCACTCATCTGTTGCTGGACACTTAGGTTGTTTTCCCTATCTTGGTTATTGTGAATAATGTAACAGTGAACATAAACGTATCATGTAAGGTACTGATTTCATTTTGGGGGGATATATACCCAGAAGAGAGATTGCTGGATCATATGGTAGCTGTATTTTTAGTTTTTTCAGGAATCTCCATATTCTTCTCCATAATGACTGAACCAATGCACCTTCTCACCAAAGGTGTACAAGGGTTCTCTTTTCTCCACATCCTCTCGCCAGCATTTGTTTCTCTTGTTTCTTTGATAATAGACATCCTGATACCTGTGAGGCGATATCTCATTGAGATTTTGATTTGTATGAAAGCACTCTTTCATATACTGTTGGCCATTTGCATGTCTTCTTTGGAAAAATGTCAATTCAGGTTGTTTGCCAATTTTTTAATCTGGTCGCTTGGTGTGTGTGTGTTTGTGTGTGTTTGGCTGTTCAGTTGCATGAGTTCCTTATTTTGGTTATTTGGATATTGTCTGAAATATATCCAATATGTGGTTTGCAAATATTTTCCCTATTCTGTAGGTTGCCTATTATATCTTGTTGATGGTTTCCTTTGCTGTGCAGAAGCTTTTTAGTTTGATGTAGTCCCACTTGTTGATTTTTGCTTTTATTGCCTGAGCTTTTGGTATCATATCCAAAATATTACTAGCAAGGCCAACGTCAAGAAGGTTTTCCCCTATGTTTTCTTCTAGGATTTTTATGGTTTCAGGTCTTACGTTTAAGCCTTTAATCCATTTAGAGCTGATTTTCTTGTATGGTGTAAGATGACTCCAATTTCATTCTTTTGCATGTGGATATCCAGTTTTCCCAGTGCTATTTATTCTTTCCCCATTATGTATTCTTGATGCCCTTGTCAAAATTAGTTGACCATATATACTTGGGTTCATTTCTGGGCTCTCTATTCTGTGCCATTGATTTATGTGCCTGTTTTAATGCCAGTACCGTACTGTTTTGATTACTTTAGCTTTTTATTTAGCTTAAAATCAGGAAGTGTGATGCCTCCACTCTTCTTCTTTCTCAAGATTGCTTTGTCGGGGACTTTGAAAAGGCCTAAAAGCAGCAGAACTTTACTAGAAAGTCAAAATAGTTCACTTCATTCTTTAATGAAGGCCAGCCTGGCCAACATCTGAATTTTCCCCTGTCCCTGAGAGTAGCAGAGGAAGTGCCTGAGAGAGGGCCTGAAGTGGCCTGAAGACACAGAGGGGTCTGGGCAGAACTGACAACCCAGAACCAAGTAGGAAGGGAGGACACTGGGAGATGCAGTGGCCCGGGGAGAAAACAGAAACCCAGAATGACTTAAGTTTTCTCAGAAGACACTAAGAAAATGGAAAGCAACTGAGTTTAACTAGGATTCGTTAACAGTAACGTCATGCTAGAAAATCGAAATGAGCACTAAGAGGGAGGAATTAAGTCGAGTTTTAGGAAGATCAAGTGACATTTTTGTACATCTGAACTGTTGTACATTGTGACCACTTAACCCAGATGAAGTGGTGGCTGAGACAGTCAACAGTCTTAAGCAAAGGTTAGTCGGTAGATGACCTGCCAGGCGGGTGGACGCGTGCATGGTGACTGAAGCCGTTGAGTAGATGAGATCGTCCAGGAAATCCACCTACGGTGAGAAGAGAAGAGAACCAGAGCGTGAGTCTAGACATGTACGGGTCAGGTAGAGAGGACCCAGCAAAGAGGACCAACCAGAGAGGTGGGAGCCCAGGGAGCCCAGTACTTCAGAAGCCACAGGAAGAGGGTTTTAAAGATGTTATGCAGGATGAAGCTGACAGAGCAAGTGGGGAGAGAACTATAAAATATCCATTGAATCTCCTATATGTTAACAGTTACTTACAACTTCCCCTAACGTTTGTGAATAGACACAAAGGGAAAGGGGGATGCTGATAATCACTGTGCTACTTCTGGGAGATTCACCCTCCGATATCTGCCGGGTTTTGTTATTAGGTGTAGTCTGTGTTCAGATATTTTAATGATCTAGGCAGCTTTTTAAAAAATTTCTTGAATAGTTTATAAAAGTTCACAGTAAATATAGTTCAAAGAATTCAAACTGAGGTCACAAATTGGGCCAGATATTGCTTGGTCAATATTTAATCCCTGCAAGGGATCTAGATTCATTATGGTACCTTTGGATGTGCTTATTTACCTCAGGAAAATCAAACTCCATCCTAAATTTCTCTGTAAACCAGCCTGGGTTTGCCAATCTTCTGACCACATTTAAACCAAGAATTTCCACCACCTGTTCCCTTTTCCTCCAATTCTAGTGATTTTCCCAGTTATACTTACATACCTTCAGACATCACAAACCCCACACAGGTATTCAGATGCACTTATAGGAGGGAGTAAATTAGCAGTACCACGGTCCATGTTTACTTATCCTCAAGTTATTTCATGTAGATTGGTTTTGTCTTCCTCAGTCAGATTTTCAACCCTTGCCAGCAGGACCATGCCATGTACTATATATTCATTTTTCTGTTACCCTAGCACACTTATTCATCACACCGTAGACATTTAATAATGGCTTATTAATTGGCTGGAAAGCTGTTTCATTTCCTCCAAGAATTATATGTGGAGCAAAGTACAGTGGGCAGTGGAGCAAAGATTTAAAAGTTTTGTTTTTATTAAAACAAAAAAATGTCACATTACATTCTTTAAATGTTTATTTGCTTCTGTATGTTGTATGCTTTTAAACTTCTGGTCAGGGAAGGCCTTACATTGTAGAAGGCCTACTGTACAGAGGTCCTGTCTCCCTGGATCATCAGAATTGCTAAGCCCACAATTTGGAACCTCGCCGTGCAGGCAGCTGCCAGCCCCTGCAGAGGCACATTTAGCCGATACGCTGTGGAACCTGCCAGCCGGGGTTCAACAGGCCATCGCTGCAGCACTGACCTTCCTGGCAAACCATACCTCCCCAGGAAGACTTTCACTTGGAAGACCAAATCAAGCTAGTTTACAAATAACTATGTCACTAAAGTAAGCCTAATAGTCACCTGAAACTTTCCTTATCTCATGCTTCTCAAAAATCTACGGGCATCTTCAAATAATTGCTACGCCCAACTTCGTTATAACAACTCAATCAGCCTTAGCTGGATTACGTAAAGTGACCTGGGAAAGCTTCTTACCTATTCTGAGGAAAGCCCTAGACCTAGAGGGCTGAGATAGGGAGGGTGGGAGGGAGGCTCAAGAGGGAGGGCACATGGGGACATATGTGTGCATATGGCTGGTTCACTTTGGTGTACAACAGAAATAACATGGTACTATGGAGCAGTTATGCTCCAATGAAGATCTATTAAAAAAAAAAAAGTACAAAAGCAAATTTTTTCTAGAGGTCACTTTGAAAATTCACCAGGATATTCTAAGTTATAATCATGCCTAATGGTCGTGTGGTGAAAACAGTGAAGGGGCCAGTAATATATCTTGAATGTATGGTTATCTGGTGGTTCAGCTTGATTTAAAGACAGATTAAGAGAAAAGGAGCACAGAATCGGCCTGGGCTGGATACCTGTTGGCATTGAGTGATGTGTGCAGACGGGGAGGTTCATTCTGCTATTCTGTCCTTTTCTACTCTTGTGAATGTTTGAAATTTTCTATAATAAAAGATTAAACAAACAAAAAAAGTAAGCCCTAGAAAATGTGGATAATGAGAATAATGAAGTTTTCAACTTTATTTTAACAAGCTGTAACCTTATTTTATAAGGTTCTCTCTCTGTGAGACATATTTTTTAATGTGGGAAAGTGTCGAAAGTAAAGTAATGGCCAAGTGAAAACTGAGGAACTAATTAAGAAGTTTAAAAATAAAATTAGGTAAGTACACGAACTGCTTGTTTTATATCTTTGTTTTGATAATAATCATTATAAATTGAAATTGATAGGAGTTAACTGCACCTGCATTTTCACTGAGAGGAATTTAGTACAGGATTTATATAACTAGAGTGCGGCCACCCGATCACAGAGCCTATGCTGTTGTATTCAGAAGTATACGATGACATCGCATTATTTCACTTTGAATAATGTGCGGAGTTGCTCCTTTGGGGGGAGGGGGCGTTTCTTCTTAACTATGGTGCACCTGGCAATTGTGTTGGCCTCTGTGAAGGAAGAAAAAGATTAATTGTAGGATAAATATACCCTAGTAACACAAAAGCATATTTTCTTTCTCTCTTTTTACAAAGAAGCTGTGACTGTCCACCAGGCTGTAATTTTTTTAATGGGCTGCAAGGCTAACAAATCAGGACATCATGAGAATTCCCATGCTTCATTTACATAATACCATCGGTAAATTCAACTCTAAATCAGAGCAGCCCCTTGCCATGCATGCATACAGTAGATATAATGAAAATGCTTTCAGAGTAAATGTCAGAAGAAAAGAGCCATCTATTTATTTCTGAATTCTTATGGCACCTAGATTCATGCAGTA
The DNA here is from genome assembly GCF_003031525.2 of Neophocaena asiaeorientalis asiaeorientalis. Lineage (NCBI taxonomy): Eukaryota > Metazoa > Chordata > Mammalia > Artiodactyla > Phocoenidae > Neophocaena > Neophocaena asiaeorientalis. The sequence continues at coordinate 1,434,246 of NW_020172293.1, read as the reverse complement.
GTCCTAACATTTTCAGTTATTATGGTGCAGATTTGGTATTTGTTGTAAGGTATGCCTGTCCATTTACCATTGTAATGCTGGCCCTAGAAATGCATTTTGCAAACTACCCAAGAATATGTCTGCACGTGTACCTGTAAACATATTTATATCCATGTGAAGACCAGGTAGCTCAAATAATGTTGGGTCACATACTTTATAGGAATTTTTTTTTTCATTAAGAGTAGAAAGTAAAGAGAGATCAGAAGTTATATTGCTTTTCCTCCCAACATACCTCTGATGATCACTTATCTTCTTACATTTATTTGCTACTATTCTCTCTTCATAAGAAATAATACTAATTCCCCCCAAATCTTTCAAAAAACGACAACCTTCAGTATCCAAAAACAAATGATTTTATTTACAACCTTACAATTCAGTGAGTATCATTTATTTTTAGCATTTCAGTTGTATTAAATACTAACCATAAAAGCAGTTTGCCATACATGGGTTTACACTCTGAATTATCAAGTGTAAATTATTGATTTTGATGAGTTAACTGACTTAATTCCAACAGAACAGTTGACCTAGAAACATTAAATGGAAATAGTTAAATTTTTTGCACTCAAATTATTTCTTCTCATTCCACAATTTTTATCTATTCTAAGCTACAGAGAACACGGAGCTGCCATGGAAGCAGGAGGGCAATGAACAGTATATTTCCCCCCAACTTCCCATTAAATTTCTGATTTAAAAAATGCACGAAAAAAAGACTAACCATGTCCTCATCAGAGGAAACAGTTTTTTCTTTACATATTTTGACATCATATTACTTAGCTACGAGATCAGTTCAAAGGGAAATTACATAGCATATTTGACAAAATAATATAGTCAACAAGGTAAATTCACATGGAGTTTATAATTTCATATCACATAGAGAAAATACCTTCTTAAATATCTAGTGTATTTTTAAATTTTTCTTACAGACATACTGGGCTAGTCCATAAACTCCCAAATATCAGAACTGAACCAGATTACATTTTCTGACCATGATGCAATTGAGATAGAAGTGTAAAAATAAGTCTTAAAATTAAGAATCAGTATGAGATCTGAGGTGAAGCAATTATAATTAGAGTTCTAAGTTATTTCAAAATAATAAAAATGAGAATAGCTATATATAAAAACTATGAATGTAATGCAACCAGATCTACATTCATGGGAAAATTCAGATCATTAGATGTTTTCATGATTAACTGAGAGAAAATAATAAAAAAAGGATGTAAAGTAAGATTTCTTTTTTTTAAAAAAAAAAGGAGAACAAGTATTTTTCAGCCCCAGGAAAAACACAAAAAGAGAAATAATTTTGATAAGACAGAAATATACCAGATATGTAAATGAAGCTAAAATAGTATTTTTTGAAAATAAAACAAAATAGACTAATTACCTAAAAAAGAAGCCACAAAAAAATAAGAACAGTATTATAATAACTATAGTTGATAGTATTAAAATCTTGGCATGCTATGAATGCAGTCAATTTCACAGAGACAAATATGAGGCTAAAGTATAAATTTCCGAGAAGACGTAGTCAGTACGATGATGTGTCTGTCAAAGAATTCCCTGAAAAAAGTGTTCCAGGAACTCACAGTGTTTTAGACAAGTGCATTCAAAATTCATGGAACAAGTAATTTCCACAGTGTGCGATCTGCTTGGGAGAAAAAGAAAAATACAGAAAGTCACCTATTTTATGAAGATCATCTACCCTAGAAGCAAAGTCTGACAAATAACCTTTTAGGAAGAAGGAAGGGAGAGGAGGGAGAAAGGAGAGAAAAAGAAGAGGAAAGCTATGGATCAATCTCAGGGATTTAGAGGTAAAACTCCGAAGTATAGTACTAGCTAATTGAATGCATACTACATTAAAAGACTATCCAAATAACACATATCAATATAACATAATATCCAAAGTTCAAAAGAAAAAAGCCATCTTGATAAATGCTAAAACAGTTTTCAATAAAATCTAACACTGAGTCCTAATGAAAAGCGAAACTCTTAATTAGAAATAGGAGATTCTTTAGCAATATAAAGAGTATATTTCTTAAATCAATTGTCAACATCATAATAATGGTAAAACACTGAAAGCAGTTCCTTTAAAAAGCAGGATGAAGGTAAGGATGCTAGTAACAACATTTTTTTACGTTATTTATTTGGGAATTTCTAGCTGAAGCAATAGGACAGCAACAGAAGTTTCTGAAAAGCATGATTATTGAAAAGAAGAAGATAGGATTATAGGAGTATTAGCAGACAACATGAATTTTGACAATAAAAATGCAGAGAATGAACCAAAATAATGATTGGTACTTGTAAAAGAATTCAACAAAGATACGTAGCTTTCCTATAATAATTTATAATGGGAAAAGAACATATTGGAAATAAGAGCAAAAACAAATAGAATACCTTGAAATAAAGTTAGCAAGAAAACCACAGAAAGATAAAAAAAAAAAAAAAAAGAAGAGGTGGACAGTGGAGTGGAATGACCCACTGTGTTTCTGGATTGAAAGATAAGAAAATGTAAACATATTCTAAAGTTGATTTCTAGGTTAAAAAAGTTGTGTTCAATTTCTATGAGATTTTCTTTAGAACTTAATGTCCCTAGATATCATTTGTAAATTTCAGGAAAAAAGAATAATTATAAGTGAGGTCTTGCCTTTTAGATGGTAGGACAAATAATATAAAGCTACCATTAAAACCATATGCCTCTGTTATGAAAATCAACCACAGATTAATGGAACAGAGCAGATAGCCCTAAAATCGACTGTAGTATTTATAAAAACCTGTCCCCAAAAGATATACAGCAAACCAATAAGAAATGGACATATAATGCTTAAATTTTTCTGATTTGGGGAGAATAAATAAAACAGCCTTACCTTATACTGAATACCCCAATATTTACCAGATATATTAATGATTTAAATGTGAGGAATAAACCAAGAGAAACCAGATGATATGAATTGACTATTTCACAGTCTCTGCTTAGGAAATGACAAAGCATAAGAAGTAATAAAAAGCATTACAAAGAAACACTGTGGTCGATTTGCACTGTGTAAACGTTAAAACCTAGACATTAGAAAGCCTCATTTAAAGTTAAAGAGCTACAGACAAACTGGATAAAATATATAGAACAAGTGGAAAAATGGTTAATGTATGTAACATAGAAAGACCTCTTATAAATCATTAGGAAAAACACAAACACCATCCATGGAAAAATGGACACATTGATTTATTTATAGAAGAACAAATGCAAATGGAAAACAAGCATATATATGATTGCCGTGGAAATTAAAAGTATAAATTAAGTTACTATTTTTTACTCATCACAATGGGAGGGATGAAAAAATATTTAACGGTGACAAGAATGTGCTAGTTTAATTATCCTCAAACACTAATGGTGAGACTAAAGACGCAACATTTCAAAAAGTGATTTGGCAAAATATGTAAAAAAGCATTGAAATCGTTTCTGTCATTCACCCAGTAAGCCCACTTATGAGAACATAGCCTAAGGAACTAATCAGAGCTGAAAGAGAAAAATTACGTACATGGCCAAAAATAAAATTAGACAATAAGAAAATGATTAATAAGTAATGGCACATTCATATATGGAATATAAACAGCCCTTAACATTCATCTTTCAAGGAAGAACCTTAGCAAACCGCTAGCTGATCTAACTAGGGATACAAGACTGCAGAATTGGAATGGGAATCCTGTAAATACGTCGGCTTAATCTTCCCCCGTGTCAGGGGGTTCACTGACAAGAGCATCCATATACAGGGCTCTAGAGAAGCCGAGAGACTGGTGGAGGGAGGGCCAAGTGCTTGCTCTCCAGTAGAGTGGACACTCTCCATCCCTCCCTACCTTGGACCTTCAGAGTCCATTCTGTACAAAATGAAGTCTGAATAATGTTCCGGCAGCCTGTACAGGGCTTCCACACCAGGTGGGAGAAGACTAGAATGCCATCTCCAGATAAGTTATCTTTGCTGCCAGGCTGTCTTGTGCCACTGAAAGCTGTCTTGCCACCTCCTGTGGCCATGCCTGCGACCAGACATGTCCTTATAAGGAATAGTAGCTTTTTAAAAATATTGGTGTATTTCCCCTTACCTTGATAAGAACCACCTGTTACAAAGTATGAGTGGGGCAGGGAGGTGGGGGGAGGCCAGAAACAAACTGAATGTTGCTTGTTTAAAATCAGGTAGTATTCTTCTATTCTGTGGTTTTTACAGGGCAATTTGAGAAAGTAACTGAGCAGTGAATAAATAATTTTCCCAAATTTGGCTCTTCGGAAAAAAAATTAACGTAGGTTTTCACCTCGAGCTATATACCCATATATTTTTCAGATAGAGATCAATATGGTCTTGAAAAACAACCAAGAGGTAATTGGGGGGCTCTTAAATGCCACCCCTGAGTTTTCCTTATTCTCCAGTCAGGTGAGCGTGTAGTTTTGTTGTTTGTCTCCATAGTCCCATGGACGGTCATACACAGGATACATGCTCACAGCTCAACATGACACCCAGTAGGTGGCACTCTCAAGACACTGTCAGCGTCACTGTGTGCCTTCCCGTATGCTTCTCATAGGGCGCCCCCGTTTATGTATGCTAGATGGCTGGGGGTGAGGGAGCAACCTAACTGCATGGACCAGACGAAACTAGCCTCTGAGGACTCTAATCCATGACCTGTGCCCTACGGGGGTGACAGAAGAAAATGGCAGATACACAGTGAGCATGTCCAAGAGACAGATGGTGGTCCAGAGGGGACGTCTGTGGGCCTCACCACACAAATAGAGCTGCATTATTCTCCTGTTTCTTCTTTGAGACAGGAGGGGCAGGCTGGGGGCAGCATCTTCCCCAAACCTAAGAGTGTAATTTATTGAAAAACTAAATGCTCAGTTTTCAAGGTTCTTGTGCAAAGTACTCAAACCAGAGTGGCAGAAAGCTTGAAGCCCATGAGCTGTAGGATAAGGACAGCTGGGAGTTAGCTCTAGGGCATCGGTGTTCAGTTGATAGGAAAAGAAGAACTAAAGGAATCACTTGAGCAGTTCCGAGTGGAGCTGGAGGCTGACAGCTCCCTGCTTGCTGAGAAGGTCAGAGGGAGCCTGTGAGCCAGACCACTGAACACTAAGGCATCCCTGAAGTGTTCAGGACACTCAGAGCAGACTTACAGCTCTTCACCTCAGGAAAACTCAAGGGAACACAGAGTGGAGTAAAACAAGTGGTCCAATTCAGGGCAACCATGAGAAGTGAAAATATCTCTGGGAACTCAGAGCATGAGGCAGTGCAAGGCAGAGAGGCGTGCAGAGGGACTGAACTGTCCACACAAGCTCAGAACCTGCGTCCGTTTCTGTTCAAGAGCGCCTTGCCTGGCTGAAGGGCAGATGAGGTGAAAGGCAGACAGGTTGCGAACCTGACTACGGTGAACCTTGCCTTTAACAAATAGCAGTGAACACTCCTCCCTTCTAAGATTTCCTCTGGGTCCCTATATTGTTTAAAGTTCATGACTGTCCATTTGTAAATGGAAATTTACAAAAGCTAAACAATTGATTTCTTAAGATATTACAATAACATAAGTGCATTTCTGTGCTGCTAATATCCTATTTATACATGTGATACTTTTGCAAATTATACTCTGCATGTTTACTTAAGTAAAATAGTATAATTATGATGAGAATAATACTGAAATTCAATTTTCTAGAGCAAATATTGGCAATGAGTTTTAAATCTGTCTTCTTCTGAATGCAAAACGTTGAGATGTTTTTCCTTTCATTGCATTCCTGATCAACTCAAATGCTTAATGAAATCATTACCAGAACTACAATATAAATAAATACTTTACCTTCTGGCTATTTAATATAGCAGCCACCTTTACCAGCTAATACGTATCATGCACATCATACAAAATAGTCACAAACCTAATTTTGCTATTGCCAGCGTTGATGCACTGCTGGTAATTTGTGATTATAAATGTTTATGTCACTTTTGTAATTAAGGGGTTAGAATGACGTTGGCAGGCAGTGTCTGTGCTCCCCCAAAGGAACAAAAATTTAGAGGGCAAAATAAACTTAACGCCTTTCTGAAATATTTGTATGCTGAAAAGCTCACAGGCAGTTTGCTCTTCAAAAATACAAAATAGCCTGGGGAAATTTAATCTGAACAGTCAGACCCTGTTGAATACATTCCTCAATAATTTTCACTTACTGGCTGCCCACATTACATGGCCATGTCTTAAGGGAAGACACCCTTTAAGAATATTTAGCATTATCCTGGTGAAGAAAAAAGTCAATTCTTCAAGATATAAGAATTAATTGGAAATTCTGAAAATTCAACACGTTTGGGGATTTTTTTTGGTCTCTGTAGTATGCACATGCCCTTATGCATATTTATAATTTTACATAAATGTGACCGTACCATACATTCCAGGATTCCTTTGAATGCAATATTTTTTTCATTTTCTCTTTTTTTCCTGTTTCTTCCCCCCTCCCGCCCACCGCCATTCTCCCTCTCCAACCCACATTACTCTCCCCATCAAGGAAGCTCTTATAAAACATGTGTTCTTTTATATCTTTTGTAGATGTGCATAAATGCCCTTACAGACACATACAGATATAGAGATTTTTTGTCATTATTTTATTATGCATCTTGCTTTTCTCCCTTACTACCTCAGCAGGAATCCCTGCACATCAACAGGTATAGCTAAAAATCATTCTTTTTAATAGCCATATGGTATTCCATATGAAGATCACAATAATTTATGTAACCTTTCCCCTATTGTTAGGTATTCACTTTGTTTCGATTTTTTGCCACTATGAAAAATGTTGCAGAAAACTTCTCTGAAAATGTCCTTGTATACTGATGATATTTTTATGGGATAAGCCTCCAGGGATGGAGTCGTTGAGTTGAAAGGCATTTTGGGTTTTGATAGATTGCTCTCCTAAAAGGCCCTAAGAAGATGTTTCCTTCAACAATTTGTTTGAATTCACTTTTTCTGACATCCTGTCCATCAGTGTTATCCTTCTTTTTAATCTTAGCTAATATGCCTGGAATAAAATGATATTACGCTGTTATTTTAATTCATATTGTCTTGTCTGCTGACAAGCTCATTTGCCTTTCATGCTTGTTGGCTTTTTGGATTTGAACTTGAACTTGCTATTTACATCTTCTGCTCATTTTTCTGCTGGTCTGTATTTGGTAGTCATTTGCCACCTTTTTATGACTTCTGAGTTCTAGTGAAGACATTTGTACCCCTAGATTGTTCATGAAGTCATCCAGATTTCCTTTCAGGATGTTTGTGGGTTCCTTCATTTACATTTATCTTTGAAGAATCAGGATTTATTTTTGTATCTGGTGACAATACTGATCCAGTTAAGAAAATTATATTGAGTGTCTGCTCTTCACTTAGCACTGTGTCTCTAAGCTAAAATGGATTCAGTTAGGCTATTTAGCATCTCCAAACACCACCTGTACATATCCAGTGAAGAAGCATGAGGGCATCAGATCCTAAGGTGTAATGCCCACCATCCAAAAACATGGTCCCACTATTTTTTTAAAGTCATAGGTAAAAATAGTAAGAAGTATGAGATTAAGTGTTGCATTATTTTGCTAGGGCTGCCATAACAAAGTTCCACAGACTTGGGGGATTAAACAACAGAAATGTTATTTCCTCACAGTTCTGTAAGCTAGAAGTCCAAGATCAACGTGTTGGCAAGTTTGGTTTCTTCTGAGGTCTCTCCTTGGCTTATAGATGCCATCTTCTCCCTCTGTCTCCACATGGTCTGCCTTCTGTGTGTGTCTGTATCCTAATCTCCTCTTCATACGAGAACACCGAGCATACTGAATTAGTGAGGCCATAGTGACCTCACTTTGAAGACCCTTTCTCCAAACACCTTCGTATTCTGAGGAACTGGGGGTTAAAACTTCAGTGTATGAATTTTGAGGGGACACGATTCAGCCCATAACACGTTTCAAATAACTTGCACAGCCAGTGAGTACCATTGATGTTCACGTGAGACGGAGATGACTGGGCCATCTGTGAAAGCTTCACGGAAGAGGCGGAGGTGGAGACAGGCACTGAAGGACGTTTCAGATTTCAGTGAGGCCATGAAAAACCTTTCTATGAGAAGATGAGAATAAGCAAAGTTACAGCTCTAAACATGGTGTGCTGGGGTTCCAGTTAGGTAACGAGGCTGACCAGAGAAGGTAGTTCATTTGGGGGGGAAGTGGGAGATCAATTGGAATGGCTGAGATTGTAAGTAACTTGGACTTAGGAGAGGTTTCGGTTTAATGGAGAAGGAAAAAAGCATCACGAATTTTTGGAAAGTGAAATTTCATCGTGGTATTTAAGGAAGGAAAATCTGGTTCTCATGTGTGAGATAAAGCACAGAGCGCATTAAGACGCTGCCACGGTTGTTAAATGAGCTGTTTAGCCCAGGGTAGTAGCAAGGGTAAGCAAGAACCAGTGGATGAGGATTAGGCATTTCAAAGAATGTGTCAAAAAAGTTGACAGAATTTGCTCATTGCCTGCTTCCAGGAAACGAAGAAGAGGAATTAGGCGCGGGTGACATCAATATTACAAACCTGGGGGACAGAAATACAGTGCCATTAAGGTTGTGGTGTACGGAATCTTAGATGGAGAAGAAAGATGACCCCTGGCTCACCTGAGTCTGAGAGTTTGAGATGCACGTATTCAACAGGGGTAGGAAATTAGGGCCGAGCTCTGGTGGATGAGAGGTTCTAGCCGAGTTATGGATTGGGAAGTCATCTGTAGGGGGGTCATTGTGCAAAGTACAAGGAGCTGGGAGCACCATGATACATTCCAGGAGGCAAAGGATTGTTTCCTCATCCAGCAAACTTTTATTAAGCACTTACTATGTGTCAGGCATTTCCTTAAGTGCCAGGAATACAAAGGTAAATGAGATAAGGTGTCTTGCCCTCAGAAACCTCACCCTCAGTCATAAAGGGAAGGGGTGGTCGATAATGTTAAATGGTCATGAAGTCAGAGATAATAAGGACAGAAAAGTGGCCTTTGGCTTGGGCAGTAAAGTGGTCACCCTTGACTGTCTAGAAGGCAGGTTCTATAGAGTCTTGGTGATAGAAATCAGATAGAATGGCAACATTTGATGAGAAAACGAAGAAAGAGCAAGACTTCCTTTATTCCCAGAATCTGTTTGTTTTTCCCTTTCGTGGCATTTATTCAGGTTCTTTGCCACCTTAAATTTAATTAATTGCTGTTACAATAGTAATATTCTGATATTTTAATTCAGACTTTAAATAGTATTAAAGTCAAGTTAAAATTTAGTCCCTGGTCACCTTTATGTTTCTAAAAACATAATAACTTGATACTATATTTTAATGTTTCTTGCCATTCAGACTCAAATAAGATATATAAGTGCATATGGCCAATACGTTTAAAAATAATAAAACTTGGTAAGAGCCAATAAGAGCTGTTTGATAATCAGCCCTGGGGCTTCCCTGGTGGCGCAGTGGTTGAGAGTCCGCCTGCCATTGCGGGGGACACGGGTTCGTGCCCCGGTCCGGGAGGATCCCACATGCCGCGGTGCAGCTGGGCCCGTGAGCCATGGCCGCTGAGCCTGGCACGTCTGGAGCCTGTGCTCTGCAATGGGAGAGGCCACAACAGTGATAGGCCCACGTACTGCAAAAAAAAAAAAAAAAAATCAGCCCTGGGAGAGAGGATAAATAAGGAGAAGGAAAATAATAAAAGACCACTGTTTTTGGTGGTGGCAAGAATTCAGCTTTTACCATCTTTCCTCGCGCCTGTGATGGTCTAAGACAGGATTCGGCTAGGGCTCCGGCATCTGGACTCCCTCCACCTCCTCTGTCTACTCCTTTGGAGGAAAAGGGAGAGAGAGAATGGGAGATGAACCTCCAGGGATTGGTTGGAAAAGTACTTTTACTCCTCCTATCTATAACTGATCTCTATTAACGTGGTCTCATTAACAAAGATCCCGTTTTCTTTTGTTTTATTCTAAAAAGGACGGTAATGAATGATTGTCCTGGTTTGCACTGTTCCATGCCTTACACCACGATGACATACTCCCAACTATCTGATCTGTCTTTGTCATCCAGCAATTTCCCATAAATTTTAAAATGAATGAGTTGGCTGACGTTAGGATATGAACGCTCTTGCGATAAATATGTTCACACAGGGAGCTGGGGCTGGGACTAGAAAGCTAGGCATCTGTGAGTCTCCATCCTGGTTGGAGTGGTCTTTCACTGCCAGACCCGGCTGCTCACACGTAGTAAGTATGGAGCATTCATTGATTTGATTAGATTTGACGTGATCTGATTAGAATCGTTTGGAACAATTCAGTTCCTCTGTGTATTTCTATCTCTGAGGATTAGGAATTATTGTTGCCCCATTATCATATGCAATAATGATCCATTGATGCCCTTCAAGTCCAGCCAAAAAATGTGTGCTCAGATATCTGTTGAATGTAAGCCATTCTCCAGTAAGCACCCATACCCTACTCCCAGCCCAACCCTGATATATTTATCACAAATGCACTTAGGGGATGAGGTGGTCAAGAATCATGAAAAATAGAAATTGTTTGTAAGCGGCCTATTAACTCTGTAGACATAAGGCCACTTGTAACAAAAGCACTGACAGCAAAGCGTGACGATCCTCAGAAACTCTGATGATGTTGCCACAGGTTTGAGGACTTGGCTCTATCAAAGAAAGAGCAGGGAGAAGAGGACAAACCTAATTCTTTCTTGGCCAAGGGTTCTAAAGTCCGATCTGAACATTCTAATAGTTTGAGATTCTAAATATTGGTGAATATCTGTCCAGCCTGCAGCTGAGCTGTCTCTTGGTTTGGGTCATAATATGAGGTGGTACTTTAAAAATGAGGATCATGCAGTGTTTGGATGGAGTGGATGGATGGATGGAAGGATGGATGGGTCACTCTGTAGTACCAGTGTCGGGGAGGCAAGGAGACATCGAGATTCTATGAGCATAATCCTCCTTTCTAGAGGTTTTATGGCAGCTTTGTCTGCTTGCTCCATCCACCCTCAGCTGCCATTCCACATTATCAAACTGTGCATTTCTTTTCTTCCCTGTCTTCTCTTCCCCTTAACTTCTCAAAATCCTAGACCACTGGACAATCGGAAGGAAACACATGATGAGGAATATATATAATAAGGGTTGGTGGGGGGTGGGGACAAAGGAATTTCCTCTTTCTCCCAGTTTTCGCCCCAGTTGTATGTATATAATTTGTTGTTTAACACAAACGGTAAACAGTGCTTGATACTAGCCTTTGTAACTGAGTGCTTGTTTATGACCACCTTTCTTGTAGGTATCTCCAAAGGAGAGGGGCCAAAAATATTGAGACCTCCAAGGCGGCCCCGGAAACCCAAAACACTAAATAACCCTGAAGACTCCACGTACTATTCTCTCCTACATGTAAGTGGCTCACTCTCATTATCAGGTGGGAGCCATAGCATTCCCCTAACAACCAGCGTGGAAACTGACCACACTAGTCCTGTCAAAAGGGAGGGCTTTGCAAAGGAGATGCCCCTCGGTTTCTGCTTACCTGCCCCTCCCTTGGCTGACAGTCTGGGCACTTGGCTGTCCGCCAACCCCTCTTCCTCAGGGTCCACGCCTCTCCCGCAGTCCTGTAACCCCTGTGCCTTCCCACAGTTTTCTCTTCTGGTCCTGTAATCTGAGCTGCTGTGCAAATATCAACCCAGAAAGAGAAGGGCCTCACAGCAGGAGCTCTCCAGGGAGGAACCTTAGTGTAAATTGACGGGGAGAAGGGAGGGGGAGGAAGAGACATTTATTGAACACCTTTTAAATTCCAGGCCTAGAGTGAGATGTGTTCACACACATGGTGAGATCGAATCTTAGAGCCTGGAGGGTGGCATCCCCATCTCACAGATCAGGATTCTGAGACACGGATAAGGCACCTCTTAGCTGTTGGAGCCATTAATTGTACTGAGGTCTTCTGGTTTCCCAGCTCCCGTTGACTCACGGTGAGCAGCCTGGGAGCTCTCAGCATCACCCCTGCCAGCCTGCCCTTCCTCTAGGTTCCTGTTCTCCGTGAATGCCACCAGCATCTGCCCGGTTACCTAAACCAGCAGAACTGCGAGGCATCCGGAATCTTGCCTGCTGATCAGACACGCTGAAGTGGGACTCCTCCCCACAAAGCCTCGCTCTGATTCATCATCTGCTTCTGGCCTCACGGCAGCTGCCCTGTTTCAGACCATCTCATTCCTCACCTGGAGTAGTTCAGGCCCCACCTAACTGCTTCTAATCTCAGCCTCTGCAAGCCGTACCAGAACATTTCTCTAAACCATAACTTTGATTGTGTTCCTCCCTGGAGAGTCCCTTTAATGGCTCGGCAACTCCTTCTGCATCAAGTCCAGACTCCTTCGCCCCCGTGCCCACTGGCCAGAGTTAACTGCTGGCACCTCTGCCAGTGCGTGGCCTCCCAGGCTCCTGAGTCCTTTGCACTTGCTGGTCCTTCCATTTACAATACTTATTCCCCCTCTCACTTCCTGCTGCCACAGTGAAGACAGCAACAACCCTCCATGTCCAGAGAATGTTTCCCGTGAGTTGCAATTAAGTTTCCCACCTCCCCGGCCATAAATGAAGGTTGACTTTCAAATCAACCATCTCCCGGTCCTCTCCCTTCTCTCTGCTGATTTCTCTCCAGTGTCTTTGGAAGGGTCCTCTTCCCCTTGGTGTTGCCTAGGGTTCAAACTTAGACTCTTCTCATCTCATTGCCTTCGGACAGTCTCATCAGCTGCCATGACATCAGTTCCTACTGATTCCTGAATCCTGGTCTCTGGCTCAGATTCTCCCTCTGACTCCAAACTCAAATATCAGAGTACCTAGTGTTTGTTTTACATATTCCACGTGATGCACGAAGGCAGTCATACGTATATATATGTTCACCTATATAATATGGGCAATACACACACACCTCCCTATATACTATGGGTATGTACACACACACCTCCCTATATACTATGAGTATGTACACACACACCTCCCTATATACTATGGGTATGTACACACCCACCTCCCTATATACTATGAGTATGTACACACACACCTCCCTATATACTATGGGTATGTACACACCCACCTCCCTATATACTATGAGTATGTACACACACACCTCCCTATATACTATGGGTATGTACACACCCACCTCCCTATATACTATGAGTATGTACACACACACCTCCCTATATACTATGGGTATGTACACACCCACCTCCCTATATACTATGAGTATGTACACACACACCTCCCTATATACTATGGGTATGTACACACCCACCTCCCTATATACTATGAGTATGTACACACACACCTCCCTATATACTATGGGTATGTACACACCCACCTCCCTATATACTATGAGTATGTACACACACACCTCCCTATATACTATGGGTATGTACACACCCACCTCCCTATATACTATGAGTATGTACACACACACCTCCCTATATACTATGGGTATGTACACACCCACCTCCCTATATACTATGAGTATGTACACACACACCTCCCTATATACTATGGGTATGTACACACCCACCTCCCTATATACTATGAGTATGTACACACACACCTCCCTATATACTATGGGTATGTACACACCCACCTCCCTATATACTATGAGTATGTACACACACACCTACCTATATACTATGGGTACATACACACATACCTCCCTATACGCTGTGGGTATGCACACACACACCTCCCTATATACTATGGGTACATACACACATATATCCATCTAAAATACACAATTAAATGGTTTTCAGTATAATCACAGAGTTGTACAACCATCACCACAGTCAATTTTACTTATTTTTAAATTTATTTTCAAAACAATTTTAATTGAACTATAGTTGATTTACAATGTTGTATTAGTTTCAGGTATACAGCAGACTGATTCAGCTATATATATATATATATAGCTGATTCACAAATGAGTCCCTGCCCCCAAGAAGCTTACTTTGTCATTGTACTATTATTTTTAAAATGAGTATAAATTGTTTTCATGCATCTTAATTTATCAGTGACTGGAAACCTTTTTATAACCTATAACCCTGGGTCTTGAAATCTGTGGCTTCAGTGAAACATAGAAAACTAGTATATTATTTGAAGTGAAAACACACCATGGGTTCATATTTATCTGGCCTTTGCCCAGATTTGGGGTGTTACACGTAAGTGAAATTTATAGCTGTGATGGAGCCCTACCCCCTTTAACCATCAAAGCATTCTCTATACTTTTAAATGGTTTTCACAAACATCCTTCTCAAATACATTATACTGCACATTTTAAACCTTTCTTCATGACCCAGGTCACTGTAGTGAGCAAAAATGTTTGTACTTTATTCAGAACTATGCTTATAAGAGAGGCTCCCTGACAGCCGTATCTAAAGTAGCACCTGTCGCTCTGTATCTTCCTGGCCCTACTTAATTTTTCTTCACAGCAGGTATAGATATGTATCTGCTTGTCTCCTGGCTGACTCTCCCCTGTGGACTAGAAGCTCCAGGAAGGCAGGGACTTTGCTCACTCTTATGGCCCCACTGTTGCTCGTCATGAGACTATTTGCTAAATAACACACGACTTACTTTAGACGAGGCTCTCAGGCTGCCGAGCTGTGGACAAGACACCCCTCCCTCATGCTTGCCCGACACGAGCAGCTGTGCTGACAGACGTCTCACCTATTAATATAGCTTTCGTTTCTCCTTGGATGTCACCACTTAGGGTGGTCATTCCAACCGCCTTAACATCAATACTAGCTCTCTTCTATGATTTGATGCTCTTAATCTCCTACATCTGGGGAATGTTGCTGTTGTCGTGTCCAAAATAAGAGTAAGCTGAAGCTTAGAAACGTGGCTGTGGAGGAGAGAACATTAGCTGAACACTCACGCCCCATTGTCACGGCGTGTGGTGTCTGCTCTAACACGTAGAAGCTGTGCAGCCATCAGCAAAATGACTCCATGCCAACAGCTTCCTCAAGAAGTGAGTAATGGACCCCGTCACATCACAAGTCCCTTCCGGTCCCATTATTTTTCTGGGGCCTTCCCTCAACCACAGCAGTAGGTGGTTTGGCCACTCCCAGGTCCCTTTTTTGTTATGTCTACATTTTGGCTACCCTCTTCATCCTTGTGAAGGCCTCTGAATACATTATATATTCGTGTATTTCCAAAAGGGAAGTAAGACTGTGTCCGCCATGGTGTAATGGTGAATTTTAAAGTCTTACGATAAAATGTATTTCTTTATGTCAGGTGGGAGGGAGAGGGAGTGAGATGCAGTGACTGAGGAATGGCTTCTTCAGTCCTTTGAGCTCAGACCTCTGTTCTTTCAAAGGCCTCCTCAAGAAACATCCTCACTGGATATCTCCTCCATAAGTCATCTCTGTTTCCTTGTCTTTCTCTCCTCTTTACTCTAGTTTGATAAGAAACGGCCATAGGACATTTGCTTCTTCTTTTGCATTTAAAATTTCAGGTTTGTAATTTGTCATATCAAAACTCTGACTGCGAACATCACTGGTCTTAGTAATTCAGGCATATTTCGTTTTACTGTGCTTCACAGGTACTGTGTTTTCTTTTTCCTTTTTTATACAAATTGAAGGTTTGTCACAACCCTGCATTCAGCAAGTCTATTGGCACCATATTCCCAACAGCATTTGCTCACTTCCTGTCTCTGTGTCTCTTGGTAATTCTTGTAGTATTTCAAACCCTCCACTGGCAGTTTTATGGCATTTCTAGTAATAAAGTATTTTTAAAATAAGGTATGCATTTGTTTAGACATAATGCTATGGCACACTTAATAGACTATAGTAGAGTGTAAACGTAACTTTTATATGCACTGGGAAACCAAAAACATTTGTGTGACTTGCTTTATTGCAGTGGCCTGGAACCAAACCTGCAATATCTCCGAGGTGTGTGTGTAAATGCTCCTAATATAGAGTCCTGTGTGATAAAATTCATATTAAGTCCTCTTCCAGGAAATGCAATATCCTTCTTCATGATCAATAATGCCATTTCATACATCCCTTTAGCCCTAGAGCCTAAGGAACTGAGAGACAACTAAATGTAAAGCTCTGTCTTAACACTCATTTCTTCTTCCCTCTTTGTTCCTTATTTACAACTCCTATTTTATTACCTTGATTACATAATTGCTTCTATTATAAACCATCTTAAATAATTTTTGGAAAAATATATCATTGAATTACATTTTATTAGACAGGCAAGAGTGAAATAAGCCCAGACAGTATTTACTCTTCTAAGAATTCCTGTAACTGAGAACCAGCTTGTACACACCATCTCCCAGATGGAAGTGCTGATCCAAAATAAAAAGGGGTCCTCGCCAGGGTGGAACGTTATTTGATTCTTGGTTGTAGAAAGGGGATCTCTGTTACTCAGCATCATTTTGGATTATAGAAAATGGTTATCAAGGACAAGAGAGACATTTCTTTCAGATAATGGATCAAGGAGGCAGGACCTCTCCTATTAAGGCAACCACCACAGCAAACACCACCCTGCTCCCAGGGATCATTAACTGAACTGCTAGGGGCCCGTTGTGCTTATGCTGGTAACAGCATTATTTGTAAGCATCTCCTAGCCTAGGGCACTGTGTCAAGAATGTGAAGTAACAGGAAACTGGAAGGAGGACAGGAATGTAATTGGTGTCCTGCCCCTTACATTGTTACTTCCTGAATGGTCCACTCCCAGACTTGATGCAGGAAAGCATTCATTTCTACCTCATCCACCCACTAAAATACCAACGATAAGAATAAAAGGAACTATGAACTATTTGCCTCATCTAACATTTTAAGTTATTACAAATGATAAGTTATGAGAAAAAATGATTCAGTATGTCTAAAGATAACTTGGGGAAACCCTAGATATTTACAAACCATTATTATTTTTTTTTTTATTTATTTTTTTTTTTGCGGCATGCGGGCCTCTCACTGTTGTGGCCTCTCCAGTCGCGGAGCACAGGCTCCGGACGCGCAGGCTCAGCGGCCATGGCTCACGGGCCCAGCCACTCCGCGGCATGTGGGATCTTCCCAGACTGGGGCACGAACCTTCATCCCCTGCATCGGCAGGCGGACTCTCAACCGCTGCGCCACCAGGGACGCCCCCAAACCATTATTAATTGACATTTTTATTATCTTGCACTTTTATGGTGCCACCCAACTTGCTACTTGCATTAGGGTTGCCACAATTATAATATCTTAAGCTTGTTCAAGGTGAGTGTGGTATTTGTTTTCTCAGCCTAAAAGACATATATCTTCTTTTCAACATGCAAATATAGGAGTTCAAATGCATTGAGCTAGAACACAGTGAAACACATGACTAATGTCACAATACAAAAGAGAATACTGCTTTATATGTAAGATTAAATGAAATACCACTTTGTTCAAGTTGAATTACTGATTAAAATATATCTAGTTATTTTTATACTTAAACATTCTAAAGTGTGCCGTGATACGTCAAATTCCCAATTCCCGTCAAATTCCCAATTATGAAAAAACATTTTTCAGTGAACATATGAGTCATCGATGCTGCTACTTTTATGCCATAAGTGGGCTCCTATAGGTTAATGAAGTCAGATTTCCATTCTTCTGTGTCCTGTTGCAGCTGCCCTAACTATCCACCCATCTGCTTTACCTGCAGACAAGGATGACATCAAAGCAGCCTAATTAACCTGCCTAAATACAACTACATTTGTGATAGAGAGAGAGACTTTCCAGGAAGTCTGACATTTTGTCCCCATTTGTAGGTAGATACACGTTATGTAATCTTGTGTAGACTGGTCACCACTGTGTGGTAAACTCTTTTTTTATATGGGATGCAAAGATTTATTTCATTCCCAGCCTGGTTAAAAAAAAAAAACAACACAAATTCATAATTAGTAAAATTTGAGTAAATTAAAATTTTTAATTGAGTAAAATTTCTTTAGATTGTAAATGTATTTTATCCACTTGCTTATTTCTAAATCAGCTTTATAGGAATACATTTATATGTTGATACTATAGTAATATATAAATTAATCTTATTAAGATCATAATATGATATAGAGTCTTTTTTAATTATTCTATTCTGTTTAGAAGTCAATCCAAGAAGAAAAACGAAGATCGAGGAAAGATAGGTAATTATTATGTCTAACTTTTAATGTCATCTTCTCAAACCAAAATATAACTCCATATGTTCAAATTATGATTAAAAACCACCCATTTTATGTGGATAGATTGTGGGAAGTAGTGTGCTCTCAATACATTTATATTATAAATATGAGGTTTATATGTAATTTATAAGATCTTACCTATCTTATATATACTATATATATGGAACTATACAGAGATAGCACAGTGCAAGTTATTTACTGAGAACAGTACGGAATTTGCTTTTCTTGCCCCATTAATATGGTTTTGATTGAGCAGTTTGAGCACACTTATGTTCATGAACTTTCTTTCCCCAAACTCTTTGTACTTTTTTGTTCTTCAACACAAGCTAAATCACTTCTTATAACGTTTATGTATTTGTTAGGAAGATGAGGTTTATATCACCTGCGTGTGTGGCCCACTTCTAATCACACTATTCCCCTTTCCCTATAACATTTCAGCCCACCAGTGCTTTACTGTTTTAATATTATACTCTTTTAATATTATATTTCAAGCAACGAATTTCCGGACAGTGCTCAAAACAATCAAGGGTTCTTCTATTAAGCATGAGTGGACACAGAGTTCCTGATTTATGAATCAGTGGCATTCTGAAAGTTCATTTACAGATTGGTATCTTAACTTGAAAAGCACTTTTCCCCAAAGTACTGTAACACCCAGTAGTTTTTCAGACTGACACCTGTTGACCTTAGATGAAGTTCCATCAGACCAGAGATACCAAGCACCACAGGAACCAGAGTGCAGTTTGACTAGATCCAAGAATGAAAATGGTTGAGGACACACTCCTGTGTGTGTGTTGTGTGCAGAAATTAAAATCTAGCACAGAAATCAATCCCCTAAAGACAGATGGGTAGGGAAGGACAGAAGGTTACCTGTGAAGGAAGTAAGGTAAGATCATGACACATGGTGTGCCTCAGTGGGCTGATAAAATTGGGACATGCTTGTGTTAGTACATAAAGGTCAGCTTTCCTCATGGTGGCCCGAGGGTCAGTTGTGAGTCCTGATGTAGACTGGCCAAGTGAGCATTATAATCACCGGCTATCTAGTTACTACTAGTTTTGTGCCAAGTTGAACGTGGTAGAACTTGGAAAAGCTGTTCCAGCAGCTAATGCCCTCTTAAAGGTAAGAAGTGAGGGGTTTGTTTTTCTTTTTAATTTACGGTATATACTGTTTTCGCACATTTCAAGACCTCTCTCATTCCTGTTGACATACCTGTGTTACTGCTTAATTATCGTAAATACTTTAAACGAAGAAAACAAGTGTCTTGTAAGTTTAAGTGAGTAGACAGCTTGATACTGTGGTGTGTTTATGTGTTCATTTGCAGTCAGGGAAAATTATTAGATTTGGAAGATTTCTATTATAAGGAAATTTTGCCCAGTCATCCTGGACCAGAGGAACATAACCTTAGTTTAAGAGAACGAAGACAACAGCAAGAACTCCAGAATCAATGTTTTAAAGCTGATGAAAGGTAATAAACGTACGTTGAAGTACAGCATTTTCAATTTTATACTCACCATTCCATTTCTAAAGCATTTTCATTTACGTATGGACTAATGACAAAGCGTTCTTACTGAGCATTGCGTCTTATGATTGATGTGTTGTTTAAAGGTAAAATCATAAGGATTATGGGAAGGTAATCAGACATCCCAGGTTTTCTAGCACAATCCCAGTTTTTACCTGTTTTCTTGGTGTGATAATCAAAAGCACTCCCTTTCAAAAGTTGTTTGGTTTGGATGATAAATTATGTGGTCATACTATATAATTATGAACAATATCTGTGTTTAATAATACCCAAAACCTGTGTTTAAGCTCTAACCAGTGTGATTTTTTTTTTAACCAGTGTGATTTTATTTACTTATTGGTTTCTCGATTATGCTGTGTAATTTCTCAGAATCAGTGATGTCAGACCAAAAACAAAAAATTGGGGAGAAATATTCATACAGAAATATGTATTTTGGATTTGATTTTCACTTTGCCACCAACTTTGTTTGACATTTAACTTAAACCATTTGTAGCTTACTTACTACTTTGGGAATGTTATTTTCTTTCCCCAAAAACTTCTTTGTAAAGTTTTGAAATTGAGGGCACATAATGAGATGGACATGTGGTATATGAGAAATGGGAGCGGTGCCAGGCAATGAAAAGCTGTTTTTCCAAAATCCTAAGGTGAACACCCTGTCAGCCCAGGGCACGCAGACCCCCCCCCCCCCATAGCTGCCTCTTGTACAGTGTGCTGTGTGGTTAAGAGAAGAGGGTTTAGAGCGAGACGGTCTCAGATTTGGGTCCCAGTTCTGCCACTTAGTAGCTGAGTGACCTTGCCGTGTTACTAGACCTCTTTAAGCTTCCGTTTTCACATCTGCAAAAGGATTTACTAGTTGCCTCGCCGTGTTGTTGGAGAGATTAAATGAAATGATGAATGCGGGGCACTTAATGCGAGACATGGCGCCGGGGAGGTGTTTCATAAATGGTGGCTGTCATCATCTTCATTTGCTTGTCCAGAACTATGATTTCTGCCCCTTGTCTCCAAAAGAAGATGTATTCTTCCATCTTGGAGCTTAGAGATGTTCTGGTCCAACCACAGAGTTCTATATGGGAGAATTACCAAGTGCCCGAGAGATTAAGGGACTTGCTCGAAGTCCCACATTGAGTGAGTGAACTAAAACCCAAGGGCTTTCACTCTTTGCTCAAATGGCTTCTCACTGATGCACCCACTTCCCGTTTTAACAAGCCAGTCTGCCTCCCCTCAGGCGTGTTCTCCCCTCCCCGCAGCAGCAGGCACACATCTGCTGTGAACGTGTTCACTCCCTGGTGTTCCAGTGGCATCTCTGGACGTCAAGGCAGTTCACTAGACTAGAAGCTGGGAGCTCACCTCGGCGGAGCGCTCGCGGTGTGCTAGGCTGTGCTCTTATCCTGTTACCTTTGCTCTTATCTCATTTAACCCTCACAGGAGCTAGCGAGATGGTTACTCTCCTTGCCCTATTTTACAGATGAGGAAGCTAAGCCTGCTTAGTTTAATACTGCAAACAGTCACCTAGATAATAAATGATGGGGTTAGAATTTGAACACAGGCCTTTGTGAATTTAGAGCTGATAACCTTTAGCACCCACGCTGGGTGGTTGAGGAGGTAGTGATGCGGTCGTGTCCAAGATAGGATCCTTATATCTGTGTCTGAGGATCTGGACTCGAGAGAGAAAGGATTCTTATCTAACCATACTGACAGGTAAATCCAAGGTGGGATATTTCTAAACTAAGGAAGATTAAAGAGACAAAACAACCAAGTGCAGTAGGTCAACCTTGATAGGATCTTGGCTTTAAAATAGAAAGCGAAAACAAAACAGAAAAACAGCTCTAAAGGACCTTTGGGGACAATTAGAGAAGCTTCAGGCCAAGCTATATGTTGGAAGATGTTATTGTAGAAAGAATATTTTATATATCTTATTATATATATTAAATTATGATCTAATAAATATTATATATTTATCCTATATAGAAATATATAGTACATATTTTATATAGATACTAATACATTATTCTGATAAAATACTTATATATATTATATAATACATACTCTATATAGTGTACTCAGATAAATAAATAAATATATTTATCTGAACATACACACACACACACACACACACACACACACACACACACCCCACCCAAGTACACCAGGAAGGTATGAGCAGGTCTGGGAATCAGGGACAAAAGCAATGATTATTTGAGTGTCTCATGAATTTGAATGAATGAAAGCAAGTGCAAGGTAGTCAGTGATAACATGGATGACTGTCCTTGTAGCTAAGACCAAACCTTCCCTTTGTGCTCTGAATTCTAGTCCTTCCATGTCCACCAGAACATTGTCCTGCAGCTGTCCCCTCTCTCTTCTGCACCTTGAATGTTTGTTCTCTTTACCAAATCATTTCTGACAATCTGCGAATATGATCCAATTGGACGCATCATAAAAAGTACCCTTGACTCGATCTGGAAGTCATCCTTGACTTTCCAGAACACCCGTATTCCTGCTCTTCATTACAGCGGAAGAGTAAATAGATGGGCGAGATCCTACCTCCTCCTGGGCCTCTCTTCCCATCCTTTCTTGAGCCACCATACTCAAGTTTCCATTCCCATCACTCCATGGAAACTGTCCCTGCCAAGGTCACCATATCCAGTGATGATTCTCAATCCTTATCTCACCCTATCAGCAGCATTTGACACTCTTTCTTTAAACGTTTTCTTCATTGGCCTCCAGGACAGCAGCTCCTTCCCTTGGTTTGCCTCCTACCTCACCCTCTGCTTCTCATTCTCCTTCGCTGATTCCTCCTCATTTCACTGACCTCTCAACACTGGAGAGTCCCAGTCCTTTGTTTGCATCATCAACGCATACTCTCGTGACCTTAAATGTCATCTATTTACCTAAAATTCCCAAACTGAAATCTCTAGCATAGGTCAGCGCTTATATATCCAACCGTCTATTCGGTATCTTTTCTCTTGAATATCTAGTAAGTATCTCAAACTTAGCACAACTGAAACCAAAATCTTTATCTCCCCCTCCCCCATGAGGGGCTCTCCTGTAGCCTTCCCTATCTCGTTAAATGGCAACCTCACTTTTCCTGTGGTTTACGGTAAAAACCTTGGAGACATTCTTGATTCCTTTCTTTTACACCCCACATCCATTCAGCAAACTCTTCCAGATTGACCTACCAGGATAACTAAATTTTGACCAGTTCTAACCTCCACAAGCCTAAGCCTGTCAGTCTTGCTTAAGACTGTTGCAGTGTCTCTTAACAAGCCTCCTTACTTCCACTGAATCACTCAACTCGGAAACCTCCAGTTTGTCTCCTGCTCTAAGTAAAATTCAAATTCTTGCCATGGTCTCAAAGCGCTGTTGTCTGTCACACTGTCCCCTCATTCCTCCTGCTCTCGCCCCTCACTATTCTCCCCCTTGCTTGCCCCATTCACACCGCAGTGGCCTCCTTGTTTCGCCATGAGCACAGTACACACCCTCATCTTGGGACCTTTACGTGGGTCTTGCATCATCCTGGCATGACTGCCCTTCCCCAAGAGATCTGCCTGGCTCTCTCCTCCCGTTCTTTCAGGCCTCTCGTCAAATGTCACCTTATCAGAGAGGCCTTTCCTGATCACCCTCTATGAAATTGCGTAGACACACACACACCCGCCAGCCTTTCCCCATGAACCTGCTTTACTTCTCTGTAGACTCTGTAGACCTCCCTCCACCTGGTGTATTGGAGCTGTCCATGGTCCTCTCCTCCACTAGACTATAAATGCTGGGAAAGCAGCGACTTGTGTTCACCCATCACCTACACTGGTGGCTGATGCTTAGTAGGCGCTCCATGAATAAATGAAAGAATGTAGCTGCATTTTAGGGAGCTCCCCACTTCCCCAGGCAAGCTGCAGACCCAGACCCTAAAGGTAAACGTTGGCAGGGCTTCCCAGCAGTGGGTTCAGGAAGGTGACCCAGCAGCCTCGCTGAAAACGTGGAAGCATTAAAAAAGCTGACAGGGCCCACTCCTTGCGGCTAACAGAGGGGTGGGTCAGATTTGGGGCCAGCGTTTTAAGGAAACAACTGAGCAGTTGCAAAATGATGGTTGTCTGTATAGGCACCTTGAGTTTCCTGTTTGACCAGAACGTACTAAAGTGTTTGTTTATTGGTTGTGAATTTATTTCAAGCCAAACCAAACTCACCTTTCTGAACTACACCTTCTGATGCTTTACTTAGCTGTTATTCAAACAACCGGGTTCCACCAGGTTCCACCGACCCTTCTGCTCCTCGCTCAGGAGTTTTGAAAACCTGCTGAGGCGATGTCGCAGATCCGTTTGGTCACTGCCCTGCTGTCTTGAACGTGCGGTTATTAAACGCCCGCAGTTTGGTGGGAGGTGTGGGAGGAGGACCCGCCTGGCTCGGGGTGGGCGGGGATGCGCGGCGCGCGGTGGCGCCGCTGATGCTCGGCCCCGGGTCTCGCTCGCAGGTGCTGGGCGGCGGGGGACCGCGAGGAGGAGGAGAATGGGCCCACCGCCAGCCCCTACGACTACAGGAGGCTCCTGCGCAAAACCTCCCAGCGCCGGCGCCTCGTTCAGCATGTGTAGCCCCGCTGCTCGGCGGCCAGCGCCGTCGGCACGTGCCCGAGACTGCGGAGCTTGCCGGGGCCAAGGCGGGGGATCCTCAGGCACTGCGCCATCAGGCGCTGGGGCCGCAGCCCTGGCCTTGGCAGGGGCTGCCCGCTGTGCTCGCCCCTCGAGTGCCCGGGCCAGCCTCTGGTGCTCGGAGGGCGGAGAGCCCTTCGGACGCCGCGTCTCCGCGCTCCCGCATCCTCCACTCCCACCAGCCGCCGGTTTGGGCATCCCTGGCCCTGGCCCCCAATGTGTCTCTTTGTTCACTTGTTTGCGACTCCTGTGGACCCGACTGCGCCTGAGCTCTCGCCGACCCCTCCTCTCTCCTTTTGGGTAACTTTACAGATTTCGTCTTTCTCGGAAACGGCTCTGCCAGGCCCGCGGCGTCCTCGCTGACGGGTTGAGTCTGTGAGGACAGAACAAAGCCGGGGCGGGGGGCGGGGGGTGGCTTTGAAGATGAACTTCATCCCTTCCCTTGGTCATTAAGGTTATTAAATAAAGGAAGTGCCTTGGAAAGTTCGCGGCTTTCGGGGCTGGTCCGCTGGATTCCCCCTTGGGCCCAGGCTCCTGCTGTCCGGCTGTGCTGGTGGCAGGTGGCAGCGCCCAGGGAGGGAGGGTGCGGTGTCTTCGGTCTCCATCAGCGAACAACACCCCTCCCCCCAGCCATCCCAAACTTACCATCTAACGTAGAACCCCATAATTGAGACACAAACGTGGCCTCTAGACAAAGCTCCAAATCCAGCAACACAGCGCGCTCGCTCACACAGACTCTCTCTCTCTCACCCCGCACAGCCCTCCCAACCGAGGTGTCCTCCTCTGGCCCCGCCTATAAAAATTTTAGTCCCGCCACCGAGCTGAACGGTCAGATTTTTAAGGTTCTCCTAGTCTGCAGATCTGGGGCCGTCTCCACTGCTCTGGATTTTAGTGTATGTAAGATGGAGAGGAGGGCGGTGGGCAGGCAGCCTTTTGCCTTCTTCAGTCGACTGCGTCTTATTTAAAAACCCAGGTTAAGCTCTTCTATGGAAGTGACGCCCTTTGCGTCTACACAGCCCGGAGAGGGTGATGGAAAGGGGTGCCGTGGTATCTTGGACGGCGGAGGTGGGAGCAGCGTTTTGGCTGGAAGGGGGCTTGTCTCTTCTGCCGGCGTCCCCGGCTCGTGCGCCCGCGGCCCCGAGCCAGGGAACTTGGGAAAAGTATTCGAGGGGAGAGTGAGGGCGCGTGCAGCTGGCCGAGAGCGTTAGTTGCGCCACTCGCCCGGTGGGTGGTACGGTTGTCTCCATCCCAAACAGTTGGCACGGAAAGGTCCCCAGCGGTGACGTGGACAACCTCTTCCTTTTACCAAGAGGACCCGCGCAAGGGGAAACCTCCCACTGCGGCAGGGCTGAGCTCCGAGGCCAAGTGCGCTCAGGCCCCGGTCCGTAACCTGGGTTCACGCCGCGGCCTCCATCCGGAGCGAGGAGCCACCTCCGCGGTGTGGACCGTCGGCACGGCTGTGGTTGCGCCTGGCCTAGGCACCCACGAAAGCAGCGCTGCCGAGCACCATACCCTGGGGTGGGCGATGGAGGGGGACCTGTAACCCGAGGTGGCCCGGCCCCCTCGGCCGCTTCTCACCCGTCCACCCACCACCAGGAGGCCTTAGGGGGAAAAATGAGCTCTGCTTCGTGGCCGGGCCTACTCAGTCCAAGCTTCCAGAGTGGCTCCTGCAGACCAGAGCCTTGGCAGCCCAGCCGGATGCTGGACGGAGAGGCAGTTGGGCCCCTCCCTAAAATCCATCCCTCCTCCCCCACCTTTTTAAGTGGGACTAGAAAAGAGAATAGCAAACACGTGCGGTGAACAGTTGCAATGTTTTTGTTCTCCTTTTTTTTTAAATTTCTTTGTTTTCTCTCCTTTTTCCTTCTCTCTTTCCATCTCTCCTTCTTTGTCCTTTCACACCTAAGCGCTGGGAGGACACCAGGGAAACCTTGTAGCGCGCACTATTCTTCGGCAGGCCTGCAACGCAATTTCTGGGTAAACTACGGACAAAAAATAGGTCAGCCAAGGAAACCGGCCACCTCCGGCGGCCCCTGGCGCGTGGCTTTCTCTTCCCTTACTCGAGGAAGGGCCTTCGAAAGCTCTTCCCAAGCGCTGGCCCGCCTCCCCTTCCCATTCAGTGGCTGCCTCCTTTGAGAACTAATGACGGTAATTATTACCTCCCAGAGCTCTTTTGTTATCTCCAAACCCAGGCCCGAGTGAGGGGGGAGTGGGCTCTTTTTCGAGATGACAGTCTTTATAAAGCAAATTTTCGTCTAGGCTGGGCCTGCGTTGAGGAAAGACAAATCAGACACCGCGTGTATCTGAAGAGGGTGTGTTAAATAAGAAACGTAAATACCACCATTAGATTCAAAATACCCTGGAGTTGCGGGATTTAATGCGGTTTAAACAGTAGGATTTAAAGTCATCGCGTTAAAAAAATCTATTAAATTCGGGCTTTGTGATTTCTACCTTTCTCGTATTTTAATCCGTTTCTTTCTTCGCGGCTTTGTGTGTGTGTTAAATACTTGTTTAAAAGAACCTTTTGGTTTTTGACCGCTCATTCATAGCAGAAAAGTTCGGCAACTCCAGCCTTGCTGACTCGAAGCGAAACGTGTGCAGGATTTGGTGTGTGTTTAAACAAAGGACGGGTCTCTCCGGCTCGCATCAGCGCCGCTGGAGCAGCAGCCGTGGAGCTGCTCTGCCAGCGGCGCGGATGGCCAGCCCACGAAGCCCTTACCCCCCTGGAGTTGTCGCCTGTATCCACTGGAGCACTGGAGCCCGGATCGCCGGAAACAGGGGTGGGACGCAGGCCAGGGTTCCTGCCAACCGCGCGGCCACAGCTTGACGCAGGCTTATCGGCACGGCAGGCTCTGCGCCAGGCCTAAGGCCGGACCCGTCCAGCGCCCTTCCCCGTTCCCACTCCTGGGCTCAAGGTCCGGAGGCCACGGTACAGATCCTACGGATCCTCCAGGTTCGGGCACGTGCCCCATGGCCCATGGTCCCCGGGACCCATGACGCCCTTCCTAAGCGTGGGTCGAGGGGTGGTAGCCAAGACTGAGGATCCGTGGGTCTCTGCTTTAGCAGCAGCTTTGGTAACGTGGTTCTGAGAGCAGAGAAAGAAAGTCCTGTGAACACAGTGGAAATGAGAAGCGCTTGCCCAAGGGGAGCAGCACGCTGAGGAATGCTCCGCGGGAGGCCGGACGCAGCACTTTCCCAGCCACGGTCATCCTCACCCTCTCTCTGCGCGCCCAGGAGCTGCAAGGCAAACTTGACACTGATCTTAACTGCCAAGGGAAAGCAACGCGAACTCAACGGGCCCCAAATTCTCAAGGCGCCCTCCCTTTGTTTAACAGCTTGTAGAGAAAGGAAAATGTAAGAGAGGAGAGATTATGACTTTCTCAGGAAAGCAGAAACCCCTTACCACCAAGCCTCAGAAATAGCGAAACTCCCGTTTCCCCCCACCCCACCCTATCGTGAAGATTCCCTTGGGGGATCGGGTGGTCATTGATTTGAGGCCCTCTAAAACGAGGGCCCAGCAGGCCATGCCTTCTTTCCGCCTTTGGACAGCTCAGATTGCTTACTGGAAACTCGGTGCACGCCTCCCACGCACACACCGATTCCCGTGACGCGTAAGCAGCGGGCCCTTGCGCGCCTCCGCAGGCCAAGGTCACCAAATGACCTGATCCCTTCCCCCCATCGGCCGTCAACCCAGCCGGCTCTAGCTCTCTTCCAGTCCCCTTCCAAGAAGTGTCCGTTCATTTCTCTACCCAGGCTGAGGTCCTTGGTGATAGATTCCAGCATGGATTTTAATTGCCTCAATCAGCAGTTTTTCTCCCCAGCCGTCAGTCAGAACCTGGACGGTGGGTTCTGCGACCACGCGCTCCGAAGCTCGGAATGGTGCGCCCCCGGGGACTGCGCGGCTCAGTAGGCAGGCATCAGGCTCCACTAAGGAGCTGAATTGAGCCCATCAGTGCATAGATGCCCTTCCCCCACCGTCCCTTCCCCAGGCTCGCGAACCGCTCCCGATTCCGATTCTGGCCCAGTCGCCAGGGGTCCCGGGGTCACAGCGACCTCAGCACCCTCTTGGAGGAAGGCGGCGCGGGAATCGCGCCTCCTTCCCCGCAGCGGGAGCCAGACCTCAAACAATACACCAATCGAGGCAAATAGAAGACTGTCTCGACCACCCTTCCCGCCTCGCCAAGGTCTCTGGTCTACCCCTGCTGAGGCACGGCCGCGTGAGCATTCCGGACAGCGCACCCGGGCCCGCGGGGGCAGCCGGCACCATCACGCCTCACGCACGCCTGCCACCCACTCACTCTGACTCCAGCTCTGGCGCACTGTCTGCCTCGCACTCTCACGGTTCAGCTCCCTCCCTCTGCCGCTTTTTCTTCCGCCGTCCCCTTATCCTTCCCTATTGGGCTCCCTCTCCTTCAAAATCGCTCCGGCGCTCCGGGCTTTCTCATCTCCTGGCTGTGAGGACCCCGCAACTGCCTTCTCTGTTCAACCCCCAGAGCTTTCAGAGCGTTGCCACGTCTCTAAGCTCTAATCCCAGCACACACACACACACGCGCGCACGCACCCGCAGACACGCACGTTTCCTGTCCCTGTGTGACACCCACCCTCTGCGGGGCGGCCGCGCCGGTCCCCGCGCGGTGTCCTCATCCCGCCACACACACACACGCACACTCACACACACACACGCACGCGCGCGTGCAGGGCGGATCGGAGGGCAGCTCGCCGACAGTTCGCATTCAGAGGCGTCCTGCTCCAGCCTCGCAGAGCCGATGGCATCTCCCGGCTCCGGGTTTTGGTCCTTCGCATCTGAAGATGGTTCCGGGGATCCCGAGAACCCTGGCACAGGTAGGAGAACCGGGACCTGCAGGAGGCGAGCTTTGCGGGTGGACTGGGGTTTGCGGGGCTGGGGAAGATTGAAAGAGGTTTTTCCACTTGCAGTGGGAAACTTCGGACGCTTAGCCCTGTCCTCGGGGTGTGTCCCTGATGACCCAAGAGACCAAACCCCCCACAGGCTCTTATCCCCTGGGAAGATGCCCAGAGAATCCCTGGCCCTTTCCGCTGAAGTCTGGGAGAGCCCCCAAAACACGGCGGCGTCTCCTGGACACCGAACTCGCGGGCCTGGGGCACTGCCGCCATCGTCGTGTCTGGACCCTGGAGAGGGACGGAGTGGCGGTGGGGAAAAGAAAAACTGGAAAGGGGGGAGAATTCTCTGCCTGGAAGGAGAGCCTGTGAGGAAATGGACAGCCTCGGTGTCTAGGAGAACTCGCCCAAGCGAGGCAGGAAGGGGACTTTGCCCTAACCGAGTGGCACCTCCCGCGCGCCTCCCGCACCTGCCCGCTGTGCGGGGCCGCAGGCAGCCTTTCCCGGACCCCGTTGACGTTGACATCGTTCACAAAGAACGAAATTTCACACGTCTTTCTGCTCTTTTCTTACGGCCTCGCCCTCCTCCTGCCTGTCTTTCCTTGCAGCGAGGGCCTGGTGTCAGGTGGCTCAGAGGTTCACGGGCGGCATCGGAAACAAGCTGTGCGGTGAGTGCCGGTGCCCGGGGGAGGGAGGCGGACGTGGCCAGGCGCCTCGGAGCCCGCGGGGGGCAAAGGCACCTTCTCACCTCCGCATCCCATCGAGGGTCGGAGATTCTTGATTTTTGGCCGGGGACGGGCGGGGTGCTGGGAGCCGGGCCGGCGGCGGCTGACTGAGGTCCGCGCTCCGTGTCCTTGCCCAGCCCTGCTCTACGGGGACGCCGAGAAGCCGGCAGAGAGCGGCGGAATCCAGCCCCCGAGTGCCGCCTCCCGCAAGGCCGCCTGCGCCTGCAACCAGAAGCCCTGCAGCTGCCCCAAAGCGGGGATCAACTACGCGTTTCTACACGCAACAGGTAAAGGCGCCTTGCGGGGCCGCCGGGAGCTTCTGCCCCTCGCCCTGCCCCGCCCACCGCGGCCAGGAGGGACCCCGCGCCGGGAGCCTGAGCCGGGGCGTCGAGTGGAGGGCGGAAGCGGGCCTTAGGAGAACCTTAAGGCGACAGCGAGAAAGGCTGGGCCTGCCCCCCTCGGTCCGACCCCGACCCCGGCCTCTGCTGGGCGCTGGGCGCCCGCGTTCCAAGGGAGCTCCGGGGCCGCGGCGCTCTCCGCCGGGCGCCGCCCTCGGGTCTGCGGTGGCCGAGGCGCCCGCGCGCGCCCAGGCTCCAGGTCCGCTCCTCGGTGCCGCTGAGGCCTCAGGTGGGACGCAGTTTCCAGTTCAAAATTTCTGAGACTTTCTAGGTCTTTATATCGCAAGATAATTTGTAGGTGTATTTTCACAGGAGAACGATTCACATGAGACCTGCGCGCGGTTTTACTTCCTTGCGCTTACACACGCGGTCACCCAAACATGCGCGCGCGCGCGCGCACACACACACACACACACACACACACGCTGTCTTTGGAAACAGTGGGCTTTCTTAATAGGCCAGAGATCCTAACATTGCATGATCCACTTTGCCTGATATGCCCAAAGGCATTCCTCAAACATTCCTGACTTGAAGTGTTTCCGCGATCATTTAAGAAGATTTACTGAGAAATAACATTTAGCGGGAACGCTGGGGAAACAAATGAATGGACGCATAGTCTCTTAAAAAAAAGAAAGAAAGAAAGAAAAAGAAAAGAAATAAGAAAGGAAGTAAGCAAACAAGTTATGAACTGAAATGCAAGAAATAATTTGGGGTAGGGAGAGGAATCGGAATTTTTTTCATTCCTTCATCTTTGAAGAATCCCTCCTCTTTAAAGAAAATGCTCTCGTTTCCAGAAGATTTTTTTAAAACGTAAAATCTCTCGGTTCAAAGAGAAATTGTCAGCTGACAAACTTGCCCTGGATAGTTTCATTGTAAAATTAAAATGTGGCATTTTGATTCCATTCTTTAGACCTGCTACCAGCGTGTGATGGAGAAAGACCCACTTTGGCATTTCTGCAAGATGTTATGGACATTTTGCTTCAGTATGTGGTGAAAAGTTTCGATAGATCAACCAAAGTGATTGACTTCCATTACCCCAATGAGCTTCTTCAAGAATATAACTGGGGATTGGCAGACCAACCACAAAATTTGGAGGAAATTTTGATGCATTGCCAGACAACTCTAAAATATGCAATTAAAACAGGTATTGTCCAATCAGAAATAATAAAGCCCTTTTTTCTTTTAAAGCTTTAATTTTTTCTATAAAAATGTTTCATTTTATGGAGTTAGTGATAATTTCAGATTTACAAAGTTATTTTTGTCATTTAAGAAAATAGTCCTGATTAGAATGATTAACATCAATAGCACCCTTTGCTGTTACTGCTCGTGCTTGTGAAGTTGATAACGTCAGAAACGTTATCTAAGTGTAAATCATCAGATTTTACTCTGCACTATTTGACCATGGACATTAACCACTGATGTAGAAGCAACCATTTGTCAACAGAGGCCTGTAGAAATGACCGAAAATAGAGAAAGAAAGGGAATCTCGAAATGAAAGAGCAAAAGGCATGCTCCAAACAAAAGCCCACATACCAGTGCAGTGCTGGTATTTCCTTGGCATAGAAAGCATCAGAAATTGGACAAACCATCCGTGTAATGGTTGAAGCAGCAGGATAATATTTTGGCATTGTCTCAAATGACCAAGGCTTCAGATGTGAACTCCAGGTTTCCTCTATTTTTAAATAAATGTACACAAAAGAAAACAGAGTACAAACTAGCTTAACAATTCAGCCATGTTCTACAAGGATGTTCATGCTTCCTAACCGTTCTGTATATATGACAAAGAAAAAAGGGATAGAGGAGAATCAGATATCCTTAAGGGCAAACATTTTTAGTCTATTTTGTATTTATTGCTTTCTTATAGTATTCTTCACACTCTATCCATTTTATAGCCCCAGGGATAAGCTTTTATTTTATCTACACAAAGTCAGCTCTTCATCTCCCCAGGTTTTGATTACCCCTTCATTTTCTACTTTGCCTCTAATCATCCTGATACGTGGTGGCACTACACTTCATTAAAGCAATAAAAATAAATGTGAATGAATTTGGGGGGAGGGGAGATCTTGTGGCTCTAAATTGATTTTTAGCCTTAAAAAAGATTTGCTAACAAATAAATATGTAAAATATCACAAAATATTAATTTCCCTAGAAACAATCTTTTTCTTTGCAAGTTTTGAATTACATGAATTGTCAGTATCATTCTAATCAACGACAGATTTTAAGAATGTTTGCCGTGTGACTTTTAGCCGTTTGTTTTGTTTTGTTTTTGCATGTCCTTTTTACCAACAGAGAGGAAAGATATGCATAGAAGCCTTAGGAAA
Source organism: Neophocaena asiaeorientalis asiaeorientalis (assembly GCF_003031525.2). Lineage (NCBI taxonomy): Eukaryota > Metazoa > Chordata > Mammalia > Artiodactyla > Phocoenidae > Neophocaena > Neophocaena asiaeorientalis. The sequence goes on along the minus strand of NW_020172293.1, from coordinate 1,401,595 downwards.
TTGATTTCCTGTACTATTATTATCCACTTTTGTGAAAGTATAGGCTTAGAATTAGATACATAGGGAAAAGAATTTAACTCGGAGATTTCTATCAGACTCAATCTATGGAATATGAATTTTGAAGACTTCTTAGATTTCATTCTCAATTATATTCACAGAGAGTCCACATGATGTGTGTACTAGGTACTAAAGATGGTTTTTCTTCCAGATTTTCGTGTACCTGTAGGTGCAAACCTGAGCAATGCTTTTAGTTCATTTGTATTTGATCTATTCCCCAACCTAATATTTAAATACATTAACAGTAAATTGCTACCTATTATTTTGATTGTTACCAAGCCAAAAAGAATCTATAAAAATGTTTCACGTCTTCATCCTTAAAAGCTGGTGGTGTCTGAAATGCAATTTAAAGAGTTAAGATAATGGAAGTTGTAGGTCAATGATAGTAATAGTTCTGTCAGTCAATGTTCCATTTAGTGTCGGGAAAAGATGGGCCAACTCAACACTTAGATTTTGCCATAATGCTTGTGAAACTGTGGGTCAGTGTAGCTCTAATGCATTTTATTTAAAGGTCAGAAAAAGTATGATTGAGCTGGATTTCTGACCAAGGCATATCAATATTAATTCAGTGTCAATATTATTCATAACATATGTAGTCTTCTGGTCCTTCCCCCCACCCCAAATAGCATTTCAAGTAATTAACAGCTGTCACCTTCCTTTTTGACTGGCAAGTTTATAGGTTTCATGCTGGAACTTGTATTTGACAACTAGTACTATTTAGGGTCTGTGAAGCAGTTACCATCACTGGTACCATTAGGTGTGCTAATGTCCCTCAGAAGATTCTTTTATAAAATGCATGTTGTCATCTGCTTTCTACTGAGAGTCTTTAACCTAATTTCCACTTGGACTCCAGGCTTAGAGAGAAGTGAGGGGCAGGGGGGAAGTCTTCATGCATTGTTAAAATTACCTCTGTAAGGAATGTTGCAAAAGAAAACTGAGAAGTGCAGAGAATGATAAAATTCTGGAATAATTAGAGTTTGCTAGGGTCGTTGGGTTTGCTAGTGGTGGGGTGGGGTGGTGGAGGGCTTAATCTTGTCTTCAGTCACTGAACTCAGCCATGAGACAAAGGCATTGAAGCATCAGTAAACCAGGCCATCCTTGGGTGTGTGTCGCGGGTCCAGAGAGAGCAGCCTGGACCAACTTGGGGCCCCTTCCCAACGGACACCAGGGTCAGAGCTGCCTGCGGCTGGCTGTTCACAGAGTCTGCGCGTCCTTCCTGGCTCATTTGCTGATCTGTGGGGAGTGGTCCAGAGGCGGGAGCAGCTCTGATCTCTGGTTTCAAACTCGCTGTCTCTGGCGGCAGCGCGTGGCCACCCAACTCCTTGGCCGGGTGCTGGCTCACAACATGGGGCCGGCGGGGTGGGCAGCAGCAGTAGCGGCTAGGACAGCAGGCAGGCAGGTCTCAGGGAACCCTACCTGGATTCGGCGGCAGCCTATAGGTTCATGGGAAGCGAGCAAATATAATATTTCTGCAGAAATCAAGAGGACACGTTGTTGTGATTTGTCAAAGCATCTCCCTGCGTGTTTCCACAGCGTTATCAGTGAATGCAGATTTTGAGGCAGGAGAGATTTAGGTGAAATAGACCAAGGTCAAAAATTTATGGAAGAAGGAAGCCAAGCAAAGGAAGCATCAAAGTTCTTTCCACGGTTTCCCGAAGTCATCAGGGTGAATTGACCTTCTGATTACCTGGGGCACAACACGACATATCTTGGGATCCCTCTCAATTTTATGCAGAGGTTTTCATGCCAACATTTCCATAGAGTTAGTGTGTGATCATAGATACCAGATTTGTCCAGAAAATGCATGTGAGTTGGAAGAGTTGATTAATGGATAGATTTGCTAATCCTTATTAATTTCCTCGCTTCAAAGAAATGGCTTAGGGAAAGAGGGATGAAGGGGCCTCAGGAGGGAGAAGAGGGCTATGATTTCAGCTGTGAGCGCTAATGAAATGGGGAGCAATGAGGCGGAGAGGAGTAGCAGGAAGCCTGTTTCCCTTTCTGTGGATGCGCAGACTGACAGGGTCAGCATCAGAGCAAAAAGCTTGAAGGGCACCGTGCAGGGCCAAAGGGAGGTAAAACAATGCCGGAGAACGAGCGAGAGCTGCCCAAACCCCAGTCTCTTTTAAGATGTGCTCTTTCCCAGCTCCTATCTCTTCTCGGGGTCTCATGGTCTGGCCACATGCCTGAGGCTGATAAGAGAAACGCTCTGGTCCTGGTCCCGAGACCAGCTTTGTGTTGACTTTTGTCTCTGCTTTCCCCATTGCCTTCCTTTATCTTGTTTTGTCCGTGCTGGCATGGGAGACTCTCACATCCCCAGGCTTCAGACAGGCGTCCAGTAAGTGGCATACGCCTTTTCTTCAGAGGCTATTTCCATAATCGTTAATCTTCCAAAATTTTTGCTGCTAAACAAATCACAGATTTATAGATAGGCTTGTGTGGGGCAAGACAAGGAAGTGGAATTCTAACGAGATCTTTACAATCACATTTTAAGTAATAGCCTCAGGAGTGTTTGCGCGTCAACCCCTTTAGAGAGTTTTAGAGGAATCCAGGAGTTAATTAGATAAGCCTGGCTAATAGACTGATCAGTCCATTGACTATACCTTCCTGTATCTTGTTGACAAGACAGTGACGTTGACTGTATTTAGCTTTATTTTGAATTGCAACTACGAAGGAGCTCTGTTGTTTATGATAGAATATTCAGACAGAAAAGAATTGACAATTAGGTCTGTTCATATCATCTTTAGACAGTCATCACCTTTTGAGTCCAGGGCAAACCACTCAACAGAGTGTCCTATTTTCTCATTTTTGCCTTGTCTTTTCTGATCATCAGCCATTTGTCACTGATATTACCATGGATGTTAGCATGCCTGGCGGATGTCATGGTACATGACTGATTCCCAGGACAACTTCAACGGAAAAGGAGTTTTTAACAGCACAAGTGTAAACAAGAAGCCGCCTGTCTCTGAACAGCTTAGCATTGCACTGGCATTTGAGTTTGCAAATATATTGAAAGAATGCTAGAAAATAAACTAGTGTCCACATTGCAAATCACGATTATTTTTTTTTATAGGGTATGTTTAAAGGAAGATTTTTAGAGTATGTTTTAAGAAATATCAAAACCCAAAACAGTTTCTCTTGTTAAAGGAAATGCTCCTTTGGGATGTGTGTGTGTGTGTGTGTGTGTGTGAGAGAGAGAGAGAGAGAGAGAGAGGGAGATGGGTTTCTGAGTATGCATTTCCTATTACTGAAGGATCTTTCAAGGTTCTTTAGCAGAGAAATCATGTGTTTCGGAAGCATTTATTTTCATCGGATTCATCCTGATTCTGGTGTTCTGTCTAATTCAGGGCATCCCAGGTATTTCAATCAACTTTCTACAGGACTGGATATGGTTGGATTAGCAGCAGACTGGCTGACATCAACAGCAAACACTAACATGTAAGTAGCTAAACGTGTTTCTGTGTAATCCAGGATAATTATTAATGAGATTCCATAATCTTTATTCTACCTCTCATGTGAAAAATCTCTTTTTATTAAGTAGCCCCTGAAATAGTGAGACGAACTTCAGCGGAGGATAGATGTGTACTTTAGCTTAAAAGATAGTCCTGATATATCTTTCATGCAATCAAAGTTATACACCATGTTCTAAACACCAAAGGGACATTTTGGGGCATGTTGGATTTATAATTATGTATAATATGAGAGAGCAGTGGGACCGGATGTTGCAACTTAGATATTTATTCACTGTGATAAATGACCCTTTGCTCATCAAGCCAGTGACTGAAGCTCTTGACTTTAGGAATATAGAAAACTGAGCAAAACATTTTTCTCTCTGCCCAGTGCTATAATGGTAAATTGTTCTGTAGATTGAAATTGTTCTGTAGATACCGTAATGATGAATTATTCCTTTGAGTTACGGACATAAAATGCGGCCATTACTACGTTTCAGGTTCACCTATGAAATTGCTCCAGTATTTGTGCTTTTGGAATATGTCACGCTAAAGAAAATGAGAGAAATCATTGGCTGGCCTGGGGGCTCTGGCGATGGGATATTTTCTCCTGGTATATGATATTTTAACTTTTCTTTGTGTTTTTTTCTTCTGATATGTCATGCCTTATTGTGAACCTAGAAATGATTAAATATCTAGTCTGTTTCTGCATTAGGTTAAATAGGCTATATACTGATCAAAAGAAGGAATGTGATTAAGTGCATGTGACCATTGACCACACCTCCAAGCCAACTACACCACGCTTGAATATTAATTATTTGTGTTCGAAAAAAGCGTAGTCAGCAATGGTATTAACCCAGTACTTCTACTGTGATCCTACGCATAGGATATGGATCACGTGGAACAAAGGAGGAAAGACTCCTAATAAGGGAATTATAGAATAAGGAGAATTCCCTCTCCCAAGCATCAGTGAAAGGAGGAGTTTCTTAGAGCTAAGGGAGAGGGTGACGTGAGGAAAGACTCCTAATAAGGGAATTATAGAATAAGGAGAATTCCCTCTCCCAAGCATCAGTGAAGAGGAGTTTCTTAGAGCTAAGAGAGAGGGTGACAATTTCTTCAAGAGGTTTCTCATTCTTTTGCTTCTTTATGATGTCATTCAATCTTCCAGTCTTTCCCATCCTGCTTTTATCACCAGCCATTGCATTCTCAGCTCCGTTATTTACACCTCTTCCAGCCAAGAAAATCAACCTGAGACAGAAAGTCCTGTTTTTGGTTCCTGGGTCTGTGTGTGTGACCTTGGTTTGATGCGGAGATGAAATAAAAGTTAGGAAGGCAGTGGGAAGAGAGAGAGTCACTGACCCGTGGAAAGGAAAGCTGGCGTGCAGACTGTCACCTCCTCAGCGGCAAGAGAGGGGTCTTCAGAATGGGTGTTACTGCCCCAGGGCTCACCGGGGAGGCCAGAGCCACACCAGCCATTGTGTCAGGCAGAGCAAAGGCCAAGTCGGGATCCCTCTTCAGCAGATCTACAAAGACAAGGGGATGATGAGGGAGAGAGAAAGTGAAGAGAAGGCAGAAGGAAGAAATGATGATGAGTAACAGTGGCCTCAGGGCCGAGTCTTAAAAGAAGCAGCTTTATCTACAAGCTCAGATCGGCTATTTTATTTTCTGGTTTTAAAGCTGTAGCATATGTTTTCAGGTGCTGAAGGAAGATGTGTTAGTTAAATGAAAGGGAAAATTTGCCTTTTTCAATTTAAAGTCATTGAACACCAGCCGTGATGAATTTGAAGCTAGCTTTATTTTGTAGGGAACTGAGTATTTAGTGTTCCTTTGGAAAACCATCCCCAGTTGAGGGAAGTTTGTCATCATTAACTGGAACTGATGCTCTTAAGGTGTTTTTTCGTGAGGAACTAGGTAGGGTACAGAGATCAACGTTGTTTCTACCTTTATTCTTCCCTCTCTTGTAAGATCGGTTGTGTGATTGAGCTGTCCTGAGGCAACCAGGAGCACCTTGGGCTCTCTTTTAATGGTTCCCAAGAGTGGGAAGAGAACGGCTGCTCCTGTGGCCCCGGAAAAGGTGGCTAAGGGGGGTTGGGCCAGGCCTAACTTACCTGGCTGGTCTTGGGACCCACCTGCCCCAGAGAATACACAGCCAGAGAAAGATTCCTCTTTGACAGTTCTGCTAAGCCAGATATGGACTAAGGGCTGCCACCCTCATCAATGGTGGGGAATGATCAGGTAGAAGAGACTAGAACTTGATCCTGAGGCTCCTTCCTTAGATCCTGAAGACCCACATGCTCTGACCCCAAGGTGGAAGCCGTAGATGCCAGGCTACAGTGTAATGTAGACCTTGCAAAATCAGAAGGGGACAAAAGAAAAGGTCATCAGCAACCTATTTCTGCCCTGCTTTCTACAAGGCGTTACAGAGGAGAGATGGATCATAGCATCCTTACTTGTTAATGGATGCCTTTCTGGGTAGCATCCAGCCTTATTCCTGGGGAAAGGGTCTTATGATTTAAGGGGTGGACATAAGGGAAATCACATATCTATGTGCCTGAGACCTGAGAGTTCCATTGCCTGGGACTAGACATGAAGAGTTAGGTCTGTGCTTGAATATATAGCGCAGCCCAGTGTCCTTACACCTCCATCTGTAACAGCCAGAGGCGACATGCTTCATGGAAAGTCCTTTGAGACTTCTAGAAGAAGTCTGTTTACGGGATGTAACCCTCAGTCGGGACCCAGAGGGAACTAGAGAACGTCACCGCTCAGGGAAATCTTGCACAAACCTTTTCGTACCTAACAGGATTTTCAGAATGTTTCGGGTCTTGCTTTTGCACCCTTTCTCTGGGAGATTCCTGGGAAAGAAGAGCACCTAGGGCTCATGCATCTGTCCTCCTGCCTGTGTGACACAGTGCAGTCTGCTCTGTCCAGAGACCCAGGAGCCTCTTCATCCCTCTCCGGACAGCTGAACCTTTAGATGGAGAATGACTGAGCCATGAGACAAAGAGTGGGAAGCAGAGTGGGACTCCCTGGACAGTTGTCCTGGGAAGTGCACTCTCTCTGTGTCCGTCTTCCCCTTTTTCTTCCTCTCTCCTTTCTCCCCAGCCTCTCTGAAAAGAACTAGGGCAGTGGTTCTCAACTGGGAGCTGTTTTGTCCCCAGGGGATATTTGGCAGTGTCTCTGGAGAAAATTTTGATTGTCACAACTTATTTGGGGACAGGGGGCATGTAGTCCTACTGGCATCTGGTGGGTAGAGGCCAGGGATGCCCAGGGAAGCCCCACCATAAGGAATTATCCAGCCTGAAATACCCCTGAGTGCCAGGATGGAGAAACCATGAGCTAGAGTGAAACTTCCTTTAAAAGCTGATCCTTTGCCCACCAGCATCCTGCATGGTCAGGCCTGCTCAGAGCAGGCTTGACCTGGATTCTAGTTGTTCTGTGTCTCTGGGGTCCGGAAGAGGTAGGGACTGCCCTCATTCTGACTGACGACAACGCCAGGCTCTGGGTGACTACTGCTGTTCTGCCAGGTTGCCTGCTTGCATCAGAGCCCAGGGCAGAGACAAGGCAGAGTCATGGCCCTGCGTGGGCCATCCAGCTTGGTACAGAGAACCCTCCTCCACAGCCACCAGAAGGGAAAGGAGCTCAGAGAACTCACGTAATGGCAGAGCCCGGGCACCTCCCCCTGTGGGTTGGGGGGGCTTGCTGTGTCTTCACTCTGCCTCGTGGTCTCACAGCTCCCACACCAGCATATCCATGTGCATTCGCAATGATCTGTCTTTTACCTGGTTAGCAAAAATCCTAAACTTTCCAACAATCCTGGGGAGAAGCTCACTTTCCTTTGCTTATCAAATGAAACTCTACTTATAAGATACAGATCTTATGGTATGAAATCCTTGACAACCTTAGGATGACACATGAAGAGTAATTCAGTATGGACTTCAAATTCCCTTTGTTGTGTACTTTCCTATAATGATGAAATTGTAAGCATTAAAATTATATTTCAATGATGTCATTGAGAGGGAAGAACCATTTGGGGGGAATTAACAGATGAATATGATGAGATGGGCTTGGATGTTTATCCTCATCCTATAAGGACTGTTAACAGTCCACCTCATTAAGAGCAACTGACTTCTCAGTCCAAGTGCAAGGCATTGCATGAGCTGAAATGAAAAGAAATGTCCTCTCCAAATGTCCTCTCCATGATATAAGTTTATCACAGGGCTAGTGCAGAATGACCACACTGTCAAGCCGAGAAGGAAGGCAACGCTTTTTAAGTTCTTAAAAGCCTCTTCAAAGGGCTCCTAGCAAGAGCAGAGTCAACTGCAGTCCCCCAGTGACAGAGTTGGGTGTGGAGCACTGGCATCCACCCTAGAGTTGGGCTAAATGCTCCTTCTCTGGACCCTCTTAGCTAGTGCCTTTGAGTCTGTGGATTCAACTCAAAGGACAGCCAGTAAGAAGGTATTCTCCTGTGTCCAAGGAGGACTCTAGGTCAATGGAAATAAGGAATGTTGCTTGCATGTGAAATGATGACGTTGACAATGACTAGAAGAGGTAACTTGTTGCTCTGCCCTTTAGGTGGCGCCATATCCAACATGTACGCTATGCTGATTGCGCGCTTTAAGATGTTCCCTGAGGTCAAGGAGAAAGGGATGGCTGCGGTCCCCAGGCTCATTGCCTTCACGTCTGAGCATGTAGGTGTCAACGTTCTTTCCAAGTTTAAGGTTATATTCCTTAAAGCCTCGGTTAAAGGGATGGTATTTGGAAATACTTTACCCCATGGTTTCTCTTTCCAGAAGATACTTCTTGGGAGAGAATGAGGGGAGAGATCGGCTGGGTGGTAAAATGGGGTGAGCTGCTTTGTCTTTGAAATTCAAGAAAATGCTCAAAGAGAAAGCAGAATGCTTTTACCCCTCATTCCTTTACTTACTTCTCTGTAATAATGTCACATTCTGGGGCAGTGGGGGGAGGAGAGAGGGTAGAGTAACTGTGAACTCATTGCATCATCAATGCTGTGCCTACGTAACTCAAAACTCCCAAGCATCCTGTTGATAGTCTTTCTGTTATAAAGTTCTAATCAGGTATTGTACCCTCTTGGTTCCTTGAGACACTTTTGCGGCTGACTTAACCAGAGGTTTCATCACTGTAGAGAAATGGTCTAGTGACTGTCGTATCTCATCTCTGGGCCGGATCTGTGTCAGCCAAGCACAGGCTCCTGTCTACTGCCAGGCTGCTGTCCGGGCAGGACGCTGAGAGTTTGGTGCTCCAGGGAATGGTGCTTCACATTCCTTCCATGGCCTTTAAAGAGTTAATGCCGTCGTTCCTACTACCACTTAGGCACTGGAAAAATGGCCCATCCTGTGCACATAAATGAAGCCAAACAGCTTTAGCCTGCCAAGCCACCATCTTTCTCGCATGTGCCAGGGCAATGCAGCACACAAGTTCAAAGCCACAGAGCAGCTGTTTGAGCAAGGTCTTGGTGCTAAACTGTCCTGCCACATGTGACCTGCGGGGAACCAGAGTCTGTTCTTGACAGGTGTTCGTAAGCATCACCTGCTGTGGAATTCCTAAGATTGTTCCTTCAGGACATCTGCTTCAAGGTAGCCTGGAGTCTAGGAAACAATTGCCTCAGAGATTGAAAAGCCTCTGAGGGCCGGGGAGCTGGGAGATGGGGAAGGACTCAGATCTACCGCAGAACTTTTCTTTTTCCTATTTTAAGTGGTGTGTGTGTGTGTGTTCATAACAAGGAAACAAAAGGCAAGTACCGATGGGAAGTCAGTGAATACAATTCACAACCACTCCACTAGCCGTGGAATTAAAGGAAACGAATGATTTATCCTTAGCGTCTTTAGCATCTTGCTTTCAGTCATGTTATAGCATTTTAATTTAATGCCCTTCCTCGATTTATAGGCATCAAATTTAGCAGCCTCTGATGTTTTACTTTCCTATTGCTGCTGGAACAAATTACTACAAACTTCATGGCTTAAAACAACACGAATTCATTATCCTGCCGTTCTGGAGGTCAGAAATCTGCAGTGGGTCAGGCAGGGCTGTGTTCCTTCTGGATATCGTAGGAGAGCATCCATCTCCTTGCCTTTCCATTTTCTAGAGGCTGCTTGCCTGCCTTGGGTCAGGGCCACTTCTTCCATCTTCAAAACCAGCAGCAGCAGGTCTTCCAGTCCTCTCGCCCCCGTCTCTGACCTCTGCTTTCATCTCCTTCCCTGGCCCCGATTCTCCTGTCTCCCTCTTTCTCTTGTGATTACACCCTGGTAACACAGGATAATCTTTCATCTCAAGGTCCTTCATCACATCTTCAAAGTCCCCTTTGCCATGTAAGGTAACAGAGTCACAGGTTTAAGGGATTAGGATGTGAACATCTTTGGGGGGCACATCATTCATGCTACCAAGCCTAGGTCTCCACCATGAGATAACTCTCATTTCTCAGCTTCTCCATGGGTAGAAAAGTATAAGGTAATTTGCCTTCCAATTACGATTTCCCTAAAGTGGATTTGGATCCCTAAATAGTTACGTGTTACTGTATTCTCAGACTAAAAAGCCCAGGTGATCTTATATTGGCATCTTCTTCCTTTGGTTTCCGTGCTGTTTCCACATCCTGAAATGAGGTTGACCTACCAGCAAGTTCCTTGTGCTCTCTGATTTCTGCACGATTTCTTGGGCTCAAGTTGGATGTAAGTTCACTCAGCGTTGCTCAGAAAGTCCAGGTCATGTGATCTGAGGATAATTTTGCTATGCCTTTGTTCCTTGATCTTGTCAACTTCGATCTCTTTCTCCATTTTCCAAGAAAAGAAAGGTGATTCAGAAAGAAATGACTACGGCAACCATTCGATCCTCCCGCCTCCTTCTGGTATTTCTATCTGTGCCCGTAATTACGGAAGAACATTTGAAAATTATGAACCTAAAGTACCAGTCGTTTCTGACTCAAAGATTATTTTGACAGATGAACTCTATCCAATGTACAAAACCTTATATCTGATTGCTGTGGACCATTTCCAACTTCTAATAGACAAAAGTTCATCTGATTCAACAACAACCTTGTGGGCCCGGCAGAACAGAGATTGTTCTCAGCATTTTTTTTTAAATGAAGAGGCTGCAGTTAGCTAGGTAGGTAGAGCCAGGATTAAGCAGATTTCCTGACTCCCAGACCAGTGAGGGCCCTGCCCCAGCTACCAGTGCAGAAACCAGATTAAAAGATACAGCGACAGAGTTTCATAACCCACAGATCATCAACTGCTTTAACATTTTATACCTTCCCGAGTCAGATTTCCACCAAGAGCTTTTTTCTTTACGTGAAGGTGATGCTAAACTGTTCCTTCTCTGTGCCCCCGCCACACACACACAAAAATCCTCCTTGATACCCATAGGTTGGGCTGGGAAGGGCTTTTAGAGCTTGATTTAAAGAACTCCCATGTCTCCTGGAGCACTTGATCCAAACCATTCTGGACAGATGAGCCCTTAAAAGTGAGTCCTGCCTTGAAGTTCCAAGTTAAGAGGTAGCACAACCCCCGTGTCTAGTTGCTGCTGGGCTCCAGACCTCAGGGCCATTCCACCCTAGTCATCCTTTAGTACTGCTCCTTCTACCTTCAGGCCAGGCCAGATCTTTCCTTAGTCTTTTCGGATTTCACAGTCACTGTTCCCACCAGCCCCAGAAATAGATCTTCCCAGGCTAAAGAAAGAAAATTACCAAGTCAGTTCTCAAATGCCTTTTCTCCAGGCCTGTTTCCATCTCTGCGTGGAGGTTTCCTTCCTGAATCCCTTGACCTGCAGGGAGAAGGGTGATGGGGGGGCTGCTGTGTGGATCCTGTGGGGAAAAGGGAGGCCAATGGCCAAGGCAGGAGCTGCTTCAGTTACGGTCTCTCTTTATGCTCTCGGAGAGTTTCCAAGGCCCAAGACTTTTGGAGAATCAAATGAGAGCCTTAAAAAACACTTCCCTCAGTGCCTGGGACATAGGGAGCTCTACATAAATAATAGGTAACTTGAAAACAACAACAACACCTTGTTTTATGGATGAAGAAGCCAAGCCCCAGAGGTGGAAGATGTCTTGCCCAAGGTTTCGTGTCCAGTCAATGGCAGCATCAGCTCTAGAGCCTCAGTTTTCCAACAATCCCAACACCGCTCTTTCAGCTCCTAGGCTGGCTGACCTGATCGCCACTCTAGCTGGCTGTTCTCCATTCACTTGAAGCATCTTTTCTCAAATCCTGTTTTCTTCATGTTGGTTATTCTAATGCTAATACAGTTTCCTGATCTATTGAACCAGGTCCAGTTACTGTCCTTTCTCCTATTCTGAGCACAGAGTTTATAACTGGATGTGGTTAGCGCCATAGAGATGAAAATGGGGTTGAGAAACTGTCATCCTCCAGCACCCAGCCAGAAACTTCACATGTTCAGAAAGCAAAGGGTCATCTTTTGTTTTCTAGATGACACTTCACTCTGTCTCTGCCACATCACACAAAGCTACCCATCACTTTTCTGGCCAGCAAAATAGACTAGAACTTTCCCTAGCTGATAAGCAGGTCAAGCTGGGTTTGTTTTTTCGAATCAAACAGTTTTCTTGAAATTCGCATAGGACTAAATCAAACAAATAGTATTGTGATGAAGAACAGAAGAACATAAATCACTGAGTTGGAACAAGAGATAGCGTTTATGAGTTAGGAGCTCCAAGATGATTTTCCTCCAAAATGTAGAATCACAAAATTGGAAGGGATCTTAAAGATTATATGGTTCAGTACTCATCCTTTGCTGGAATCTCATCAAACTCAGTGATAGAAGAGCTTGGCAAAAATTAATCTGATGACTTTTAGGTCCCATCTTGAAAGGAGGTTTAGAGGAAAGCTAAGATCCCACCTCAGTAATTCACATCTCTCTCTCTAAATCTTCTGAAAGCCCCAACCGTGAGCTTAATTCCAAATCCCTCTTATTTCCTCATGTGACACAAGCTCTTCCAGAAATAACTTCAATGAAACAGCATAATCGCATCTAGGAAAAATGTTCCTTATAATCACAGCAGACACTGGGATCTTTCAGGCAAATCACCATAACTAACTCATTCCACTCTTAACACGCCAGGCTCAGCTCGGGTCCACGGCTCCTGGAACCCGTCACCAGTGTTCTGCTGAGGCCCCTCGTGACCTCAGCCCACTTCCATGGGGAGGTGATTCTCATAATTTGCCTTAGAAAGATGTTTTCATATAACCACACTTTTTGAGAGGGTTTCAATTTCCAAAAAATAGACGTCCTTTCTGTTAAAAACAAAAGCAAAAATCAAATGGTGACCCAGGCAGCTCGGAAAAAGCTCCCATGTCATGCTTCTCATTAGACAGAAACACTGACCGAACTTTCAGTAAGTGAACTAGTGAACCGGGTTCACTTCACCCCCGGCACCCCGTCCTCCACCTCTGCGTTCCTCCCTCCTTTTCCTTGTAGGGTCCTCATCACCCCTGTGTCATCTTCTCTTCTACCCAATCCCATCAAAACCTACTCTTAGGAAAGAGCCTGAGAGCCATGTATATGATTGTAAAAGCTAAGTGTTGCCTCTCCTGGGGGTATTTTCACTGCAATAGGAGACAAAGGAATGAGGAGACATTCTCAAAGAGCAGGCATTGTACTGTCAGAGAAGAGACAAATAAGAAGAGGACGGTCACCCATCGAAGTGCCCCTGAGGTCACATCCCTCATCGGGTGGGTGACTCTCCCTTGCTCCAAGTGCCAGGTCGGGAGTCACTGGCTAGACCTATTTTTCTTCAGGTTAGTGGACGGAGCCCATAAGCTTTGGAATGGACTAGAAATGATGATAGGCCCTGCTCTGCCACTTTCTAGGACGTGACTTTGGATAACCTACTTCATTTCTTCCTCATCTGTCCAACAGGGATTATAATACCCAGCTCATGTAGTTGTTGGGAGGATGAAGTGAGATAATACAGTATCTGGCCTTTGGTAAACACTCCGCAAATGGCAGCTAACACTGCCCTTGTAACCAGCCACCCACTGGTGTCCCGATGGGTAGAGAGCTGAACGTCTCCAGGAGGCAGGATGAAGGCGTATGTGGGGCCAGTTATTTTCTTAAGATGGATAATGGCCCCTCTCCCAAAATACGAAGCAACGCCCAAGGAGTCACAGCCGTGGGAGGGTTTGGATTCTCTATTGTTACTGTATGAATTTGAGATTTTTTTTACATGCTCCAATATGGTGTATGTTTATTTTAAGACATAAAGTGAATTAACATGTAATTTAATTTTGTTTAATTCATTAACATAATTCTGCTCAAGGTACCCAGAGAGACCTGAGGATGGCATCACATTAGGCGTGAGGCTGGAGGAGTGGAAGGGCCACAACTCTGTGAGCATCTGTTGATGCTGGGCGACCTGTAGGTCCTTCCCATACAGTAGCTACACTTCTCACACCAACAAGAGAGGGATTCATCCTTGCAGCTGAGCAAACAGTGGTTCAGAACGAGAGAATAACTTGACTAACTAGAGCCAGGTCATTTTATCTCAAATGACCTCTTGCTTTTTAAAAAAATTTTTTTTTAATTGAAGTATAGTTGATTTACAATGTTGTGTTAATTTCTGCTCTACAGCAAAGCGATTCCATTATATATATAATCTTCTTCATATTCTTTTCCATTATGGTTTATCACAGGATATTGAATATAGTTCCCTGTGCTATACAGTAGGACCTTGTTGTTTATCCATTCTCTATGTAATAGTTTGCATCTGCTAATTCCTAAGTCCCAATCCATCCCTCCCTACCTTCCCCTCCTTGGTAACCACAAATCTGTTCTCTGTCTGTGAGTCTGTTTCTGTGTCATAGATAAGTTCAGTTGTGTCATATTTTAGATTCCACATATAGGTGATACCATACGGTATCTGTCTTTCTCCGTCTGACTTACTTGACTTAGTGTGATAATCTCTAGGTCCATCCATGTTGCTGCAGGTGGCATTATTTCATTTTTTTTTAATGGCTAATGTTCCATTGTTTTTATGTACCACATCTTCTTTATTCATTCATCTGTTGATGGACATTTAGGTTGTTTCCATGCCAAATGACCTCTTTCCACTACACATGTTCATTTCACTCTTCTCAGGATCCTAAAATCATAGAAATAATTGCTTTCATGTGCCTGCATACATGCTTAGTGCTGGTGTTCATGTTTGTCACCACACATGCCCGTTGGGTCTACTTAATCCTGGTGCACACCATTCCTTTCTTTTAAAATATACTTAGGGCACAAACTCACACTGGGGTAACTTTAAACTATAGCTTTGAGGGAAAGTAATAAGGTAGCAGCTTCACAGAAATGCCTTGTGTGCAGATCCATATCACCTCTGACTCACATGGAGTCTCTAAGAACGTGGCGGGCAATCCCCTGCCCTCCAAATCATGATCATTAGAAATGAATGAGGCGGTCTCCCAGAGTACAAGCTTCTCTGTACATCAGATGCTTTCCAAAGCAGGGGGCCCTTTCAGACCATTTGATGAGCAGAAGCAAGAACAAGAGCTACCAGCTTCTCTGAGACAGTATAGGAGGCAAACTAGGGGGTGCCGGGAAGGGGTGTGGAGAAATAGGAGGACAGGGAAAGACTATTGGTCCCGTCATCGATGATGGGGGAGGGGGCTCCAGGGTATGGGGAGAGGTCAAAGGAGCAGATTCCGGCTCTTTCATAGGTTGGACTTCAAGATTTCCTTGCTGGACATCCATGATGTGTAACGATGCGTAATCCATCCGCCTGTGTTCTGTGTTCCTACACACACGTGCCATTCACTCCACCCATTCACTTTCCCAACAGGGAAAGGCTGTTGGTACGAAAGGATCAAATCCAAGGATGATCGATAGACCTTAGAGCTAAGAGGTAAAGGTTTGATGGACTGTCAGAGAGCTAGGAGCTGAGTATTCCAGCCTAGTGTGTCCTTTTTCTTTGTTTGAAGTCTTTGGGTTGCTTCTTTCTTTCTTTCCCCCAAGCAGCTCGTCTGGTTAGAAGGGCCTACAACTGCTTCCTGCTTGGGAAGGACCCCATGGGAGGCTATCTGGGGTGGGTGCCAAGAAGACCTCTGGACATGCTTTTATTTTATTTTATTTTTGTTGTTGTTTCAACTATTACCCTTTATTATAATTATTACTATCATAAGTGAATATGCAAATATCCATAGAACAATTTCTTTTTAAAAATTTTTTATTGGAGTATAGTTGATTTACAGTCTTGTGTTAGTCTCAGGTGTACAGCAAAGTGAATCAGCTATACATACACATATAGCCACTTGGATGTGCTTTTAGAACAGGCCATAGATAAGAGGCACTGGGGTCCATTTAGCCCACCATCATCTGCCCCAATCACCAAAGCCACACGTCAACATGGCGGCCAGAGATTTATGACAGCAAATAGTGGATATTTCCCTGAACTTGTTCTCTGCGCACATGGTCAGATTCAACAGATGCTTGTTAACTCTTTCAACAGAGTCTTCGCCCTCGTGCAGCCTATCCTAGTAGGGGAAAGACAGTTGGCTAATAAATATCTACTCTCATGTCAGGTGGTGACAAGAGAGTGGCATGGTCATGGCCTACTTTGCAACCTGGTCGTGAAAGGTGTCTGTGGAGGTGATGTATAGCAGAGACCTGCATCAAATGAGGCAGGGAGCCACATGCATAGATGAGGGAAGGGTTTTCTAAGAAATGCAACAGCAGGTAAAAAGGTCCAGAGGCAAGAACAAATTTAGCAAAGCTCACAAAAGACCAGGAAGGCCACTACCACCAGGTAGAGAGCAAGAGGCGAGGGGACGAGGGAGATGAGGTAGGGGCGAGAGCTGGCTGCTGAGGGCTGTCTTGATCATCTTTGTGTCCCCGGAGCCTCGGACGCTTTCCCTGAAACCCTGCGGCCCACAAGGCAGCTGAAGCTGAGCCTCGGTTAAATATCTGGATGTGACCAACAATGGCTTGAAAGAATTAAGGCGGCTTTCTAAAGTGCTTATCTCAATTGTAATGGAGGAGGAGAAACCGGCACGGCAAGAGACCGAAATGCTTTGTCTCGGAGCTTTCTACCATTGCCCTTACTCTCCCACCATGCCTAAAGACGGGAGACATTTATTGTCCCCATTAAAGAAGAAAGATCCCTAGGCATATTCTCCAGTCATGGGGATGGGTGGGATGGACTCTCATTCTCACACCTTCTTACTCTGGATAATCTCATCCCACTCAAGCCCCAAAACTTGCTTCTTTTAAAATTACAATTATTCTATAACTGTAAAATCCCATATTTCATTGCACCCAGTTAAAATACCAGCTGAATTATGTAGCCCATATCAAGATTACTTATATTTTTTAAAAGATGGAGAAATTAATCTTCAACCTTGCGTTTTTCATTTAGTGTAAAATAAAAATCATATGGGTTTTAATGTCTGTTACCCTTGAATAGAAATATGATTTAGTCCTAAGTAACCACTAGATTCTCTCAGGAGTCTATGTGTTTTTTTCCAGAATCAGGGTGGGGGGAGAGGGCTCTTCGTTAACGCATCCCCCAGCCATTCCATTGATGAACAACTGATCATTACAAGACCCCTGATGATTTGGGGATGCAACAGAATCCTTGTAGCTTCCAATTTGTGTTCATGGTTTTACCTTCTGAAGTCACCCGGAGCGTCTACCCCCATCCTGGCACAGCCCTTCAGATGTTAACCCGCCATGCCACATGTCCCTAACGCCCTCTGCTTGTGACCAAGCATCCTCTGAGCTCTCTCTAGATACCTGGTTCCCAGGGTCCTCAGCCTCCAGGACGCTGCCCTCTGCTCTGATTTATCACACGTGGTTCCATTAAACATGGTGCCAAGGAGTAAGAATGATTCTCCTCACATGTTTTCACCAGCACAGGGAGTCCTGCCACTTAAGCTGTCTTCACGTTTCTTCGTCATGCGGAAGTGTCTTTTTTTTTCCACTCAAGTGCCTTCTCTCTTTGGTCCCTGGCTATTTATGGATAACATTTAGCTATTTCCCTGCTCCCTCTCCTGAAAACGTAAACAAACTCACTGTTTGGTACCTAATTTTCTTTTTCACTCCTTTGTTCCCCATCTTGAAGCTTCCTGTTCCGGCAAGTGTTTTTCCTTTAGATGTGCGGCATTTGGTATGGTGATCCATTATCCTAGGTAATTGCTCCTCATTTGAGAATCCCCATTCCTCCTCATTAAAGGCCAGACAAGACTACTTCTTCGCATTGACCAGGTGCACCAGATCTCTTACTTACCCCCCGGGGGCCATTTAGCTGTTTAGTTGCTGTCAAAAGTTCAGGAAGGAAAAAAACAGAAACAAAACCAATGAATCACCGAAGTCATAATTAGTAAAAGTTTATGGTACACATGTTACCAAATCCAAGCTTAGTCTGCTTGCTGCAGGACAGGCTAATAATTGGGAGACGAGGTGACTTCATTCAGAAAGCCAGGTGTCTGAGAAGATGGCGGATTAGCAGCCCAGAATGCCAACTTACTGGGGTCTGGATGCCAGTTTCTTTTATAGAACAGAGAGGGGGAGGGGGTGAGGAAGTAAAGTAAAAAGGCCATAAGTCTTGCAAAACATCTCCTGGCTTGGCCAGCATTGGGGAGGGGATGTGTTAATTTCTTCTTTTCTGTAGCCTTTCACAGGTGGGCAGGGTCAGAATGTCTCCCTGTGAGCTGAACAAAGGCGCTTTAGTTTAACATTCAGACAGAGGGGCAGGGTTCCTGAGGCAGGCCATTATGTATGCTTACAGTTATAGATAGCATCCTTTTATCGATTACAGTAGCAAAAGCAACGAAAAGCAAAGGTTGAAGCAAAAGAAACAGATCCAACATGGAGTCAGATTTTGCTCTTCCCTGTTACACACATACCAAAAAGACAGTTTGCAAACCATGAGCGCTCCAACCAAAACGTGGAAGGAGACTCAGAGGTAGATTTTACAAAGCAGCTTATATAACTTGGAGGCAGTGACTGTTGATTCTTCCCAGTGATTGGTTGCAATAGAATTTTCTTAAATGAAAGGGAATTGGTTAGTGGTTCCCTCATATGAATCGGGGAGAACAATTTAAGTCTCACGATTTTCAGAGGCGTTAAGTGAGAAGTGACCCAGGTCAAGTGAGCCTCACTTGTCTTGCAAAATCAGCTAAATTAAGCTTTGCTTCTCTGACTAAACTGGTTTTGTCTGCTCAGGGAATATTCACGTCTCCGTTTGTGTTTGATTTAACAGTGCTTACAAGCTCATTCACTGAGGGGCCTAATTTGGGTAGTGAATGCTTGCTCAGTGGGGCAGCTGGCACCTCGATTCTGTGCCCTCCTGGCAGAAACAGACTTAGTGCTGTTTTCCCCCTGAGCATCTTCTTTCAGGGGTGGTCCAGGGATCCAGTAACTACGTAAGAGAGAACACTTTTTTTTTTTTGGTGGAGGAGTCATGTATCTTTCCAATTAAGCTTTCCTAGTTCCCAGGTATCTTCCTAAGGATTCTGCATGTTGTCTTCCTAAGGTTGTAGAATGAGACTAATGATCCTTTCCCATCTCTACTCTTAGCTACACCGGGCTTTTAGAGCTCCTCTATTCAGTGCCGCATTTATTGGTTTATAGTATTGGCTGCTGTTATAAATGTGATGTCTTCTTGCTTACTAGCCACACCCCCTAGAAATACGCACGTTAACAGTTCCTAGGCTGCATATTTAAGAATTCAGAGGAGCCATTGACATATATACACTATTGATACTATGTAGAAAATAGATAACTAATGAGAACCTACTGTAGAGCACAGGGAACTCAGTGCTCTGTGGTGACCTAAATGGGAAGGAAATCCATAAAAAGGGGATATAGGTATACGTACAGCTGATTCACTTTGCTGTGAAACTCACACAGCATTGTAAAGCAGCTCTACTCCAATAAAAATTAATTTAAAAAAAGAAAAAGAATTCAGAGTCAAAAGCAGGCATTCGAGGAGAGTACACTCTGGAGCCATCATTTAAAATTCCAGTCAGCAGCCCTTTGGTGATGTAAATTGAGGAAGCAGCTCCCCTTTTGGAAAGCTTAATGATCTGTAGTTAATAGTAAGAGGCTGCTCACAGATGCAGTACAGCTGGGCTAGGTTAGCCCCTCTCCACTCTCCAGATTGCACTGTGATTACAGCCATCGAGATTCGGATTCTTCCCCCGAATCAATAACCAAAATCACAAACAGAGATTCAGTGGTGGGCTGTCAGGATGGCCTTTCCGCAGGCGCTGTTTGCCAAGCCAATGACTGATGCCTCCTTCCTGATCACACCCTGGCCTGGACAGTCATGTCCACAACAGACAGCCCCTCCAATGAGTCTGGGATGAAGAGTGCTGGATTTCAGGCCAGCTTCTCTTAAGTGCACACAATTTCACTGAACTCGAGAGGAACTGAGTGTAATCTCTGGGTAGGAAATATAAGTCTGGGAGCCATACGGTACACAGCTGCTGTCGCTGTGTTCTTATGCCTTGTACGTGAGACTGGCGTAGGTTACTGTGTGTTGGGGGTAACAGGTTCTTGAATAATTTCCAGGGTCTTGTTATCTTCATGCAAAAGCCCAAGCGAATTCAACAACAACAAAAAACCAACCAACCCCCTTCAGAAAAGGGCAAAGAACTTGTATAGACATTTCTCCAAAGAAGATGTACAAATGGCCAATAAGCCCATGAAAAGATGCCCAACATCACTAACGATTAGAGGAATACAAAGCAAGATCATAATGAAGTAGCACCCCACACCCATCTGAATGACTGTTATCGAAAACCAGAAAACAACACCATTGACAAGGGTATGGAGAAACTGGAACAGTTGTGCACTGTGCGTGAGAAAGTAAAATGGTGCAGCTTTATGGAAGAAAATAGAGCAGTTCCTCAAAAACAGAATTACCGTATGATCCAGCAATTCCACTTCTGGGTATATATACCCAAAAGAATTAAAAGCAAGGCTCAGGGCTTCCCTGGTGGCGCAGTGGTTGAGAGTCCGCCTGCCGATGCAGGGGACGCGGGTTCGTGCCCCGGTCCGGGAGGATCCCACGTGCCGCGGAGCGGCTGGGCCCGTGAGCCATGGCCGCTGAGCCTGCGCGTCCGGAGCCTGTGCTCCACAATGGGAGAGGCCACAACAGTGAGAGGCCCGCGTATCGCAAAAAAAAATAAAAAATAAATAAAAAAATAAAATAAAAGCAAAGGCTCAAGGAGATATTTGTACATCCATGTTCATAGCAGCAGCATTCACAATGGCCAAAAGGTAGAAGCAACCCGGGGGTCCGTTGATGCATGAATGAAAAAACAGATTGCTGTGTATACATAAAATGAATGTGATTGAGCATTAAGAAGGAAGGAAATTCCGAGACATGCTACAACATGGATGAACCTTGAGGACATTATGCTCGTGAAATAAGGCAGTCACAGAAAAATAATTATTGTGTGGTTCCACTTACATGAGGCACTAAAGTAGTCAGATTCATAGAGATAGAAAGTAGAATGGTAGTCACCAGGGGCTGGGGAGGGAGGAATGGGGAGTTGTTGTTTAATGGATACAGAGTTTCAGTTTTGCAAGATGATCAAGACTTAAGCAGATAGATGGTAGTGATACAAATGTACTTTCTTTTGCAGAGCCATTTTTCTCTCAAGAAGGGAGCTGCAGCCTTGGGCATTGGAACAGACAGTGTGATTCTGATTAAATGTGATGAAAGGTGAGCATGAATCTGCAACCCTTGTCGGTTAGCAGTTTGCAAATTCTACACATACATCTAAAAAGGACTAAAGTCCGAAAACAGGCAATGACTGTAGAACAGCAAACCTGCGTCCATCCCAGCTGCTGGCCTTTGCTGTTTCTTTTTCACTCTTGCTTGGAGTCCTGGGACATTGTTCCTCTATGCCACTAATGCATTCACAGCCTTTGACTGAATCAGAACCTTTGTTAAATCAGTCAAAATATTCTGGGGCTTCCCTGGTGGCACAGTGGTTGAGAGTCCGCCTGCCGATGCAGGGGACACGGGTTCGTGCCCCGGTCTGGGAAGATCCCACATGCCGCGGAGCGGCTGGGCTCGTGAGCCATGGCCGCTGAGCCTGCGCGTCCGGAGCCTGTGCTCCGCAACGGGAGAGGCCACAACAGTGAGAGGCCCGTGTACCGCAAAAAAAATCTGCACCAAGAAGGCGCAGAAGGACATTCGTCACCTGGGCACTTAAGCAACAACCAGCAGGTTGAGAACTGATTTATGGAGGTGTCATCATTCCAGGCACCATAGATCGTGTGAACTTGATGGAGTGATTACAGGAGGGGGGACAGTTTAGGGAGCAAGAGGTAAATAATGCCCCCAGCAACTCATCAGCTTAGTGCCTGAACCAAAGAGCTCTCTTAGGAAACATCTGTCTTAACTGGCACCCAAACGTTGTAGGTACTCTGGAAAAAGGTGGAGGGGAGGTTAAAATATTAATATAAGAAAATACATTTAGTCTTTAAAGGATGGAGTAAGAAATTCCACTAAATTAAAAGGATGCCACCCATTTCACCATTTATTTATTCATATATATTTATTAGACATTTATGACTGCTCACCATGGCACTAGGCTCTAGAATAGCGTAAGGTGTAATCCCAGTTCCCTGACCGTGTATGGCCTAAGTGGGGAGATGTAGTAACGTCAGAAGGATGGCGGGCTCACCTGAGGTGGAGCAGGGGAGGTGAAGTGCTGGAACTGACAGGAATTACTGACTGGCCGGTGAGTGTGCAGGTTGAGAGGTGAGTTGAGGGGGAACGCCAGGCTTTGGGGCTCACCAGTTAAGCCCTCGCAGTGCTATTCTCTGAGGCAGAGAGCCCCGCCGAAGTGAAAAGTTTAGATTTGGAGCTGCCGAGTGTGAAGAGCTTATGAGATGAGATGTCCAAGTGAGGGTGTCAGGTAGGCAACTGGGAATAGCAGCCTGGATGTCAGAAGGTGTACAGTGGGAGCCACGCAGAGTGGCCTGGGAAAGAGCTGGGGAGCATCCCCATTTCGGGGACAGGCAGAGTCAGAGGGGCCCGCAGTGGAGACTGGGAAGCAACAGCCACAGTTGTTGAAGAAGAATCGGGACCCGGGGCCATGAGGGCCACGGGCGTGTTTCTAGAAGGAGTGGTTAACAGCAGCAAATGTCACCAGTAGATGAAACGAGGGTCAACAGCTGCCCCTCAGCTTTCCTGATGAGAAGGTGGCAGGCGAGTCTGGCAGGAGGCGTGAGCGTGGAAGGCAGTCCGCAGGGGCTCGAAGGGTGAGGGGAGAGGAAACGGAGATGGAAGGCAGACGTTTCTAGAGGTGGAGCCGCGAAGGGAAGGTGGTAGGGCAGAAGCTGGACGGAGGAGATGTCGAGTCCAGGATGGTTTTGGTTTGGTTGTTTTAAGGAAGGGAACTCAAGGTGTATCTAACTGTGCAATGAAGGGTCTGCTAGAGATGAAATGTGAATTATATGAAAAAAAGGGATAAAGTAGCCAAGCTTTCATTTCCTTTGTGAGTTCCTTATTCTTTTGGCTAAAATTATGTAGGATCTTCCTCTCAAGAGCTCACAAGACGTCTGAAATCATCTTACATTATAAAATGGGAAGGAGACAGAGGGGGAAGCAGGAGTGGTGATGGAAGGGCAGGGGCGAGGTTTAGGGAGGGCTGGCGGGGAGCGGAGGGGGCAGGGCTCTGGGCTATTGCTGCGCTGACCAGCTGCTAATGGATTTCAGTCTGGAAACCCTCAGAGTTGGAAGGGTTCTTGGACATTTATTCATCCAGCCTTTTTTTTTTTTTAACTTTGTATTTTTGTGAATAATTTCAAACAAAGAAAAATTACAAGGATAGTAACAGGAACTCTCATACACCCTCACCCAAATTCACCAATTAACATTCTGACATAGTTGCTTGATCACTGTCTCTCCATGTATGCAATTCAATATTACATGTTGAATGTAATGAATATTACATACATACATTATTTGTATATTACAGATATAATTTTTTCAGAACCATTTGAGAATTCCTTGCAGACATGCCCTTTTTACCCCTTAATACTTCAATGCGTATTTTTTGATAACAAGGATATTCACTTACATAATCGCAGTCCAGTTATCAAAATCAGGAAATTTGACATTGACACAAGACTATTATTTAATCTATACACCCTATTCAAATGTCATCAATGGTCCCAATACTATCCTTTGAGGCTATTTTTTTCCCCTGTCCAGGATCACAGATTACTCTTAGTTGTCATGCCTTTTTATTCCCCTTTAATCTGGAACATGTCCTCATCCTTCCTTTGTTTTTCATGACATTGATATTTTGAAGAGTGTAAACCATTTGTTTTGCAGAATATTTCTTAATTTGGCGTTGTCTGATGTTTCCTCATGGTTAGATTCAGGTGATGCATTTTGGGCAGGAATTCCAGGGAGGCGATCGATGCCTGTCTTTCTCAAGTGCATCTGATCAGGAGTAATGTCCGCTTGCCTATGGGTTAAGGTGGTGCCTGCCAGGTCTCTCCACTGTAAAATGACTATTCTCTACTTTGCAGTTAATAAATATCTGTAGGGGATGCTTTAAGACTATATAAATATTGTGTTCCTCCTAAAACATTCGTTTAGTAGTTTAGCATCCATTGATGATTCTTGCCTGAATTATTATTATGATGGTTGCAAAATAGTGATTTTCTAACTCCATCATTCCTTCTGAGTTTACTAGTTCCTTTCATTCTACTGTAAGGAAGAACTTTCCTTTTCCTTTTTCTCTCTCTCTCTCCATCTCTCTTTCTCTGTCTCTGTCTGTCTGTCAGTCTATCTGTATGTCTCTGTTATTTTTTATCAGTATGGACTTACAGGTACTTTAAGAAAGTAATTCTCTCTAGCATTCTCTTCCATTCTCTTCGATTTCTCCATCGCTTGCTCCTTCAGGGTTCCCTTTCACTTACCTAAGTTACTAGTAAATTGCTGTTAAACCTTACAGAAAATAAGTCTGACCGAGACACTTGATGCCTGGTTGGCACACGACTAGAAGAGTCACCAGCCTTCCTAGCTCCCTTGTAACACAAGAATTCTGTTAGCTATTTTGATGAATACTTTTATACCACAAAAATTAACTACTTATGCTTTTGTATACATCTTTAGTTCTGTCAACTTATCACTTAGCTTTGTCAATTACAGTTACATTTCCCTGCTCTCCTGAAGAACCACACTTTGCCACACAATTGATGTAAACAATTGAAAGTATAAATAATCTGGGGTCATTATACTCTTTTATTAAATTAGCTGAGTTGTGGCCTGTGCCTGGAGGCAGTAGGGAAGCTAATTAACTTTCTGGTCCTCAGGGAGCTACTGAGTGGCCTGTAATAAGATAGACTTCACCCTGAATCAATTATTATCGCTCAGGGCCGTGGGGAGCCCCCTGAGTGTCATATCTCCTATGGGTTTGGATGCAGAGAATTCAGAGATGCTAGCAGTGTCTGTGCTTTATTACGTCCTATATCAGGAAGGATTCTAAAATAATAATAGCTGACACATATGGAGTGTTTATTATACGCCAGGCACAGTCCTAAGCACTTTACACAGTTGCTCTAATCAATTCGTTTATTAGAGACACAGAAGTATGTTCCCTCACATTTCCCTGGTGCTGACATAGCTTGTGAAGAGTTTCTATATACACAGTAGTCTTAAACAGTATGACGTGGTCTCCTTTCTCCATTTGACTCATGGTCTTGGCAGGGTGTGACAGCTCCAAGGTCACATAGCTGGGAAGTGAAGAATCAGAGGTTGGACTCAGAAGAGAACTCCAAGTGTTCAACAATTAAGCATGGTCCCTTCTCTTTCTGTGTTTTCCATTTTTTTTAAGTTGTGGTAAAATACACATAAAATTTACCCTCTTAACCGTTTTTAAGGGTACAGGTCAGCGATGTGAACTACGTTCACATTGTTGTGCTAGCATCACCGCTTTCTATCTCCGAAACTCTGCATCGTGCCAAACTGAAAGTCTATACCCATTGAAGACTTTCCCCTCTCCTTCCCCCTGGCCCCTGGCAACCGCCATTCTACTTTCTGTGTCTATGAATTTGACTGCTTTCAGCACCTCACTCCTTTTTGTCTTTTTGTGATTAACTTGTTTCACTCAGCACAATGAATGCCTCAAGGTTCATCGTGTTGTAGCAAATGTCAGAATTTCCTTCTTTCTTATGGCTGATTCCTCTGTTGAAGGACACTTTAGGTCGTTTCCTAATCTTGTCCATTGTGAATAACGCTGGAATTCACATGGGAGTACAGATATCCCTTTGAAAAATTGATTTCATTTCCTTTGGATAATTACCAAGGAGTGGGATTCATAGATCACATTGTATTCCTACTTTT
Organism: Neophocaena asiaeorientalis asiaeorientalis; assembly: GCF_003031525.2. NCBI lineage: Eukaryota > Metazoa > Chordata > Mammalia > Artiodactyla > Phocoenidae > Neophocaena > Neophocaena asiaeorientalis. The sequence continues at coordinate 1,375,759 of NW_020172293.1, read as the reverse complement.
AATTTTCGAGGAACCTCCAGCCATACTGTTTCCGTTGTGGCTATATTAATTTACATTCCCCCCAAGAGTGTAGAAAGGTTTCCTTTTCTCTACAAACTTACCAACATTTGTTTTTTCTTGTCTTTTTGACGATAGCCATCCTAACGAACTGTTAGGATGTAACTAATAGTAACATGTAACTGTATGTGTTAGCATACAGTATTTGTTTTTCTCATTCTGACTTACTTCACTCTGTACGACAGACTCTAGGTCCATCCACCTCACTACACATAACTCAATTTCGTTTCTTTTTATGGCTGAGTAATATTCCATTGTATATATGTGCCACATCTTCTTTATCCATTCATCTGTCGATGGACGCTTAGGTTGCTTTCATGTCCTGGCTAGTAAATAGTGCTGCAATGAACATTGTGTTATGTTCTCTTCTTTTACTCTTTTTGAATTATGGTTTTCTCAGGGTATATGCCCAGTAGTGGGACTGCTGGGTCATATGGTAGTCCTATTTGTAGTATAGTATCATGTCCTCTGCAACGAGTGATGGTTTTACTTCTTCTTTTCTGATTTGGATTCCTTTTATTTCTTTTTCTTCTCTGATTGCTGTGGCTAAAACTTCCAAAACTATGTTGAATAATAGTCGTGATAGTGGGTAACCTGGCAGCGGCAGGCTGCACAGGCTCCCGGGGGGTGAGGTGTGGATAGTGACCTGTGCTTGCACACAGGCTTCTTGGTGGCTGCACCAGCAGCCTTAGCATCTCATGCCCATCTCTGGTGTCCACGCTGATAGCCGCGGCTCACGCCCATCTCTGGAGCTCGTTTAGGCGGTGCTCTGAACCCCCTCTCCTCGCACACCCCGAAACAATGGTCTCTTGCCTCTTAGGCAGGTCCAGACATTTTCCTGGACTCCCCCATGGCTAGCTGTGGCGCACTAGCCCCCTTCAGGGTGTGTTCACGCCGCCAACCCTAGTCCTCTCCCTGGGGTCTGACCTCCAAAGCCCGAGCCTCAGCTCCCAGCCCCGCCTGCCCCGGCAGGTGAGCAGACAAGCCTCTCAGGCTGGTGAGTGCAGGTCGGCAGCAATCCTCTGTGCGGGAATCTCTCCGCTTTGCCCTCCGCACCCCTGTTGCTGTGCTCTCCTCCGTGGCTCTGAAGCTTACCCCCTCCGCCACCCGCAGTCTCCGCCCGCGAAGGGGCTTCCTAGTGTGTGGAAACCTTTCCTCCTTCACAGCTCCCTCCCTTAGGGGCAGGTCCCGTCCCTATTCTTTTTTCTCTGTTTTTCCTTTTTTCTTTTGCCCTACCCAGGTACATGGGGAGTTTCTTGCCTTTTGGGAAGTCTGAGGTCTTCTGCCAGCATTCAGTAGGTGTTCTGTAGGAGTTGCTCCACAGGTAGATGCATTTTTGATTTATCTGTGGGGAGGAAGGTGATCTCGGCGTCTTACTCCTCTGCCATCTTGAAGGTCCCCCTCATCTTCTCCATTCTTAGCACATGTTAATATTCATCTCTTCAATTTTTTTTCACCCAGTTGTACCTTAGAATTATTTTTCTAGGTTCCCATTTCTTTAAAATTCATAAAGCTCTACATAGAATTATTTTGTAATATTAAAATATCTTTATAACCTTCTTTCTCATTTCAAATGTTACATTTTCTCTCTTTTTTATTAGACTAATCAGATATTTGTATATTCATTCATCTTTTCAATGTATGAGCTTTTGAATTTATTAATTTGGTTTACTTTATAAAGTTTCTAAATCACTGAAAAAACTTGTCTCATCCTTTCTGCCTACATTGTTTGTTGTTATTTTCCTAGCTTCCTGAATGAAATATGTTTAGTTATTTTTAATTCCCTGTTTAGTTATTTTTAATTTCAAAAGCATGTCAGGCTAAACATTTTCCTCTGAGAATGATTCAGGGTGCTTCTCATATTTTTATATGCCCTATTCCCATGTCATTAATTTTTAATGTTCTGGAAGTGCAGTTTTGATTTCCTCTTTGACTCGAAAGTTATTTAGAATAGCCAAGCATGGTTTCTTACGTGGTAAATTGAACTTCTGTTTTTTTTTTTGGCCACGCCACAAGGTACATGGGATCTTAGTTCCCTGACCAGGGATTGAACCTGTGCCCCCTGCACTGGAAGCGCAGAGTCTTAACCACTGGACCGCCAGGGAAGTCCTTTGAACTTCTTATCATGATCCTTTTCTTCTCTGTACCAACATGTCCAGGGAAGAGGAATGGCAGTTTGGGGAGGAGGAGGGGTGATGAGAGACCACCAGCATCCCTTCCTGCCCACACAGTTTCCCTCATCATCCATCTCCCTCTCAGCCCCAATGTTAATTCCTAGTGGCAGCGATAAGGTTCCATATTTTCATATGAAAATAACTCTTTACTACATCATGGTTGGGGCCCTCAGTTGCCCATCACTCTAGGGAGTAAGTATAAGTCAGTGCTTTTGGAAAATATAAAATTTTTTTTGTATAGTTGATTAACCATGATGTGTTAGTTTCAGGTGTACAGCAAAGTGATTCAGTTATACATATACATGTATCTATCCTTTTTCAAATTCTTTTAATTACTAGAATTAGACACAAAATCAACAAAAACATCCTGTTCCCATATCCTGACCATAATGCCAAGGGATCCCATTGTGCATATTGGAAGACAAATCTTAAAGGAGAAAAATACAGTTCATTATTATAACGTTCTTTTCCCGAATCAAACTCTATTTTAAAGGGACCAAGGAAGTTCACTGTTTATAATTATGGTAAAATTTTTCTGGCGAAGGGCTTGGTTTTGTAATGCCAGTACTTCCTGAATGACCTGTTTTGACCGCTGTTTATTATTTTATCTTACGAGCCCTTCCTAGGATAAGTTATCACGTGGGTAGCAGCCGTGTGGACACACATGGAGCTCTTTTCCCCAAGGTGGTCCCCGAGAATGTTTTACCGTATAATTCCTGCAACACTTTTTTTCCAAGTCAATCCACGCAAATTGTCAAGTCACCACACAGTCCAGGCAATTCGAAAATTCACTGCAGTCCGTGAATTCCCCTTGCTTAATCTACATGACAATCAATGTTAAAGAAGTAGTCTTGCTAAGCACTGATTAGTTAAAAAACAAAAACAAAAAACTAGCAGTTTTCTGTTACTCCTGTAGCCTTTGGGGGCTACATAGAACAATATCATCTAAGGATGATAGAGTGATAAGTTTTAGCGGGAGGGTCTATGTTTTTCTTATTGTACTAATCAGTACTAACAGCAATACGAACTGGGATGAAGGAACTACTCAGTCCAGGGGGGGGCTTCCAAGAGACCACAGTGGAAATACTACCTACATCATTACAATTCTAGGACTCAACCTGAAAGGTTTGTTAAGTCAAGGTAGCAGGCATTTTTTGATAAACCCCGTGAACGCTTCGGAAGACATTTATTGTGCAGCACTGAGAACCCCAGGATCTGATGTCAGAATACAGCTCTAAGTTTGAAATCTGCCCCTACTAACTGTGTGGCGTCCTGCAAGTCACACAATGCTAGTGCTACCAGTAATAACAATGAGACTAACATGCATTGACTGGTTACTATATGCTAGGCGGAGTTTTATACTTGGTGCTTTACAGTGTTTGATATTTACTGTGTCATTCAATCCTCCTGTAAACCTTGTGAGGGAGGTACTAGTAATGTCAATTTATAAATGATTAAACAGAGGAACTGAATTCCTCAAATACACACAAGTAGCACAGGGTCTGGAGCGGAAACCTGGTTACTGTCTCCACATTCCAAGCTTTTAGCCACATTCATCCGCTTCGATGAGCCTTAGTGTCCTTACCTGCAGAGTAAGGACAGTAAAAATTCTCTTGCGGGGTTGGCATGAGTGGCAGAGATCAGGAGTAAGGCATAGTACAGGGACCGCTTCTCAAACTGGTAATTCGTTATCACTGCTGGGGCTGCTGCTATCAACAGTGGTGGTAACATTAGTCAATTTCTAACGCGAAGGCTCACGCGTCCTTTCCTCTTTGCACACAAATCTCTGTGAACAGAGCCAAGCTCTAAGCATTTAGGAAAGGTTGGTAGAATTACTATAGTTCAGCAGGGCCAAGGAGCAGGGTCACCAAAGGCTCAGGCACCCGATCTGTGACCATTTGGACGCCCGCCCAGAGATCTACATTCCCCAGTAACGTGCTTCTTCTGGTAAGATCGTTCTTCCCATCGGAGCCACGGGAAGATAGCCACGCATCTGGGTCCAAAGTCCGCACACGGGGTAATCTGTGCCTTTTGCTTCTTTGCACAAAGAGAAGGTGCTTCCAGCTGGCAGCTCTGGCTGGCCTTGTGGCATTTTGCCCGGGAAACTTCATGAAGTTATCTGACCCTATAGCATCACATGAATCTTTTTTAATTTCCTTTCTTTTAAAATTTATTGAGATAGCATTGGTTTATCGTATTTATAAAAGTTTTACGTGTACAACGTAAGGTTTTGACTTCCGTATACATGACAGTGAGAGCGTCATATGAATTTTTAAAGACTGTCACAAAATCAAGAATCTCAGTGCAAAACAGCCACATCCGAAGCAGCGGTCTGGTTCAACAGTCCTCACTTTAATGGCAGTTCTTTCTTAAACACTAACACCTAACAGAGAGAGCATCACAAACATCAGTCACAGCTTAACTGGGCACTTAAAGGCTGCATGGGTAAGCGTAAGAGATATGCATTTTTGCTATGGAAATACCTCTAGACCAGACATATGTGATGCAACAGCTGTTATCCAAAGCTGCCCTGCACCAAGACATGCTTGTCTGGAAAAGCCAAGACTGCCAGACAGCTTCTAATCCTCAGAGGAGCCTGCTGGCTGTCACCCGGCTCTCTCTCCCTCCACAGCACACGGGCAGGCGGGGATGCACAATGCCACTTCCGGACCTCGCTGCCCTACAGCCGTGATGGCTCAAAACCCTGGGTCCTGTGGAAAGTGCTTGGCTAACCTGTTACACAATTACTGAAATACCTACCAGGCTAAAACTTCCATTTCTAAAGCAATGTTTCTCAACATGTGGACCTAGGTCTGCCTGTGTCACCATCTCCTCGTTAGAAACGCAGATTGCTATGCGTGTTTGTCTATTTACTTGTCTGTTTGTCTCCCTTGTTAGCGTGTAAGCCCTGGAGAGTAAAAGCTGGCCTGTTTACTCTGGTGCCTCATACCCCTAACAGTGTTTGGCACATAATGAGGCCTCAATAAATTAATCTGTAGAATGGATTGATTCCCAGGCCCTATACCTGACCTCCTGAATCAAAATCCCTAAGAGCACGGCCAAGGAATATACATTTTAAAGACGTACACAGATGACTTTTATGCACGCTAAAATTTACAAACCATTGTTGTAAAGTAATTCATCCAATTCTAATTGGAGAGATGAAAAGTTTTGTCTCTAGGGGCCCCCATACTAGCGGTCTTGTCAGTCTCTAAGGTAAAGGGAACATATTAATACAATCCTAGGGGGAAGCTTTTTCCTTCTACTCACATACCTCCAACAGATGTCGATCTGCCACCCACAGTGTGCCAGGCTCTGGGTTCCTAAGTGGACAAAACAAATACGGGCTTGGACGGCCAAATGCCTGGCAAAGTCTGGAGCCTACCTGTTAAGAGCACACCCAGAGCTTTCCACTCTGTGAGAAGCGAACACTTGGACTTGATTATTTGACAAGGCTGTCCCTTCTCCCTGCCCTGATATGGAAATGGGACAGACTGTATGTTCATTACTGTTTTCCCGGCAGGTTTGAATGACACCTCCGATCCATGAAAGCCAGATATTATCTCAAAGGATTTATCTTATCTTAAAAGACAATATAACCTTTCTAAAGAGGTTTCCTATATGTTTGGCCCTTTGAGTTTGTTCTGGAAGCTTGGCATTTTCTTTCTAGATAAAGCCAGCCTTTACCTGGTCCTGGGCTGTCACACAGGTGACTGTCTTGTCCTGTTTCCTCATTTGAAAAATAAGACAATTAGACTAGAACGAGGTCTAGGGCCCCTCGCAATTCTGATGTCCCCTAATCTGTTACTTCTCCATGAGGTCTCACTGCCTGGGCTTCACAGAATATCCAGATGTGATTAGTGAGCAAACAGCTATTGTCAGGCCGGTCTCCCCAAAACTCTCCAAGGCAGAGAAGGTTAGTTGTGGTAGACTAGGTAACATTTGGGACTTGCAAACCATTTCTGAGAATTCTCTCTCTCAGTTTCTATGTTTGCCTACAAAAATACTACGGCAATTTTAATGCACTTAAAACTTGATGTAAAAGGTAAATATAAGACCTGAATGTCCTCTGAAATTTGAACTTTTTGTTTCTGTCACGGTGGAGCAAGGTGTTTTAGCACAGCCAGATCTAGGAGAGGCTGAAAAATCACAGCTTTGAGGGATGCTCTCAAGCCAAGCTGTGAAGTATAGGGAGACACGTAGGGCATGAAAGGGCCTCCAGAGCCCTTTCCCCGACCTCCCCCCGCCACCACAAAGCTTGCCCTTCCATTCCCTCTGTCCTTCCTTCAGAGGCCCATCTCACAGAAGTTCCCCAAAGGTGGGCTGCTCTGAATTAGAGTCATACCCTCAGCACCAAATTTAATGCCCTTTGTTCCATTGCAGCCCAACCGACTAATCACTGGTGATGTGTCCATTGCCATTGCCAGGTAATTGCATTTTAACTGCCTTTCTTTGGAAAACAGCCTCACAAAACTCAGTGGTTCTCCATTCTTTCAGACCCAATGTCTACGTTATATGCCAACTATTCTGTAATACCTTCTTTGTTAGCCTGAAATGAAAATTGTAGAAAATATAACTTACCTACTCACTGTGCCCAAATTATTTTTATAAAAAGGAGCAAGGTTAGGGGCTTCCCTGGTGGCACAGTGGTTAAGAATCCACCTGCCAATGCAGGGGACACGGGTTCAAGCCCTCGCCCGGGAGGATCCCACATGCTGCGGAGCAACTAAGCCCGTGCACCACAACTACTGAGCCTGCGCTCTAGAGCCCACGAGCCACAACTACTGAGCTCGCGTGCTGCAGCTACTGAAGCCTGCACACCTAGAGCCCGTGCTCCGCCACAAGAGAAGCCACAAAAATGAGAAGCCCGTGCACCGCAAGAGTAGCCCCCGCTCGCCGCAACTAGAGAAAGCCTGCACAGCAACGAAGACCCAACGCAGCCAAAAATAAATAAATAAATAGATAAAATTTTTTTTAAAAGGAGCAAGGTTAGAGAAGTAGTTTATAATAAGACAACATATTTCAATAGGTAAAGCTTAAGCGAGACCACACTAGAAGCTCTAAAGGAGTAGCCCAAATGCTTGCTCTGTGTCTAAATCTATATCTACCTAAAGTCACAAGGACCACCACAAATGACTATAGAGCTAGTGACACATTCCAAAACCTCACTTACTGTCGCCTAAATGCCAGTAGCCTCCCCAACCACTTATTGTGACAAACGCCTCCCCATCATTTATTTTTCCAAATTGTCTTCTACAAACCTAGATCAATGGCCCAGATGTGAAAAGTTTAGCCAGTTTAGCAATGCCAAGAGAACTATTTTAGTTTAAACAATAGTTCACAGCCTCCAGTAACATGCAGCTACTCTGTCCTCTGCCTGGTTTTTTTCCCCAAAATCTTGGGGTAGGAATGTCATAATGCATAATGACAATCTCAACAATAAAAGCTAACACTTATGGAATACTTCCCACATGCCAAGCGCTTTAAAAAAATTTTTTGCATTTATTAACTCATTTAATCCTCATAACTCCATAAGTAATATTATTATCACCGCGTTCCAGGGATCATAATAATACGCACAGGGAAATTCAGTAACTTGACTAAGATCACACATCTAGCCACATCTAACTTCTTGTAGAAATCAACTCCTTTGATTATTATAATAGTGAGGTTTTATAGTAAGCAAAGTACTACCTGTGTTTCTATTTTAGGAAAGGAACATTTCAGAGATGAAAGGATGCTTCTTTCTCCAATGCCTGTCTGCCTGTTTGATATTTGAGTCCATGAGTTCTTGGCCTCCTTTGTGCTTTTAGCCCTTGGAATGTAATTCGGTAGCTTTTGACAATATTTTCATCCAAATGATTCAGAGTGGATTTTCTCTTCTTGGCGCTTTGTCTCTGTGTGAAATTGCAGGTCCATTCACTGGAAGATTTGGAATGCAAATCTTTTTCTGAACTCTGCTCTCATTGCCAAAAATCTTGCTCCAAAGCAGGTTTGTTTTAATCAAATTAAGAAATGACCTAAAAAGCAGGCTGTGTGCAGAGTGGAGAGACATGTGGACAGTGGGGTCGGGCATCTCCTAAACGTGTCAGAAATTACAGTCCAGCATCATTCAGGGAGGAAATGCCTTTCTTTCTGGAAACAACCGAGGAGTTGTTCTAACTGATCATTATTATCAATGATTTAAGGTTGGACTTCTACCCTCCTGTGGCTCCTTGTAAAGACGACAAAGGAAATTATTCAAAGCAAACTTGATATACTTATTTTCCTTTCAGGGGGAAAATGATCCCATCTGATCTTGAAAGAAGGATCCTTGAAGCCAAACAAAAAGTAAGTTTTTGAAGGGAGCTTTATCCAGCCCATAACAAGCTGATGGTATGTATTTCTGTTTCCATCCAGTAGAGAACACATTTTTGTTTTATTTTTAAAAGAGAATATGGAATTTTGCATTGTCGTTACTTATTTCTCTGAGTGATAGGCTCTGCTTTGAAAAGGTCTAAGTTACTGAATAAATACCGTACACAGTGGTACTGTAACAGTTTCCAAAGGATTTTTCTTCCCACGTGATGAGAATTGGCACTAAACAGACACACCGGAAGGGCTGTATTCACAAGCAGAAAATCCCAGGAAGCTAATGTAGCATATGGGAATTACTGTGTGTGGTTATTTGAAAAGAGCCAATATTTCCTGCCTAGACACATGCTGATGTGTTGGCCCTTCAAACACCTTATTTTTCAGGAAGCAATTCAGTACTTTTTTTTAGAAGTGACAATTTCTGAAGACCTGCTAAAAATTCCTACAAAGCTCTAGGAAGTCATTTACATCCCTGGATGGTTCACAGGCCAGAGCTTTTAGTAGATCTAATCTACAGTTCCTAGTTCAACGATATAACACGCGAATTGTGTTATTAGAATCTCAGGAATAATTATTCATTTTCATATGCCCTTTTCCCCCCTACAAAGTGGCAGCTGCATCCTTTCCCCTTGTTCTGGTACTGGAACCACTTCTAGTCACATAAACCTTTGCTGCCACCTAAAGACTGACTCTGTAACGTCAGGTTCCATCATGAATTTGAGGCATTCTTGGGCATCTTTCAGCAGTGGCCTATTATTTCTATCCATTTTCATTTAGCCACGGCCAGACAGACTGAGCCAACTTAGACAGATAAAAGTCATGGCTTACTGTTTGGCCCCAGTGAATCCTCTCTTCTAAGACTCCAAATAGGAATAATGGGCTGGTCAGAGTTCTTCCCTTTGTCCTCTTGACTGCTCACTCTGGAAGATTTATTACGTTCAGAGGCCCTGTTATGAAAAAGGAAGATTAGAAAAGTAATCGGGCGTGGGGTAGGGAAGGGCAGAAAGTCTCCCTGGAATATATCAGTGGTTTGTGGGCACCACGAAGCTTACTCACCTCTGAATCCAGTGTAGCCTCTTCTGAGAACCAGAAGTCTGTTCTCATAAGGCAACTGGCAGGGCCAACAGAACGGCCTGGAGAACCTAGACCCTGGAAAACGAACATCATTCCTACTAGGCTCCAAGGTGTTGTTAACCCTCCTGATGGTTCCAAAAATGCAGACGTGTATGATAGGAGGAGAATGTCCACTGTCTTTTTTTAATCAGCTTTTTAAAAGGATCCTTTGACACCCCCCCCATTTTACAATATTTGGGGCTCTCTCATTTGCGCAGGGATTTGTCCCTTTCCTTGTGAGTGCCACGGCTGGGACCACCGTGTATGGAGCATTCGATCCCCTGTTAGCTGTTGCTGACATTTGCAAAAAGTATAAGGTCTGGATGCACGTGGATGTAAGTATCCCATAGGGACTGCCACTAAAATGTCCTTGCACGTTTTTTCACCTGGAGCTCATGGAATGAAATGTATTCTCTCTATTTTTTTACTTTAGGAGTTTATTTTCAGGATGGTGATAGTTAAGCTTTTAAAAATCGCAGAGACAAAGTAGTACACAACTCGCACAGTACATAACATTCGCTGGAAGCATTCTGAGGCTGATTATGCCTTAACTTTCCCAACAGGATAATATTCTTATTTCTATGACCAGGACCTGAGCTGCGCACTTAGTTCTCAATTCATTGGACCATAATGTCCAAGGAGGAATATGGCCTGTGTACACACACACACACACACAGTCACACACATGCAAAGCTTACTTCCCTATGAGAATGGTCCAAAGAGTAAATAGGAGTTGCATTTATATAGGAAATCCAATGGATGAAAAAATTCAGCTCAAGTCAGAGACTAGTATAATCAAACAGGAAAGCGGACTTGACAACTTGCTAGGAAATATGAATCCGAATTTCCAATGTGTTATCTTAGTCAGCTAGTAAGGTAAACTATATATGAGATGTTTTGACTGCAGGGGTAGTCACACCAAAAAATAATGGAGATGCACCCATCAAGACATTTCCAAATGAAACAAAATGTCAACTTTTAGAAGGACAGATTAAAGGGATTAAAGTTTAGACTGGTATGACTCCAAGTGTGGCTCCAAGATCAGCTGCTCTCTGCAAACTGTTTAGGACCCACCATGAGATAAGGGATCAGTGCCAAATCATCTCTAAGCACGATGCTTGGTTCAGCTGATGTGTTTTCCATTGTGAGGCTTTCTCGAAGCAGGAAGCATAAGTTGATTTACATTCTGGTGCAAGAGGCTTATGTTATAGAGTAGACTGTTTTGAGTAGATCATTTTGGCTTTATAGTAAGCATTCAGACCAAATTAATCCCTCTTTCTTAATGAGCAGAAAACCTCCAGAGGCTAAGTTAGGTAAATTTCCATTACCCCAGAGTTATCCTGCATCGCAGTTTCCAGTCGTCTTTTCCTTCCCTGATTCACAGTGTGAGTTGTTCTTTAGCCTGCCAGAGACCCCTTTATTTCACGCATGAAGACACTGAGAAAAGGTTGACAGACCCAAGTACCATCAGTGACCTGGGTCTTGGAACTGGAGAGCCTATGAAAGCTCACTAGCTGATTCAGGAAGAGGATTACCTTGACAGCCTTAAAAGCAGCGATGTGTGTCCCAAGCCAGCAGATGCAGTAGGCTGTCCTCCAGAATTTCTACTTAAAATAGAAGAACCAGTTGTATTAGCTTTCTTTGAAACATATCAAATTTATCACTCATTATCCTTACTGTTTATAATTCTATAATTAAACTGGAAAAAAATCTTAAAATATTACACATTTGGAAAATTGGATAATTTTTCAAAGTGTAAAAGGACTGAAATTACAACAAAGAATGCAATTATACCCAGTTTTTTTCTTTAAAATTATCCCAGGATTATTTTTACACCCAAAGAATGTTAACATTTTCCAATGAATCTCCATCTTTACATCTTATCTTTGAAGGAGATCATTACACCAATTCAAATCTTCAAACTTGAGAACAAATTTTTAAAGGGGCACATTCTTTATTGCTCAACTAATTGGCTGATACAAATCTTGCCTGCTTGCTTTTTTTTTTTTTTTTTTTCTTTTTGGCTGTTAGTTTTTGTTTTGGCTTTTGGTTTATCTTATCCAAAATTACACATCAGTAAAATAGGCTTGGAAGGTGTCTCCTCCCCCTGGAATCATGCAGACTTGTCAAAAAGAGTTTTCCTTGCAACTTGAAAGCAGTTTAAAGGGTCCCAGCCCATCTTATCTACTCTAAACTGTGGAGATACTAGGGTTTCTAGTTCTGAGATTATGAGCTTCACTAAGACTGAGTGGTGGTGATGGGTTGGGGGAGGATCTCTCTCCTTCTCATGCAGACTGAGGAAATGTTTGGCCCCTTACATCCATAGAAATCTGAGGTGGAGCCTGAGACCTTAGAATAGCCCCCCAATTTAACCTTTGGAAGTCTAGCGGCCAGTCTCCAAGTTACCTGGGGTTGAGGCTGTACCTTTCACCCTATGCAATGCTTGCTGTTCCGGAAGACACCAAACGCTAGAAATCCAGGCAATTAAAAACACTGCCTTTTTTTTTTGTATGCTCTCCCTTTTCCAGGCAGCTTGGGGTGGGGGATTACTGATGTCCCGGAAACACAAGTGGAAACTGAGCGGCGTGGAGAGGTACACACATTTTTCTTGTTAAAAACCTAAAGTGTGAAAGCTGAATGTGAAAAGCAAATTACACCCAATTTCCAAGAACTGTGGGTGTACAGATGAGTCCATTCTGTGCAGTGCCTGTGTGCCTTATGTGCTCATGTATGCATGAATATTATGTGTAGACAACGAAGAAATTAAATCCCATACCAAGTGACCCAAGTGGAATGTTTCTAACTGGCTTCCATGGTTGGCCAGAGGGCTCAGGAGTGACCTTCCTGGGATCTCTGAACCAACTACCAAAACTGTTTAAAACTTCAGGCCGTCCACTGTTTTCTAGGGAGATATACAGCTTTCATGTTTCATGAGACGATAATAGCCGCTGCTTTAAAGAAACCAATAAATAATTTTGTGAAGCAAATAAGCACATTGTAATTTATCAGCGTTGAAAGAGGAGTTTGGGGTTTAACATGGCCCCTTTACTTAAAGTGAAACCTGCCTGTGATAACATGATCTGATAGTTTCATCCCCATAATAATTTTTCTGGTGTAGCTCTGTTTGATGCTGCAAAGCACCTTTTATTCAGAGACTAAGCAGTAGACCATTGAGAAAAGCCGCAAAATACAGTGGAAATAATTTTTGATTAGCGTAAAGCCTACTCAGGGCCAAAGGAAAAAGGAAAAGAGATACAGAATGCAAAATCAGCCTCGGCCTTTAGTTCTGACCCACGTGCAGAGGGAGCTCAGAGTTCCTGGTCCTCCGCGCACAACATGGCAGGTCAAGGACAGTGGTGAGCTCTGACACTCCGGGCAACTGAGAAAGCCTGGATTCAACCAGGGCTGCCCATTGCCCACTGTGCCCTGCCCAGTAGCCAGATGCTGCCCAGGAAGAGTTTCCCACTGGCTCTGCCTCTGGACATCTTGGCACAATTTCTGTCCCAAGGCGAGAAGAGAGGCTGGTGGAGCTCAGAAGCATCTGGGAGCACTGGGCAGGCAGGGCAGCCGGGCCAGAATGAACGGCAGGGTGTGCTGTGTGACATCCAGGCCCACCCATATGTAGAGAAGCCGCGGCTGTGGAAGGGGGGCAGAGGCAAAGTCTGCGGCACTCTGCCGCAGTAGCGGAAAGAAGGCCGGACAGGCCAGCCCAGGCCCAGGTTGGCAGGGTTGTGTCTCTGAGTCTGCTGCCTGCCCTCTGACTGCAGGTGTCAGTTCAGGTGTGAGTGGGTGAGGACAGGCACGGCCCCTTCCCAGAGGGAGCCAGCTTTAGGTCTCTGCTTCTGGTCCATTGGGCTGAATTCCTTTTTTTCATGAAGATCCACCTGAAACCAGAAGCTTAAGGACGAGGCAGTGAGCTAAACAGTGAGAGAGAATGAAGAAGAGAGAGCCATTCAGAAGGTGCCTGTTCAGAGGATCAGAACAAGAATTCAATTGATGTGCTATCGAGAGAAGTGGCCTGGACACAGAACCTTCCTGTCTTTGAGTCCCTTTCAATTGAGCAGCCCAAAAAGTGAGAGGCTGTTACTGTACCTTTCACACCAGCTGTGACTCCAAGTGCTGACGGCCAGCCGTGGAGCCCCCTCGACCAGTGATTACCTGAAAGCTCACTAACTCACCTACCCTGGGCCTTGGAAAGATAAACACCCATGTGCTTTTGGACTAAAGACTAAAGACTTTTGAGAGCAAAGCTTAGAACATTGTCATGGGACATAGCGTCCTCTCTAATTGCCGCAATTCTTGAAACTGTGTTGTAAGTAAATCTACTAAGTGGAATAGCCAAACAGGTAGTCTTTTTTAAAAACGAGGGACCGTCGGCCCTTCCCTGGCGGTCCAGTGATTAGGACTCCGAGCTTCCACTGCAGGGGGCACGAGTTCGATCCTTGGTCGGGGGGGTTTGAGCCGAATCCCCTCAGCCATCCGTTGATCTGAGAGAATCCATCTCAGTGACTCGTCGGCAACAGGCACACTTTCTTTGGTGGATAAGATTGTAAGGCCACGGGACACCCCTGGCCATAATGTGCGTGGACACACGTTTAGGAAAGAAATTTGCCTCACTTGAGATGTTACGTTTCTCCAAGCACTAGGACTCTCTCTGAAGTGGAGGAAATCTGTGGTCGATTCCTGTCGCCAAATCCAGAGGTGGACCAGTGGTCACAGGGATCCCAGAGTACCGTCCTCATAACAAAATGGCACAAGCACCCGGAGCCCTGCCTCGCATCCCCTTCAAAAGCCAACCCAGTTCTCAGAAAGCACCTTTCTTCCCTGAAAACAGTGTCAAGCTATTTAGGGATGCTGTGGCTGAGAGAGTGCCCGGAGCCCTGGCACTCCAGAGCATGTTTCTGGGTCCTGTCAGGGACCCTTCTTTAATCCCTCCTGACAGCAGGCTGCTGTGTATCTGGAAGAACCCATTGTTGTGGTCCACTCTCAAGACTTTCTGGCCAAGCTGAAGGTTCCAGCACAGATTCTGCCGAATTACCAATTATTACTCTTACTCCCACCCCTGAAACTCAGTTCCCAGACCTCTGTCATAGGCAAGCCACATCGCAAGGCACGGCGCGGGCACAAAGTCAAGTACGACACGAAGCCTATCTTCAAAGGCTTTAGAATCTAGTAGGGAGACTGCAGTCAACCATGGATTACAATTCAAGGCAGAGGAATAAAAGGCTCAAGAGACCGATCATTCCTCCTAACCAGGGTTATTAGAGGAGAGGAAGCCTTCCCCCGGGGGTGGGCAGTGGAGCTTCATCAGGCAGAAGTGGAAGAAGGGCATGAAGGTGAAAGAGCAGGGGCACGGAGGTTTGAGCGGATCCTTGGTGATAGTTCAGACAGGTCTGGTTGGAGACTGAGATGGATTCATGGCAGTGACCAGGGAGCTAGCGGAGGGCCCAAAAGAAGTCCTGCCCGGTGAGTCTCAGCGCGGGGCCCGGCCGCAGAGCCAAGTCCAGATCACCGTAAATCCCCGAGCTGAGCGTCACTGCTGTGTGAGCCATTATTACGCATGGAGAGCGTTCTGTTTCTCAGGTTGGGGAGAAAACCTGGAAAGGCCCTGCCATAGCAGCCATAGTGCAGATCCGAGGAGAGGAGTGGCATTACCTGCGCTTTGGAAGGGCTTCTCTGGATTCAGGAGGAGAAGGAGGCCAGGACTGGCTAGACCCTGCTGGGCATCACAGAGGTCCAGGTGCAGGAGGTAGCGGAGGGGAGAGATGCTGAGGGTGGGAACCGGAGCAGCCGCAGCAGCTGCGAGGGAAAGGAGGACATGAACCCAGGAGAGCTGCGTTATCATCAGAGACCGGCTCTTCAGTGTAATTTGAAGGACCGCTGCTTCTGCTTCCTTCACTTGCTTCTGGCATATCTTGTGTGTGTGTATAGAAAAGTCGCACTCCAGTTACACTAAGAACACCAGGTGTTACAAATGCTGAAGCATGATTTGCATCTAATGCTTTTTTTTTTTTTTTTTTGCCTTGCTGTACTTTCTAATATTTTAGGAAGTTCCAGAGAGTTTCCTCTTTGACAGATTTTACAGTTTTGTATATCATGTTGAAAAGCGTGAGGGACATTTATTTTGGATACGTCTTTGATTGAGGTAGCTTTAGCTTGTTGCATATATCAAACTGCCTGGGGAACTTTTTCAATATGCATATACCAGTCACATCCCAAGGAAACACTGCAGACTCTCCAGGGTTTTGAGTGAATACCTGTGGCATTAGGTCATGGTTAGAGCAAGGACCCTGTATAGACAGGCAATGGCTTGAATCCCACTTGCTGGTTGTGTACCCTTGGGCAAGGTGTCTCTCCATCTTTAAAACTGGTACAATAACAGTATGTACCTCACAGGGTTACTGTTGTATGGATTAGATAAATTAGTCCATCTGAATCAATTAGAGCAGTGCCTGTCAATAGTAAATACATAGTACATGTAGTTAGTGTGTGAATACTGAAAATTTTCCAAATGATTCTCATACACACACACACAAAATCTAGCACCAAAGTACTACAGAATAAAGTGCTTTATACAGAATTTAAAAAAAAAATGCAAGGGGTGATATCGGTAGAGGGAAAAAAAGAGAATGAAACCAAAACACTAAGGTTTGGGAGCTGGACGCTGGGAAGGTAACGGGTGCGAGGAATCGAGGTCCAGGATAGAGGAGAGAGAGAAGATCTGAAGGATGAGAAGGGAGCAAGTTAACGAGTTCACTTGGGATCTTCTGAGTTTGAGGTGCCAACGAGGGCCCTGCGATATGTCTCAAAATGGCCCTAGGGGGCTCAGCTCTCTCCAACTTATGGAAAATCACAGAGGACTGCATCCCACGGCAAAACATTTAGAAATGAACCCGAGGCTGTTTCTCCCAAATTGCTAACATTTCTCCAGTAAACGAATGCCCTGTCTTTGAATCACTCTGTGCGTCTTTTTGCACCTTTATGAGGCAGCCCCTCTGAGAGAATTCAGCGACCGGTCGGTGTGAGTCTTGGCAGCTTCTAGTCTAGAAAGACAAATGGGCCGCTGCAGAGAAATAAACACCCTCAGTCAGAGCCGTGGAGAACAGCTATCTTCTTCTCCATCAGGTGCCATTACTGAGAAAGCTGCGTTTCATCAGGATCAGGCATCTAGCTGTAGAATATTATAGAATGTACAGAATGACAGTGTATGTGTGCCCAGTGTTGCAAAGCTCGTGAATGATAGAGTTGAAATCAGTAGCAAGAGCCAACCTTATTTGATGTTTACTGTGCGTTGGACACAGTTATAAGCCCTTAACCCAAACAATTTACCATTATTCTCCTTTTAGACACAAGGAAATCAAGGCACAGAGAGGTTAAGTAACCTGCTTAAGGTCGCACAGTTAGGAAGTGATAGAAGCTGAATACAAACTCGAGCTCCCCTCCCTTAACCACTATTTTCCTACAGCTCAGAGCCCAGGTTTCTTGACTCCAGGGTCATTCTAAACAGCAAAGAGAAGTTTCCCTAGAAGGAGCTTTTCAATATCAGTTTTTTGTTTGTTTTTTTAAAATTATTATTCCTGAAGTCTTTTAGTCCACCATGCAGGGGTGTAGCCATCTGGCCATGAACTGCCTTCGCTTCTTTCCCTGATTCCAACACATCTGACAGCCAGTGTCAAAGCTAAAGAAAGACCAGACAATGAGCTGGACTATTCATCTATTCAGATAAGATCCCCAGGCCAGTAAGTGTTCTCTGACTGGCCAGCAATGACCGCCATTCATCAACTGGATGAATGGGATCTTTCCCAGCATCTCATTTCTTCCCAAGGTTCTCACACCTTGAGTGCCGGAAACAGGGTGAGCCCCAGTCTGTTGCTCAGCCAGGAGAGGGCCAGCAACGTGCAGCACCCTGGAGACAGCTGCCATGGATGGTCCTACTACTTTCCTTCCTCCCGTGAGTCTGTTTATGCCAAGGTCGCGTTCCCGAGGCTCTTCCTCAAGGATTCTCTGTCTCTCAGAAGACATGCGCAGAGACTCCTGTGAAGAGAGTAGCTGCTTTCCCGGGAGCTGGGGGAGGAAGGGGTTGGAAGAGCACAGCGGGGAGTTGAAGAAGGCTGCAGAGACCATACTTGTTCGAGCTTAAAGAATAAGTGGGATTTAACCAAGTGAAGCAACGGGAGATGACATTCTAGGAAGAGGAAATAGCCCTAGGAGACCCAGGAGCATGAGAATAGAATTTTCTGAGAACAAAACATACTCTGGTGTGATGGAAAGTGGTACGGCAAACTGACAGGACTCAAGACTGGCCCCGTGGCCTGGGGTCACCTGTGTGGACACGTGAGCCATACCCCGCAGTTTGGAATTTAGGCCGGAGGCAAAAGGAAAGAGGAGAGGGCCGTAAACAGAGCTAGAAAATAACTATGGTACCGGGTGGAGGATGAAATGGAAACCAAGCATCAGTTAAGGCAATATATCCAGATTAAAATAATAATAATAATTATTATTATTAAAGGACTCTGTACCAGGACTGTGGTTTAGGCTTTTCAAGTAGCATAAACCCCTGAGCTGAGAATCGCTATTACTGATGGGAGAGCATTCTATTTATCAAGTATGTTGGGACAAAATAGATTGAAAGCTGCTGTAGGAGCCACAGCTCATCTCCCCCGTGGTCCAGAAGGATATCTCTGGATGAGACAAGAGATGGAAGCAGGGGATGAGCTAGAAGCTGTTACGAAAGGACACATTTGAGACATTTGGTAATTGACTGAATGGGAAGAAGGAGGAACTAGGTTGGGAAAAGAACAAAGTTCAGCTGTGTCATGAGCCATTGCTCTGAGCTCCAGGGCAGGGCTGTTGTGTCAGAAGCAGGGACACTGGAGGCACATGAAGGCCCCTGCCTGGTGCCCTGCTCCGTGGTGACCACAGGAGGGACCCTGGACTGGATGATCCCAGTCACTCAGAGAGGTTCTCAGACCACCATGGAGGCTGAATGGACATACTAGCCCTCACCTACTGTCTCTGCAGACAAAGAAAAAGTTGTATATTGAAGAGTCCACTTCTCGTTTTGTAAATTAATGTCATGCTGGAGTCTGAGCAACAGTACGAAGAACCTCGAGCTCTGTTGCCCATCACAGGGTCCTCTGTGCCCGTTACGGGTGCCACCCTCTTAACGTGATTTCTTTCCTTTAGGGCCAACTCTGTGACATGGAATCCACATAAGATGATGGGCGTCCCTTTGCAGTGCTCTGCTCTCCTGGTTAGAGAAGAGGTATGTCTTTCCTGACTCGTGGCCCAGTCCATAGGTGGGGTTGTATAGAGTAAATGTGTGTAGTGACAAAATCAGCATGATTTTACAGGCTGGAACAGTGAGCCGCATCCACAAAAAGGGGAGATTGTTAATTAGGGTAATTGTAAGGACCTGCTTTTCTGTCCAAATATAGGATGGTTGTATTTTGACAAGACGAGACGAGACAGGCGTGTTCCATGAATCGCTAAATTGTTGTAGCAAATTGTTGTGAAATAGGTGTAGGACGTTAGGTTGTACTCTGCAGGGTCAACAGAGAAATACCATTCAAAAAATGGTAATGGGATAGAAGAGGTGGAGCTTCAGGATGAGGCAGGTGGCAGTTCCCCACTGTCCTTTGGTTAAACCACACCTGGAGTGGTTTGCTTAGGTTAGTGTCAAATCGTATAGGGAACCCCATCAAGCTAGAGCTCGAACAGTGAGGAACCTTAGTCCACATGGAAGAGAGGTGGTTGAAGGAACTAAAGATGTTTCGTCTAAAAAAATTTAATGTAAAGGGCCGAGAGGAAGGCAGCCTTTGCAGCATAAATGACTCAAGTGGGAGATTCGTTTTTGCTTGACGCTTCGGGGGGCTGGGTTCGTAACACTGGATGGTACAGCTTTGATGGTAAAATCCGAATTACCATGATTTGAGGTCTGACTTGGGATCGGTAAAAGGAATGCTTTTCTGAAAATTAAGCTGCCCAACCGGTAATGAATTACTTATGTAGGAATAAATTCATCATCGGGGAGGTGACTGAATGGACATTGGGCAAACACTTATTAGTAAGAGGACAGAGAGATAGAAGGGGAAGGAATAGGAACTTCCCTGGAGGTCCAGTGGTTAAGACTCGGTGCTTCCACTGCAGGGTGCACGGGTTTGATCCCTGTTTGGGGAACTAAGATCCCGCATGCCTTGTGGTGTAGCCAAAAAAAAAAAGGGGGGGGAGGGGAAGGAATGTTATAAGACGGTATTAAGTACTCTGTGTTAAGAGAGTTCTTGGTTTTCAAAAAGCGTGGGATATATTAGCTTAAAGAGTTAAAAACAAGTTTCATTACTTCAGGGCACATCAGAGGCTTCAGTCGCTGATATATATTATAAATATCTAAAACGAAGGTATTTATGATAGTTTCCAAAGTTTACTCGACCAGGAGAATTTCTTTGATGGCAACTGTTTTACAACCAGCAGCTATTCACGTATTTTAAATAGTTTAGGATATAATGGCTCAGAATCAGGACACTGTCTCACCTTTATGTGACTTTTACTTATCCTTTTGTACAATGAGGCTGGTGCTGTCCCACCTTCTAGAGGTCATGTGCTTTGCGTTGCTTTTCCTATCCCAGTAGAAGCTGGTCTGGTCTGTCCGTGATTCCGCACTCCCTGAGTGGTTTCCCTTAGGATTGATGGCACCTAAGCACGAGCTTGCATGGCTGGGGGAAAATGGTGCTAAGTTTCTGTGACCGTGAAACAAAATAGATGCACCAATTGCTCAGTCTCATTGGTCTTCGAGTCCAATTCAATGTCATTCTACTGCTCTATTACAATTACATTGTATTGAATTTCTACTAGTCTCAAGAAAAAATTACTTAATGAATTCCACTGAATAAAAAGGCCAGACTACAAGACTAAGTCCAGTTCTGTTGTCTACCATCTGGACACTCGGTCTGGTCTTTCAGGACCTAGATCAAATTTTAGTTGCCTTCTGTTTCAGTTTGGAGAACTTTTAAAAAGGGCTCTCACTTCTAACTTCAACGAAGTGATCACAGTTTAGTCTTTTCTTCTCTTGTCGTGAGTCACGAAAGAAAAAAGTAAATGCCAAAGTTTCTGTAAAATCACAGTCACACTGTGGATAACCAAAGCGTCAAAGGCTTCCTGTGGTTCGAGACAAATTGCAGTGTGGTGAGGACACTAATGATGCTGTTTTAGTCAGAGAACATGATTCATTCACTGGTCTTCGGAATAGTTCAATCACTTTGCCACCCATTTTCCATAGTAAGCTCGTGGTGCGAGGGCAAATTCATGGTAATTGACAACGAAACTTTCTACTGTAACTACCATTAGCAAATGAGTATGAAAACAGTGCTCGGGCTTCCCTGGTGGCGCAGTGGTTGAGGGTCCGCCTGCCAATGCGGGGGACACGGGTTCGTGCCCCGGTCCGGGAAGATCCCACATGCCGTGGAGCGGCTGGGCCCGTGAGCCATGGCCGCTGAGCCTGCGCGTCCGGAGCCTGTGCTCCGCCACGGGAGAGGCCACAACAGTGAGAGGCCCACGTACCGCAAAAAAAACCAAAACACAGTGCTCAAGCTTTAACTACTCTTGAGAGAAGAGTGTGACTTCTGAAAGATTCCCTGTTGAAGACCCCGGAGTAGCAATGTCTTTATTGTTTTAGATTTTAGCTTATAAAAACGATAGCAATGAATTGTCTTAAAAACTATGATATCCATAAAGAACTCAAACCCTTATAGCTAAATGATAAAGTACTTGAACTAAATATGAACGAAACAGTAGAAGAATCACACCAATAATATTTTACAAAACCAAAGCGTTTCCAAAATAGTTTGCTTACAACAAAACCAGAACATTATACTCTGATTGATTTTTTAAAAAAATAAATGCCTTCTCACTGAAATTCACCTGACCTGGATTTACATCCCAACTGTTCCATTTCTAGGTGTAATTTACAGAGCAGCTTACATAAAGTTTTTGAGATTCAGTCTCATCTGTAAGATGGGAATTATTAATAACCAGCCACAATAAAGGGTATTGTAAAGCTTAAGTAAAGTAATCAACAAATTTTTAAAAAGATAAATGCCTTCTCTTAAAAAGGCGAGTAAAAGTACATATATGCCCTGTTGTTAACCCCTGGTGACAGCTGACCCTTAGCCATTTATCCTATAGACTTGACCTATCACAACAGCCCATCCTGTCGAGATGTTGGCCTCATGTTTTTTTCTCATTTGATTCTTTCTCCAGGATATTCAGTGCCTCTTTCTTTTATTTTTTTTTTCCTTAATAATTTCCATCACAATGTAAATCTAATAGAATACCTAATAAAGTCAGTAGAGTCTCCTAAGTTTTCTCTTCTCTTCTAGGGATTGATGCAGAGCTGCAACCAGATGCAGGCCTCCTACCTCTTTCAGCAAGATAAACACTATGACCTGTCCTACGACACTGGAGATAAGGCCTTACAGTGCGGACGTCACGTTGATGTTTTTAAACTCTGGCTAATGTGGAGAGCAAAGGTGAGCACGCTGGGATCGGCTGAATGTCGACTAAAAACAGACACTATATCTGGTGACCCTTATTATGACATGTTAAAAATTGATTTGCAAATTGAAAATTATTTACCCAAGATTAGGTTTCTTGAATCCTAGATCTAGTTATCTACACGGACAAGAATATAAGAAAACCCATTGAGCGTTTTCTTTCTTTTAAACCTAATTGCTTCTAATGCTCACTCATCTAGAACACCAATACATGTTGCTTTATACGGCAGAACCTCTGGATCCCTAAGAAGTGCTTCATTGTTGTTCTTGTCCCAACTCTTGTTTTTTACCCAGTGATTGATCCTTTGGGCAGGTTAAATGCAGTCTTTTTGTTTGGAGAATAAAAAGGAAAAAGAAAAAACCCAGCACGATAGTTTATTTTTGACATTTCACAGGGTAACCTCTAGTTATAAAGCTTTTTTCAAAAAATCTGGAACTACCTAGTGACCTCTTTTGGTTCAGTTTCTCTGTTTACCTCAGAATTTAACGGCAGATGATCACCCCTCTTTCAGAAATGGAACTCTGTAACTAATGGTGTGCGCCACTGGCTGGACCTAATTATAGCTTTCAAAGAGCATACGTGTGCAGTTAATGTAAGCAGGCTGGAAGGGTCAAAGATTCTGTTTTTCATTTTGGCCAGATTCCTAACTTACGTGTCACAAATCAGTGACCTTCCACCTGGTTTCATTAATCTCCCACGGGAGGCAACGGCCTGAGCCAGCGGGGACACTGGAAAAACCCAACTGCTAGAAAAATCCAACTGCTAACATAGTACGTGAGAGAAACCTGACAAAGGGAGAGATGAGAGGGAAGCTGGCCTGCCCCGAGGTCCTGTGTGTTTGGGAAATGGTCCACAAATTTGGCTCTCAGCTTTCTAAGTAGCCTACACAAAGAGGTAACAGGTTCAGCACCATAGGAACAAGCAAATAACTTGGTCTGCTGCATGAGAGCACCGAATGGGTCCTTCCTCAGGTCTGTGTAAAGAGGTACGGCCCACGTCCACAGCACCCAGTCCATACGCCGGTGTTTATAAAAGTGTTCAAAGCAAACTGAATCGACTCAAACAGTTCAGAGGGGCGGCTGGCTAACAAGAAAAAGAGGGGGCTTGGGAGTGAAACAATGCAGTCAGCAACTATCTTATGGAATCTTCTTTAAACCCATCCTGGAAAAGGGCAGTTTAACTAAAAAGACTGTCTTAAAGACTATGATATGGACACATGCCTTTTGCTCAATGCACAAATAACTCTTAGATGGTTTCCGGGGATGGCTAGACTACATGGTCTTCAAACAAGCCTCCATGATGGTATTTGCCCCGGTTGAGTTTTCTCTAAGTATTGCTAAGGATCAGACAGCTACCTGGAGTGAGGCCCAAGGTGAGTTACTGCCCCATAAAGGTGGGTGATGAGTGAGGTCAAATCCCTTGAGCTGGGCAGGGGACCCCTTCCCTTTCCTCTTTTGAAAGTTGAGAGCCTGACAAGGATAGGTATCTGGTCCCCACCGCCCAAGACAAGACTCACGCGGTAGGCAATAACACTTTCATCTGGCAAAAATAAATCAATCGAGAACGTAGATTATTGGTGTACTCTCAGGCTGTTTTTTTTTTTGTTTTTTTTTTTTGCGGTATGCGGGCCTCTCACTGTTGCGGCCTCTCCCGTTGCGGAGCACAGGCTCCGGACGCGCAGGCTCAGCGGCCATGGCTCACGGTCCCAGCCACTCCGTGGCATGTGGGATCTTCCCGGACAGGGGCACGAACCCGTGTCCCCTGCATCGGCAGGCGGACTCCCAACCACTGCGCCACCAGGGAAGCCCTCTCAGGCTGTTTTAAATTGAGCAGGTTTTTCATTTCATTGATTTGTGGGAATTGTAAAATGACAAAGGTAGACATCAGCTAGTATGTTGAAGCAAGCTTGGTCTCTAAACATTGTCCAGTATCAATCTTTTTGTCTCTTGTTCCCCTGGTGTTTTTATTAAAATGATGATCATTAGCTATATTTATACAAAAACGCTTCTGACACTGTCCATCGGTTCCTGCTGCTGCTTTTCCATCGGAAACCTCCCTGCCAGTGTGGTGCAGCCCGCTGGTTCTCAGAGAAATCACTCGGAGGACGTCAGGTGTGAATTAAACAGCAGGACCAAATGAAGCTTGAAATAAAGGCAAAGGATCCAGTTTCTAAAGGGCTGAAATACAGGCACCAGAAGAGGGGGTAACAAGAGAGAGAGAGAAAGAGAAAAATCACAGTGGCTATGTAACTTACGGGCACATTTTTTTTTCTTGCATTGAAAAAGTTTAATATTATACATTATCATCATCCAGAATTTAAAATATTGTAAAGTAATTATTTCATGTACATCATGTTTGTGTAAAGGAATAATTCATTTTCTAACATTCATATATAAGGTGTGAACAAAAATGAAGACACACTGATAACTTGGTAATTAATGAAAGTCAACACATTATTTATTCTTAAAATGCAGAAGTAGATGACAGTGAAGAATTACAAGTGAGAATTTGAGTTACTTAGAAGACATGGACACATATTTTTTTTAATTCCTTACGCAAACCCTTAAGTGTCTAGACGGCTAAATGGGAAAAACGTCCATTGTCTTTCAACTTAAAGCTGCCTTTTTAAAAAATGAAGTGATAATAATTATTAAAGTAATAAGCTTAGCCCTACAGTCCACATCAAGGGTGAGGATAATTACAATCCAACACCCCTAACCCTGTAGTAATGCCAGACAGGGCAGGAGAAGTACCCACTCCTAAGGAGAGCCGTGAGAGAATGGCCACATGTCATTCTATTTTGCATCTGCCAAAGCAGTACAGTAAGTCCTCTACATACGAACCTTCAAGTTGCAAACTTTCAAAGATGCGAACGTACATTCACATGTCCAATCACGTAAGTTAGTTCACGTGTCTGGTGTACCTTGTCACGTGCGTGCATCCTCTACAAGTGGTTGTGCTTTTGTGTACTTTACGGTACTATTTTCTGTGTTTGTTTCTTATGTATTATTTGTTAAAAGTATTATAAACCTTTTACAGTACAGTACTATATAGCCGATTGAGTTAGTTGGGTACCTAGGCTAACCTGGTTGGACTTATGGACAGATTGGACTTATGAATGCACTCTCGGAACAGAAGGCGTTCGTTTCTAGGGGACTTGCTGTAATGAGGAGGAATGCGGCATTAATCAGCAAACCCTCTGTTATCAGATACACCTGGAGAATACAGTGTTCCAGTGAATCCACATTTTCTCCTTAGTAAGATAAACCACATGAAAAGTATTGACCTAAGTATAAATTACAGTTCTTTCACCGGTTGATAGAAAATGGAGCTAAATGCACTGAAGACAGCCATCATGTTAAGTCCAAGACAATTTGACTGGAGCAGATTAATGCAAAAAAGAAAATATTGAGCCTCCTGATGTGGGATGCTAGGAGGTGTTCTGGATGGTGGTACGATTTGTAAGCCTTGCACTGGCAAAGACACTGTGTCTGCCCTCACGATTTGTAAGCCTTGCACTGGCAAAGACACTGTGTCTGCCCTCACGATTTGTAAGCCTTGCACTGGCAAAGACACTGTGTCTGCCCTCACGATTTGTAAGCCTTGCACTGGCAAAGACACTGTGTCTGCCCTCAACTCTGTTCTTATTGGGTAGACCGTTTATTTTGTCTGAATTTTATTAGAGAATCCTAGGACTTTAACCTCAGTGGCTAAAACTCACGGGTAGACATAAAAAAAAACCCAAAAAATCTTAAAAGGAGTCCCCTTTTTAAGGCCTGCAGTGATGGCTTAATATGTAACTATTGAGTTTTTACCGTAAATCTTCGTGTTTGTATATGATTATGCAAATTGTCAGATTTCCTTATAGTTTTCTATGATTGGCCTCTGTAATTAAAATGTAGATAACAGAGGGGTTGGCAAATGGCTGAGGGAAAAAAAATAACAGGAGAAAACTATTAAGGGGAATGCCTGGCACTCTTTGCTGAGTGAATGAACGTTCCCTTTCTCTCTAAAATATTAATTTATTTTAATAAGCAGATACTGAGCATCTGTTACCGTGCCTGGTGCTGAATGGGCCCGGGGGCTTCAGTTCTCCAGGCAGGAAAGAGAAGCGCTCCAATGACCATCACAAAGGACAGAACACAACTGGTTATAAAGGAAACACAGACACACCTTGAAGAGTTAAAGAAGGGAGAGTTCAGTCCTAGTTTGGAAGCCAAGAACGATTTATCAAGAGGTGATCTTCGAGATGTGTCGTGAACAGGATGGTAGAATAACTAGGATTTTGACCAGCAGAGCTGGGAAAAGGACATCCCAGGAGGAAGGTCAGGCAGGGGCTAAAGGGCGTATTTTGAGCTAGTAGGGAGTCTCAGTTGACTGAAGGAGAATTAGGGTGCTGCCATCCAGATGAGAAGTGAGAGGGCCTGAGTGGGTGCCTCTAAACCCATCCTGGGTGTGTGGGGGTGAGGGATAAGATAAGACATCTTTCTCCCAAAGCTCCTTCAGTGTAGCCTGATGCTGGGATCCAGCCTTCCACCCACAAGTGCTCCTCTGAAGCTTCAGCTTCCATCACAGCGACTCAGGTCACGGCGATGTGATACCTGACAAGGTTTTATACGTGTCTTTGTCATTTTCATAAGAAGAGCTGTGTGGCGTATATTGATTCAACAAGCATTTGATAAACGAATGAATTTTGGAGAATCTCCTAAAACCTGCAAAACCTTGAAAAGAAAATATAGATCTTTTTCCCATAAATACCCCATTTGAAAGGAGGAGCCCCAGGCTTCAAAGGGCACATCGGAGCTCCTGCGTCGCTCCCCCTGTACGTCTTTAGCCTTCGTCTGAGGGGGCAGTCAGAGTACTCCTGAGCGTCTCCAGAGTGAAGTCCCAGACTAGCAAAGGCTGGAGGGCTCCCATCCCGTCCGTGGTAACCCCACTCCCTTTGCAATACAATCACACTTATTTTCAGAGCGTTCATTTCACCTTGCTACGTCTCTGTGTGGGAAATCAGACAGGCACCGTCATTCCCATGTGACCGGAGAGGTTCGCCAAGGCCATATGGTTGGACAAGGTCAGAGTCATACTGGTCCTGGACATAAACTGGATCAGGTCCATGCGAGATGAAATCCAACTCTAGGCTGGTCCAAAGGATCCAGTTTGGAGAACAATAAACTCCCCTCCCTCTTACCTAAAGTCCATACCAAGTGGACCCAAACTGCCAGGTCGGCCCAAACCAATCCTAAATCCCTGGCACTCACAGACTCATGGAGCGCAGGGGTGCTGGCCTGAACGGTCAGGCATCAGCTGGGTCCTTGGAGTCAACAGGAACCAGTCAGCGAGGGTGGCGGTCTCCAAAGAAATGAATTTCTGAACCCATCAGACCTCTTTAATGCAGCTTGTTCTTAAACACGTTTCAGAGGTTACAAGTCACTGGCTCTGCCAGATCCCGCCTTTGGCTGGGACGATGAGACTGTGTTAACAGGAAAGTGGGCCCATCTTATCTGTATTACAATTGCTTCCTCTAGATGCCAGCTTGGATTAGTCACCGGTAGGCCTGTTCTAAGTTCCTGGGATGAGCAGTAGCTGTTTCTCTAAGCTTCCCCTGAGCACTCCACAAATACCAAAGGAGTTAGGCGTAAAGCTGTGTTGAAAAGTAATCCCCTAGTGTGTCCTGTTGTCAGTTAAATAGTTCCAGTCCAAGGCTGTTGTGTTGTTTTTCCCCAAGTCCAGATCCTGGGCTTCCAAGAGCTGGAAACTAAAAGACCTCTGTGATAATGTTCACCCATTACAGACAGATGAGCCATTTATCCCCAAAGGAGAAATCTAATAAGCTTTGCAGAGTGACAGGCTAACAAAGCATCTGTGTGCCCCTCAAGAGACTGTCATCCGTTTGTCCAACAGATACTCATTGAGCACCTACCCTATTCGTTCTATAATGGGGGGTACACTGGTGAACAAAAGTGGGGTCTGGAAATGACAAATGTACCTGATGGGCAGGGACTAAGCAGGCATCCTGGCAGTGGGATGTGTCTCTGATGACGCTTCTTATCCACAAGAAAAGGATAGGCAGCCCTCCGGTCATTAATGACTTCCATAATTACTCCTCTGAGCGACAGAGGCAAATTTTCCCCTCGAGTAATCAAAATAATTGCCTGGGGAATGGAGGCTTGGAAGGAAAGGGATTGTGCCACGGAGAGCGGTGATGGCGAAAGGGAACAAAAGCACCTGACGAAGAGAGCATTAGAGGAGAGATAATTGCCAGGAAAGCCTCTAGGAACACAGTCTTATGTCAGGAAATTGCTGGCGCAGAGCTGAGACCGAAGGGCAGAAAGGCCACCAGTGTCCAGAGAGATTCGTCCCCGCATCTCACCTGAGAGCTCGCCCACCTTTCTCAGCCTGCTAAGCCTTCTTCTTCTTCTCTCACTTAGGGGACCACCGGGTTTGAAGCACATATTGATAAGTGTTTGGAGCTGGCGGAGTATTTATACAATATCATCAAAAACCGAGAAGGTTATGAAATGGTGTTTGATGGAAAGGTATGTATCCCGATTTCTACAATCCTCCAAAGTTTAGTCCATTCCAATTCTTATCACTAGTAGTTTTTGATGTTAAGAATGTACTGTCCAGGTAAGTGGGACCATTACAAAGGAGAAGCAGGGGTGAGAGGGTAAAACTCAAACTCACAAAAAATAACTCTGTATAATGGTGTGAAAATCAGGCACTCCAAAGGTGATTACAAATGTGAAAAGCAGGATTGTATCTGGAAGCTGCAGAATAGATTTGAAATGTCCTTGGAATTTTCAAACGTGCCAGTTTGGGCGGAGTGTGAATCTTACTTTCCTTTTCGTAGCCGCAGCACACAAACGTCTGCTTCTGGTATGTACCTCCGAGTTTGCGTGTTCTAGACAACAATGAAGAGAGAATGAGCCGCCTCTCTAAGGTAAGGACGCGAGCTCCTCTGATCTGTACCTCGGTGTATGTAATGGACCTTTCACGTGCATGTCATCCTTATGACAGATGTGCATGTCTTTAGGAGAAATCCATCCTCAGCCTTTGTCAATTCAGTAATTCAGAATTAGAAATGAAAACATTAGAACACATAAAATATTAAGGTTAACTTTTGTTCGCTTGCGTCAATAGTTTTTCAGAGTTTCAGAAAAGTTTCTTACGAAGTGCGAAACCCTTAAAACACAATGTCCAGGGACCAGTAAAATCTACACACACACACACACGCACACACAATCCCAGACGGAAAAGCGCTAAGGTGAAATAAATCTTCTGCACTGTCCCATATGGTAGAATAACTACATGTAGTTATTTAAATCTAAGTCAATTAAAATTAAATTCAACTCAAGATTCACTTCTCAGTCACATTAGACACATTTTAACTTGTGACTCGAGACTAATATATCAGATTGTGCAGACAGAAAACATCTGTGTGGTTACATAAAGCTCTCTTGGTCAGTACTGACATACACCCAAAATGGGAGGAAATGTGGAGTCTTCTGGGCCACAAGAGAAGTTAAATTCTGGACATAACAAGGCAATGGAATTACTCTTTGTGGCCTCTTGCCCACTACAGGGCTCAGCATACAATAGGCACTCAAAAATGTTTGTTGAACTAACATGCCATTTACATATTCCAGAATAGGGAAGGGAAACACACTTAGGAAACCTACTAGTGGATCACAGACGTCTTCCCAGTGCACACTTTGGCTTGAAGACAGATATATAGGTAACAAGTGGTTATCACTAAAACGAGCCCAGCCACAGCTTCATGAGGGAGGGAAAGACGAGAATCCGGTTGGTGCATTTTCTGCTCCAGTCAGGACTGTGAGTGCGCAGATGGCCCACTGTCACTGAGGCAAAGTGGACACAGAAGGCCTGGGGCACCATGGGCACAGGACCACCATGGGGACGGGACCACATACAAACGCATTAGACCAAGGCAGGAGGCAAGGAGGTGTCCTGCAGGTGTTCATCAGACAAGAGCCCCAGGCGGCATACCGTAAGTCCCCTACACACGAACCTTCAAGTTGTGAACTTTCAAAGATGCGAACGTGCATTCCATCGTCAGGTGTGAGTGAAATTGCAGCTGGCCCTCCGTCTCCTATTGCTGACGATCCTTCAGCTCTACCACCTCCCACCTCCTCTCCCTCCTCCAGTCAGTAACTCTTCTTGCCTGTTCACTCAGTGCCAGCCCCTGTGTGCCAGCTGTCGTACGGTACTACTATACTTTTCAAGGGACTGTACTGTAAGATTAAACATGTTTTCTTTATTTTTTGTGTTTGTTTTTTATGTATTATTTGTATGAAAAGTATTATAAACCTATTACAGTACAGTACTATATAGCTGATTGTGTTAGTTGGGTACCTAGGCTAACCTTGCTGGACTTAACGAACAAATTGGACTTACAAATGTGGTCTCGGAATGGCACTCGTTCGTATGTAGGGGACTTACTGTGTTGGTCACCTCTTGTATTTCTGGTTCTTTTTCTTCTTCATCATCTTCTTGAATTTTAATTTTTACTATATTTGATCATTATCTGCATCTCTTCTATCAGCTTTTATCCTATACTGACTGATGGCCTTTCAGAAGGTCAACAGTGGATTTAAAAGTACATTGGTAAGGAGAGACAAGATAGGGGTAGGGAAGTAAAGAAGTACTAACTACTATGTATAAAATAATAAGCTACAAGGATATATTGTACAGCACAGGGAATAGAGCCGATATTTTATAATAACTATAAATGGAGTATAACCTTTAAAAATTGTGAATCACTGAAACATATATTATAAATCAACTATACCTCAATAAAAAATACTAATAAACAATAATAAAAGTTTATAGAAAGTATTACAAAAAGTACATTGGTAGGGCTTCCCTGGTGGCACAGCGGTTGAGAGTCCGCCTGCCGATGCAGGGGACACGGGTTCGTGCCTCGGTCCGGGAAGATCCCACATGCCGCGGAGCGGCTGGGCCCGTGAGCCATGGCCGCTGAGCCTGTGCGTCCGGAGCCTGTGCTCCGCAACGGGAGAGGCCGCAACAGTGAGAGGCCCGCGGACCGCCAAAAAAAAAAAAAAAAAAAAAAAAAAAGTACATTGGTAAAGAAGTAGATTGGCCTCATATATAAAGTGACTTTTTTAAAGCCTATGTTATTAAATGTAATGGGAAACTTAATTGGTGAGATTTTAATGTTTTCAAATATCTTATTTATGGTTATTCTGCTTTTTGATTTTTCAAAATTTCTCTCAGCCTTCCACGATGTAAAAACAAAAAGGTTTTGTAACACATAGTGAGAAATACATTTCTGTGATACCTTTGTGAGATTATTTCATGATGCTTTAATCTGAGCCCTCTTTGGAGGAAACAAATGTGGATTTAAATTATGGAAGAGTTCCCTGGTTATTATTTTCTAAAGGATTGAAAAAGCTAATGGCACAAAGGATACAATGGTACCCTAAAACTCTTAAGGCATCCCCAAAGAGCTCTTGTTGATTGAGCCTTCAGTGAATTCTTCAACATGCAGCCCCTTTTTTCCTAACTGACTTCCTTTATTCAGCAAAACCAAGAATGTGACCCCCAGAAAAGAGTCTAGAAAAAAATTAAAATGCTATAGACTCGTCAGAATAGTCAGATTCTTATTTTCCTTCTTAACTTGCAAGTAGTGATCATGCAGTGAAGTAGATGTTCCGTGTTCCTGCTAATTTGAGTTCGGCAGCATTTTCTGGAAGCAACCAAAAGCCATATGTATTTAGATGGCTGTGATTTCTGCCAACCCAGCTAGCTTTAGGAACTGGGGGCAGGGGGGGGGTTCAATCTTACTTTCTGCCAAAACCTGTTTGGGATGATGGCTGTTACCGTCAGTCTTTTGACTTCTGATCTGCATTTATTTCAAAAATTGGTGTTGAATGTCCTTAATAATTAATCCCATTCCTGTGTATTCTTACTTGGATTGCCTATGAAAACGAAATCAGAATTTAATTCACTGAGTAAAGCATTATCACTGTTTTATCAGTGCTAAAGAGCAAGCATGATTTATTGCACAAATAAAACTAAGGAACAGTTATGTGATCTTTTTCCTTAAATTCCTGCAGACACATGGATTTGGAATTCTTTTTCTAATCTGGGATTTCTCTTCCCAGGAACACACTGACTTGCCACGCCTCACAGCACAAAGTGATACATTTCATGTCCTTAGGCTAAATTATTCTAGTAGATCCATTTTCAGAACTTAATCCCAGTCTTGAAGTATTTAAATTCTTTTTTATATTTATTCCCCGGCATGAGCCTGACGCCCTGCATACATCGTTAATCCTTTGGGTGAAAGAGGATCAACCCAACAGGAACATTCCTCCTTACATTACCTCCTTGTGGAATAAGGAAGGAGCAGAAGGGGATGTAAGAATGTGTTCATCTAGAATCAGAAAATCTCAATGTTGGAATCATCATCCACATTCATTTTTAGGTGAGGAAATTAGGTTCAGGATGTGAAGTGAAGGTGAAATGAACATGAAGGTCAAGTCTGGCTTTGGCTTTGGCTTTCATAACTAACAAATAATTGGTCCTGATGGGGAACCATGTTGATTCTTCCCACTGAGTACTTTGAGGATTAAAACCTCATTGCAAACCAATGATTATCTAAGTGTTGATATTCCAAAGTCACACGTTCATAACACCATTCTATTTGAATCTATCCTTCATTTAAAATGAATACAACTGTGATAGAAGGCATAGTTCCCATATTGAACTGAGTTGCTGACTATGAATATCTAACATAAGTCTAAAGCTTCCCTCACATCTACATTCCTGGTTAGGTGTTTGCAGCAACGAACCTAAAAGATCAATGTTATATTTACAAACTCCAGTGGTGAAATATGTGGACAGATCCTGCATACGGTTGGACATAAGTTAAAACGTATGCCTCATCCTAGGAGCTCTTCCTCTTATGCCACTTTTTATAGTCAATAAGGACTCAGGGAGCCCTCCATGTGCACACAGTGCTGTCCTGATAAAAGAAGTGAAGGACACTCCCTGCCTTCCGGGAGCTTACAGCTGAAGTACAAAGATGAAGTGTATTGTCTTATAACTGAGGGGATGATAGGAAATTAGAATATAGACAGAATCTATGGATAAGGATCATGGACTTACAACTTAGAGAAAATATGCTAATGGACTGCAGAAGTCAGGAAAGGCTTCCTAGTGGGTGTAGGACTGTGGTGGAGCCTTGGAATCTGCATAGGGTACAAACTGGAAGTGAAAAGGAGTTCTAAGCAAAGAGAACAAGTGTGACATGGTGCGACTGAGGATCAGTGTGAAGGGGTAAAAATATGTGTGGTACATCCAAGTGATATCGAATAAGTAGGTCTTGTCAGAGCTGCAGATTCATTTGGGTGGGCACTGGATGAGTCCTCAGAGCTGGTGACAAAAGGCATTTGTGCTGAACTGGAGTTTGAACTTAAATTCATATACAATAGAGGACCAAGGGCTGTAATCATCCATCTGGCATAAATGTGGTAAAATCGTGTCTGTGATCTGATTCTGTAACGTTAAATCCTTGTGGGTGCAGCTTTTTGCCTCAGCTGATTCTTCATGATTATTAGGTAATATATTTCAAAACATCTTATAAACTGAGTTAATGCAAAAGGAGAATAAAAAGAAACTAGGAAGCTTTAGGGTCTCAAGAAGGAAAATAGCGTTAGGATCTCAAAAGTCTGCTTATTTTCACACATCACTTGATAGTGAGCCTTACATCTTGGTAAGATGAACCATGTGAAGTCTGTGAACCATGTATTACTTCCAATGAGGGGGGAAAAAACCCATCCCCCACATGTTGTATTGCCAAATCCTTTAGCCTTGGAACCAACATCAGATTCTTCTTGGTCTCCCGAAACACTAAGTAGAAAGTCAAGATGTCAAGCTCCTAAGAAACAAAAAAACAAAAAAAACTAGGGCTTCCCTGGTGGCGCAGTGGTTGAGAGTCCGCCTGCCGATTCAGGGGACACGAGTTTGTGCCCCGGTCTGGGAAGATCCCACATGCCGCGGAGCCGCTGGGCCCGTGAGCCATGGCCGCTGAGCCTGTGCTCCGCAACGGGAGAGGCCACAGCAGTGAGAGGCCCGCGTACCGCAAAAAAAAAAAAAAAAGATGTCAAGCTCCTGATGATAGCCTACCACTGATTATTCCTTTTAGCACCTTCGAGATCTTGAAGGTGTTACACTGCTCCAGCCCTCTGATCCCAAGAAAAGTGAGAGGCAGTTCCTTCAAGGGATGACAAATATGGTTCTGATTGTTCAGTTAAAAACTAAAAATGCTACTTGGTATTGGGTCCTTTCATGAAAGGAAGAGTCCCCGGGAGAAACAGTCACCGTCGTGGTCTGGTCTCTTCCGCAGGTGGCTCCAGTGATTAAAGCCCGAATGATGGAGTATGGGACCACAATGGTGAGCTACCAGCCCTTGGGAGACAAGGTCAATTTCTTCCGCGTGGTCATCTCAAACCCCGCAGCAACTCACCAAGACATTGACTTCCTGATTGAAGAAATAGAACGCCTTGGACAAGATTTATAATAACCTAGCTCACTAAGCTGTTTCAATTCTCTAGGTAGACAATTAAGTTGTCACACACTGTGTAAATGTACTTGTAGTTTGTTCCAAAGTAAATCTATTTCTGTATTGTGGTGTCAAAGTAGAGTACAGTTTAAAAATCAAAACCAAACATTGCTCCTTTTAAAAATCCTTTCTTAAGTTTAGAATACCTCTCTAATAATTAGTGACAAAAGGCTGTGTTCTAATCACTAAGGAAAAGCTTAAAATTGTTACAAATACTTCCCTTACTTTTAATATAGTGTGCAAATCAAACTTTATTTTCACTTCAGAGTAGTAGGGTTGAATAGTGCCAAATTGCCCCTGAATCATAAAAGGTTCTCTGGGGTGCAGTGAAAAGGATAAAGTAAATATAAAATGTATGCTGACAATAAAAAAACTCTTGCCTTTTTCATAGTATTAGAAAAAAAAATTCTAATTTACCTATAGCAACATTTCAAATATATTTAAATACATATAATTTTACAAAAGGAAAAAATATATATTAAAAAGAAATCCTATTTTGTAACATATAGATTTTTATTTTATATGGGTTATACAAACTGCAGGGGCAGATATTAAAAACTAAGCCAGATTTTTTTTTCTCTTTCTTTTAACGGAGGCACAATAAAACACTTAGCAAAGTTATTTTGAAACATAGGCCCACAAAATTCTTAAAAGGTATGATGCCTTCTTTCTGTTCATTTTATGACTTACCACATCTCTAAAGTTAGTATTACAAAACAGACACAAAAGGATACTGCAGGTTCTTTAAAATGATTGGTTAGCTCGACAGTAAGACTTACTTCCCATTTAAGTTTTCCATCCATTGGACCTTAGTAGACCTGCTCAGTAGGCATGACAGCCACGCTTCATCTTAGACTAAATTAGGGTCATCGTCTCTATTCTGCTTTCCAGTTCAGCCTGTTTAGAACAGAAGGTTGATGCTGGTTCTTGAGATATCTTCCCAAACAGTATTCTTTTATTAAGTCATTTGGATTCATTAGAGAAAATAAAAATAAAATCTAATCAGCCCGAGCAGAGGAATGAAACACACTCCAGATGTGGTGAGCCCAGAAAATTAAACTTGGCCTTAGATCTCTGTGTGTGATGTCATCCTGGATGCCACAGTGTCCCTGCCCAGGAAGGAGTCGTTCCCCTCCGGGGTCATTGCTCTTTCCCATTCACTCCCCATTCCGACCCACAAAAGTCTCTCCTGCTAAGCTCCCCGTGACTGGGATTCCCAATAATTAATTTCTACTCCATTAGTGGTTATTTTCCTCTCAGGAAATGAGCTCCTCACCTAGAATTTTGAGACAGCCTCTTAAGACCTCCTTTTATCATCTGTCTCCCATCAAGACCCAAAGTGACCAGACTACGTAGAGATCATATGCTCCTTAGAATTCAAAATAATATTTTAAAAGCATCCTTCTGCCCCTGCAAACCTGATGGAGAGACATGAGCTAACGAGAGCTCCCATAGATATTTATGGGGCACAGACTGTCAGAGTCAAAGAGGTAGTGGACCCATATATGCAGACTGTGGATGCACATTTAGGAACATTCATCCTTTCTGTATGCCCCAGTCAGAGCAGTGGTCAGGAAGATGGTAGGTGCATGAGGGAGGAAAGAGGACCCCATCCTTCGTCAAATAGAAGAGGCCCCTAATATGACCACGGGATCCAACCACCTGAAAGCTTCCTGAGCTTGCCCCTACATTCTCTCTCCCAGGTTATATATGAAAACGTTGATATTTGAGATGAACATGGCTTTGGGCCCTCTCTGTCTAGGAAGCAGACAGAAGAAAACGCTTTATCTGTGCCCCAGAATTTCATGAAGGAACAAGGCTCCCATTCTAGGCTGGGTCTAATGGCCAAGCATTCCTTTCCTTTCTAGAAATTAGCTGTTGAGAAGAAGCACACAACTGCCCACCTATTGGGAGCCTCAGGCCACAG
The DNA here is from genome assembly GCF_003031525.2 of Neophocaena asiaeorientalis asiaeorientalis. Lineage (NCBI taxonomy): Eukaryota > Metazoa > Chordata > Mammalia > Artiodactyla > Phocoenidae > Neophocaena > Neophocaena asiaeorientalis. The sequence continues at coordinate 1,338,978 of NW_020172293.1, read as the reverse complement.
ACCCCACCTCAGAGGCAGAGACACTAATATCAAACCCGCCATCCCGCTTGGAGGAGACGGTGAAGCTCAGTGCCCTGATCTGGACAGATCCCTCTCTACTCCAGGATGCTTCTATCTAGGGTTACAGATTCTCTACCAGAAGCGGCTGCTTTTTCACTTGATGGTATGACAGAACTTAAAGGAGGAACATTTGTGCCTGTGTTTGAAGTTCCAGCAAAAGAGTTTTTACCAAGAGCTTGTTTCCCCGACCCCCTGCCCCTTCCAGGTTCGTCCCCAAGTTTGCTGGGAGCCTTCCTCAATCCTATGCAGTGAAAAGCTACCAGCCATAACCCAGGGAAGGAGGTAAATAAAAGCCTGATAAGTCCCGGTAGCTTAATAAATATTCTTTAAAGTAAGTTTGTAATCTACTCAAGAGAAAGGGAGGGAGGAAAGAAGGAAGGAAGGACAGAAGGAAGGAAGGAAGGACGGAAGGAAGGGAGATTGTTTTGAACTTTAGCCAAATTCCCAGTGCCAAAGGCCTTTATGTGGGACCATTCTTTACAAATATTAGAAAAGTTTGGCTTTAGCTTTAATCACAACTGACATGGCCATTTTCATTCAGATAGCAACATTGTGTTTATTATTTTTAAATACTTGGAAAAAAAAGTGTGGTATGTCTCCATCGGAGACACATAAATGGTATTGACTTCCTGAACTGTCTCAAGGATGTGAGGAAAGAAAAGGAAATCAGTTGTGTGTGTAACTGTGTTGCCTTTATTATACCGCTAGTACTGTCTCGTCACCTCAGATGGGGGCTGTGCACTTTAGATCTGAACTTACACTGTTGCAAATCAACATGTTTTGCTGTAAAAGCTTGTACAATATATTATTGATGTGTCTTTTCCTGTGTGGTAGCCGTACTGATTTTCTGAGAACCACGTCCGCACCTGTGCCCATAACCCTCTCACCCGCCCTCTCTCTGCTAAACGGTGTGCCCTGCACCTCAGCTCCCACAGGGAATACCCTCGGCTCCGCTCGCTGCTGAGAAATCTCCTTTGAGAACTGTGGGATTTCACAAAATGCAGGGAGGATGCTACTTCAGTGTCTCCAAGAACAGAGGAAACCAGTATGGAGGGTCACAAACAGCCAACGTTGCAGGCGCTGTCCCTGCTAAGACTGGGAGTAGGTGCTACTCCTCAGAATACGGACCAAGAAAGCACGGGTGTAAATATAGCAGCAGGACAAGGAACCCAGGAACCTAACAGCGGGCATCATCTTGCACGTGCCCTCCTGTTTTCAAATGCTAAGTGCAAATGCTGTGTATTGATTAGTTACCTGTGCCAAAGTCCTGTCCCCAGTCAGTGTTTCCAGAGGACATTGACATCTCCCCAGCATCACTCCGTTATTAAGGACAGAAGTCAATAAAAACTATAAACACATGGCAACCTGTTCTTCTTACCAAATATAAACTTGTGTATGATCAAAGTATTTTATGTGTTGTTTCTCTAAATCCAAATAAATGTGTAAACGTGGACGTATCTCAGGCTCTGGATGTGTATTTCCGGCTTTGCAGGCCGTGTGAGGGGCTCATTTCTAGGGAATTGCCTGCATCAAAGGCCCTTCACTTGTTACAGAGCTCAGAGCATCTTTGGGTCTTTGCTGGGAAAAAATCTCTTACTCCCACAGTCGCTTCTGCGGCATATTGCTTGACCACTCTGATTTCTCCTTCAGTCAGACCCAGTCTTTAACAAAAAATGTGTGTATTATGGGAAATTTCATGTACACACAGAAGTGGGAAAAATAAGTATAATAACCTCCCATGAAGGCTTCACCCAGCTTCAAAAGTCACTAATTCGGAGCCTGAATCTTGTTTCGTCCATCCTTCCCCCCAATCGTGTCCTCCCAACACCAAATAATTTTCATGTGAATCCGTAAAAGATAAAGAATCCTTTTTAACAAGTCCTCAATACAATGATCCCAACTAAAACGATAATAGTAATGCCATAATGATATCAAATATCTCATTGCCTGGATTCTCAGCTCTAAAGCAAAACCCGTGGACCATGGCCGGTGCCCAGGAAGCCCAATGAGGCCCCCATGAATTTCAGGACAGCCGGGACCTAACTGTACGCAACGCCAGTGCTCAATGCAACGCGTATAACGTACGTGCGGGCTATGCGTGGGCCGTTGTGTATCTTCCGTTGTGTCGAGTTTATTGCTGGACCTCTTTGGGTTGTGATTCTGGGAGGTATCACATGTCTGGGGGCTTTCCTCCCGTGCTTTTTAGAGGTTAAGAAATGCAGGCAGGTTAAAAGCTATAACGTCACGAGGATTTAACTAGTGGAATGTATCCTGATTTGCCTTATCAGGTCCAGGCTGCCCTATGGGTTTGAGATGCCCTTAAAGGTATTATTCTGGAGTGAAGAGATAGTATTGATACTTCAGGCAGACAAATGGCGGGGGGAGGGCATAAGAGATGAAGTTTCTGGAAATTTTCAATATTGCTTATAGGGGAACTGGTGGACACCAACCAAATATAGAGGGAACAGCTCGACATTCGTGCCTCGGTTTCCATTGTTCCCTCAGGCTGGGAAGAATCTCCCGAAACTCCTCGCATCTTCACGGACGTTGTTATAACAGTAATCTTCACAGATTCTTGTGTGGCTTAAATAAAACGTTAGCAGTTTGCGTGGTGCTTTGTACCCAATAGCGTGCAACAAATCTCGTTCTTGTACTAACGCTGGTAATTGTACGTGAATTCTGTAAACCAGCTCTTGCTGTCGCCTTCGGTGCTCAGCGACCTCTGAATTCCCTACTTTCTCTTGTCAGCAGTATTCGTACGTAACAGGTTGAGGCTGGAAACGTCCTCTCCTGCGTTTTCCTCTGCTCGCGCAACGTTGATCATAAGCTGGGTCTGTTTCTTATGCTTCTGTGTCATCACCCTTCCTTCCTGGCCGCCCTCTAACCACACACATGCCCTGACAAGACTCTCCAATCTCTGGTGCTCTCCTACAGGTAGAAGGCACTCCATCCATACCGTTACCAGCTCTGCCCCTGGTGTGGGACATGTTCTCCGCCCAGCCCATTTCCTCAGCTGAGAAATGAGGTGGGACTACTTGATCACCAAAGGAAAGATGTAGGTGGAAGGTGGGTTAAGATGACAGGTTTATAAACCTAGAAGGGTCCTTAGATGCATTAATTAATTCAGCTAACCTTTACTGACAGGCTACCATGTGCCAGATGTTTTCATATATTAATCCAGCGCCTTTATTTTATGAGTGGGACAAAGGAAGCTCAGAGAAGTATAGCCATTATCTAAAGTCAAACTGAATTCATAGCACAAACAGCACATCATGTATCTAATATAAGACATATACACACCCACATACACACATATAACCACACAGATCAAAGTGTACACACACACACATCCATTATAATTTAATGGACTTGGTGGTCCAACAATAAAATTCTAATTTATTTCAGTTATTGACACAAAACAAAAGCAAACACCAGCTCAGTGTTCAAGTTTAAGGAGAACTGGAGGGGCCGAGTCCCTTCAACACCAATAGTGGTGTTACACAAGCATCTTGTGAATACTTGGTTGGTTAACAGGCACACCTGTTGAATTCCACCATGAAATGGAGAGGCTTGGAAAGAGGAAAGGCCAGGGCAGGGAGGCTGGGGAGGCCCTAGGGAGTAACTCTGTGCTCCTGTCACCACCTTTTCAGTTTGCCATTCATTCTGCAACCTGTTCTTCCAGCCCCCAAGGGATTGGTACACTAGCGATTTCCCAGGAAAATGTCAAATAAAAATTGCTCTAAAAGGATAAAATAACTACAAATGGACAATTTTCTGCCATAAAGAGAACAGATGATTGCATGTGAAAGCAAAGATGGGATAAAACTTTTGACGTGGGGGGCTGAGAGGGTGGATAGAAATAGACCAAAGGCCAAGGAAGTGAATATATCAGAATATATTGGATCACCCCAGATCTGGCCTGCTCCTTCCTGAGCGTGCTATGGCCCTTTCTCACAGCTGGGCTCACCTAGTCCACTCCCAGAAGCCCAATCCAAGGGAGCTGCTCCCATTTTCATTAGAAGAAAATACTATCCCTGAAAAGCCCTGACTCAGTTTCACCTTTCCCCCAAAGCCTCCCTCACGGGCCCCCAAGTAAATACACCGCGATTCTAAGGGTTTCATCTGTGTCACCTGCCACTCACTGGCATCCCTGTTGCCTTGAAACTGTTCTCCAGCCATTTCTCATCTGTGAATCTAGTCTTTCTGTTTCACTTTGAGGGCAAAGACAGGTCTTCTGATCACAGGCTTAGAGACCTGCAGAGACTCTGAAAGATCATCCGTCCAAAGTTTTGCAGACTCTGGCCTGAGGACCCAGGGAGAAGGAAGATGTCTCTAGTTTGGAGCAGAATAAGGAAGGGGTTTCGTACAGAGGAAGCCAGCCTCTCATCTCAGATTACACCCTTGACGCATTTCATTGTTGCTGTCATTCATCAATGCCCTATCATTTCTAAAATGATAGCAATGATATCTTATTTGGCAAGAGAAAGACTTAGCAACCCTGCTAACTGCATTTTTCCTATAAACCACAAATCTGAGAACCACTAGTGCCATGAAATCTTTCCAATTCTCCCCACCCCCAAACTCCATCTCTTAGCTTTTAATAAATGTTATTTACATTGAATGGAAGATTTGTAAGCTAGACTGAAAGCTTTGAAAGACTATGGCTAGTGATGTAGTCTACATGTTGTGAGAAGCTGCTGATGCCCCAATAATATTTTCATTTTCAAAGCACACGCGTCCCAACATCCCCTGGCATTAGACTCCTCGGACTTGCTTGCATTTTATTGTACTTCACCCAGGGAACCCCCTACAGATATTAGAACCTAAGATCTTTCATGGTGTCTCAAATAAACGAGAACCTTCAAAATTAGCCTGTGATAGATGGAGGAGAAGTTGTGACCCTGAAATATCAAGAGCATCTCTTCATTTCACCCTGTTGGCTTCAGAGGAGAGTGAGTTACAGGCTCTTTCACGATCTAGATGTTACCCAGGCTCCAGTGATTAGAATGGCAATTCTTTTTGTACCTCACACAGTGTTTCCTGGTCCATGATTCAAGCAGGTGTACAAATGTGACACCATTTGCCACCGCATGGAAACCGACAATTCTCAGCAACATATATCGAAATGTCCATTGAGGAGAAAAGCACCTGGCTTAACATCTGTCCTTGTTTATTTGAAGAAAACTCTGATCAGCAATGACTTAATAAACTCAGTTCTTTTCTTTATTCTTACCTTCCCAGTTAATTCTTAGTGGAAGTTTGCAGTAGGGGATAGGTAGGGAGATGAGTAGAAGGAGAGAGAAATGAAGCTGCTATTATCATCATTATTATTACTACTACTTACTACTACTATTGTTATTATTTTAGGCTGTGCCGCACGGCATGTGGGATCTCAGTTCCCCAACCAGGGATTGAACCCACACCCCCTAAATTGGGAGCGTGGAGTGTCAACCACTGGACCACCAGGAAGTCCCTAAGCCGCTATTATTGTTTTAATCTCTTCATCCCAAAAGGACATCAGAGAGGGTTTTTTTTTTTTCTTCTGGCCTTCCATGAGCTGCAATTAATACATACCTACATCATGGGTATATGTGAGTATTTTAAGACTAAACGATGAAAGAGATTTGTTTTGACTGTAAAAACAATATTACCCCAATGTAGATGAGATTTTTGAAGACGTCCCCATTCCCATACCTCCCCTGATACTTTTTGCATCTGTAATAGTAAAGAGATTCCAATTCCCATGCTAACCCAAGCAGCATTGAAATTACCTGCCCAGCGTTTACGATAAACCACCACAGGTGTTCATTACAGAAGCAGAGGGGTCCCAGGGAAATTTCTTCCTGTCCTTGACATCCACTGAGGCACCGAGTCTCATTAGCTTCCTTCCCAGAGACTACCATGGCCAAATAAACACAAATTTGATTTAGCAGGTGTTACGAGCGCTTGTGAGTACTGTAATTTCAGGGAGGAGGTGGCCTAAAGGGCTGGGTTTGTGATGCCCAGGGAACCTAGGCTACTGCCAGGAGAGATGGGATCTGTGTGCTCACATTTTCATTCCCCCAACAAGGCAGCTGCTGGAGACATTGCCTGGCCTCAGATGCCAGCGCTGCTACTGATTAGCTCTGTGACCCTGAGCAAATCACTTAACCTCTCTGAACCTCAGTTCCATCTGTAAAGTGAGGACAAAACTAGCACTCACCGCCTAGGATGATAGTGAAGGTTCAGCTGAGAAGAGAACCCGTGCCTGGAACACAGTATGTGTTCGATATATTTTGATTCTGGCCTGCTGCCTGTAAGGACCAGGCTTCCTAGGCAAGCCCTTCATCCTACTTCACTCGCCTAGAGAAGACCATCCTGAACACACAGCAGACGTGGCAGCACGTCTCCGTGTAGAAAGCCATTCTGTGATTCATCCCTGTGGACCGCAGCCTGGGGACTGAGGCGGCCTCCGCCACAGACTCGGCCTTCCCTTTTGCAGAGAAAAGAGACCCAGGAGGACTGGGCAGGGTAGCTGAGGAGAAAGGAAGAACAAGAGGAAGTAAGTTATCGCAGTGGGGATGAATCATCCAGTAGCTATTGGAACCCATTTCCCCAGGGAGCATCCTTGCCTCAGACAGGCACCCAGCAGAGTTACAGCCAATGACACGGGCATCAGCTTTGGCTTCACTGGAATGGCTAACATGCTCACATCCCCAAGCCCTCCCAGCTTCCATTTATACAAGGAGAATGAATCATTGGCCGCACACCACGAGAAGGAAGAGTGACTTGGTCTCCCCAGGCCACTAAAGACTTTCCAGTGCCTCAAAAAGCAAGTAGCAGGGCTTCCCTGGTGGCGCAGTGGTTGAGGGTCCGCCTGCCGATGCAGGGGACGCGGGTTTGTGCCCCGGTCCGGGAAGATCCCACGTGTCGCGGAGCGGCTGGGCCCGTGAGCCATGGCCGCTGAGCCTGCGCGTCCGGAGCCTGTGCTCCGCAAAGGGAGAGGCCACAACAGTGAGAGGCCCGTGTACAGCAAAAAAAGAAAAAGAAAAGAAAAAAAAAACCACTTCACACCCTTTAGGATGACAATAATTTTTTTAAAAACCCCAGAAAACAACAAGTGTTGGCAAGGATGTGGAAACATTGTAGCCCTTGTGCATCGCCGGTGGGGATGTAAATGGTTCAGCCTCTGTGGAAGATAGTGTGGTGGTTCTTCAAAAGATTAAACATTGATTATGATGTGATCCAGCAGTTCCACTTCTGGGTGTATACCCGAAAGAATCGAAAGCAGAGGCTCGAACAGATGCTCGTACACCAGCGTTCACAGCAACTTTATTCACAGTAGCCGAAAGAGGAAACCCCTCAAATGTCCATCAGTGGGTGATGGATAAACAAAATGTGGTCTGTACCTACGATGGATCATTACTCAGCCTTGAAAAGGAAGGAAATGTTGACACATGCTACGACGTGGGACATTATGCTCAGTGAAAGAAGCCAATCGCAAGAGGACAAGTACGCTGTGATTCCACCCATGTAAGGTACCTGAAGTAGTCACGGCCAGGAGGCGGAAAGTAGAAAGGTGGGTGCCAGGGGCTGGGGGAGGGGAACTGAGGAGTTGTAATAGGTACGGAATTTCAATTTGGGAAGATGAAGAAGTTCTAGAAATAGAGATGGATGGTGGTGATTTCACAGCACGGCGACTGTTCTTAATGCCACAGAACTATACACTGGAAATGGTTAAGTGGTAAATCTTATGTGTATTTTACCATAATGATGAAAACAATAGGTTTATCAACACTGCCTATAAATCTACAATTACCTCAAAAATAAAAATTTAATTTAGAAACAACTACAGATGGAAAAAATCGGTTTCTTCCCTTCACACACTTTGTTCTCCTTGTTGGCTCGTTGGTGGTTTGTCGAATGTGTGTTGATGTCACAGTTGGTAGAGTGAGAAATTAACCCGCGGCTCCTAGAACATGTTCCTGCCCCGGAGTCCTAAGGCCCGGCCTCATCCACACGTCCAGTTACGGAGTGTGCCTCTCAGCCCATTTTGCCTCAGACTCGTTGAGGCCTTTGACTTCTTAAAATAAGTGTGATCAGGCCATCAGCGCCTGTTTAAAGCTGAGCTGGGGAGTGCGGTGAACGGCTGGGAGCTGGTTTGCGTGTGCTGGCAGGGGTGCAGCAGGAACAAGGCAGGGCACCGGGCACTGGCGTGCTCATGCCTTCCAGGTGTACCTCGAAAGGCTTCTAACGTACGCAGAGATTGACATCTGTCCGGCCAACTGGGAGCGGATTGTTCTGGGGGCCATCCTGCTGGCCTCCAAGGCGTGGGACGACCAGGCAGTAGTGGAACGTGGACCACTGCCAGATCCTGAAGGACAGCACGGTGGAGGACATGTGAGTGCGGCCGGGGGCCTCTGCAGAGGAAACCCGACCCTTTCTGGACAGTGCACAGCGTGGAGTGAGTGAATGTGACTGCACGTCTGTTGTGTGCTGGCCGAGAAAGGACACGGTTGCGGATAGGATTTGCAAAAACCTGTATGTCTCACCCTGTGGGTCCCGAACAGGTACTGGTGACACCTTCTGGTTTGTGAAACTGGTCACTGAAACTGTATTCTAGGCGAACCTTCCTTTACCTTCCTGCTCTCCCTCTGCGGTGAGGTTCATCCCAGCTCTGTACACACTGCAAACCGATGACAGGCAGCAGATGGGCTAAAATGTTAACTGTTTCTATTCAGTTTCAGAGAGAAGGTAAAATTTAACTGCTTTTGTCACATTTTGCAAGTTCACCTGCTTAAAATGAGCGTTCTGTCCCCGAGGTCCCCCTGTGCATCCTGGTCAGGCTGCGTGTTCTCCTCTCTCAGGGCACCATCCTGAGCTCACACTTAGCGGCATCCTGGGGGCTGGGTGTACAGGAGGCAGGGTCAGATCCTCTCGGGAGAAACGAGCTGTTTTGGAAACACTTAATCAGGTTGAACTTCTTATAGTTCCTTACGGTTTACAGGCCTTTCTGACACAATTCTTGCTAATATTTTTCTGGTCTTGTTTGTCTGGCTTCCTTGAGGAAGCTCTGAGCTGGAGCAGGTTCCACTGTGTCCCATCCACATCCAAGTCCCTGGACTCAGTGACCACTATGGGCTCCTGTTCAGCCTGGCCCCTGCTTCCTCTGGTTGCTGGTTCGCTGGGCACCCCATTTTTGTGCTGCCCTGGGAGCACTTGTTTGTGTTTTTGGGTCTTTTGCCAGAGCCTTTTCCTGCTGCAGACCTGTACGACTCCTTCCTGCATCTGTCATTCTTTATTATGAAAAGTAAGACAAATAGGAAGTTTTTGATAGTAAGAAAAATAAAATAAAAATGTAAAAAAATTCTTGATTATATTTCAAGGTGAAAACAGTTGCTAAGATAATTGTCATCCAGACAGTAAGTAGGTTGCTTCCACCTTTCAGCTGCTGTAACACTGTCGTGAACATGAACACGGGTGTGCAGACACCTCCCTGAGGTCCTGCTCTCTGTTCTTTGGGGTCTGTGCCCAGAAGTGCGATTGCTGCTTGGTGGCTGGTCTTTAAAGTGAGCCCATTTTTCTAGAAAAGCCGACAGGCCATTAGGTGATGAAAACAACTCTCTTTACTCCATTTGCAAGTTGCTAAATGGCATCAGTTCAGTTGGGTTTCTTTACAACGTTGAGCTAAAATATTTCTGAAATGTTTTTTTGTTTATTGACTTGAATTTATTTATTATAGAGCTTAACGTCAGGACTATTTCTTCGTAATTATCCCCTTGAGAGCTGTAAATCCATCAAGCCCGTTTTCTGCATCACTGTTAGTTTTCTGATGGTTTATCACATAACAAGCTGTCTGATGTCCCTGGAGGATGTACTGCTGCCATTTGAAAATTCAAATTTGGGGAATTATTTTTATTTTCTAAATCTTGCCTTAGTTTGAAAACACAGCAGCTCTAAAATCTTTATTCCCCCCAAACTTAAACAGAAACATTCAAGAAAACAAATATTCAGAAAGGCTGTTTTTTCCCTAAGGAACCCTGGGAAACCGTCACCTTGTTCAAAACCAGATTCCTCTTGACTTTAATCCTAGTTATACCCTCAACAAGAGACAGTGGTGTCTAGATACCATTTGAGGCAGACTAGTTCTCTTAATGTTTATACTAAAAGCAAGGTTTTCTTCCTGGCATTGGAGAATGGGATCTGCAGTGGCGCCTCTTGGCCACAGGGCGGCAGTCGGTCCACAGGCAGCTCCCAGGTCGTCCAGGAGAGAGCGCTTCTGCCTTAGCGGTATTTTTGACACACCTTGTTAAAATCTTATCTGAGTTCCAGTATTTCACAGGATGACCTCTTAAGTCTCACGTAAAGGAGGCATAAATACAAGTCATTAAAAGTGTAAAGTTTAGCACAACACACATTTGGGGCTTTACCTCTTTCTCGAAGCTGCATCGAAGCAGCCCCTCCGATTAAATGACTGGATGCGACGTCGTGGTCTCTCCCTCGAGGCGTTCAGGCCTTAGATAACGACTTGCTGAGGTTTCTCGCTTCTGATCTGCCTGGGAGCTTCCGTCGGGGAACCAGCCACCCTGCTCACCTCCCAGCCTCCCTGCCGCCTTAGTGCTCCCGCCCCCGTGCTCCCGCCCCCGTTGTCATAGCAGCGCTAAACAGGCTGGGACGGCTGGATGGGGCCCCTGACCGGAAGCAGACGGGCTGCCCCGCCCCCCCGCCAGAAGCAGCCCGCCCCCACCTGGCTCCTCCCCGCCGGAGTTGGTCGCTTCCGGGGCTCAGTTCAGCTCTCACTTCCGGGAAGCCTTCCCTGGGTCCCTCCGCCCAGGCTGAGCTTGGTCCGCTCCTTTTAGTAACAGGAATTATGGAGCGCCAAGCGCATGTTAGGTGCTGAGCTGGGGCCAGGCTGCACCGTCAAATGTCACGGTTTCTGGCTCCGAGGAGACAAGGCGGGGAGACTGTGATAAAGGACAGAAGTGAGCCCGGGGTGCTGCACGGGGAGGTGGCCCAGGACCAGGGCTCCCAGACAGACCTGTCGCCGAGCACGCTTCCACCCCCTCCTCCCCGCAGTAACTACCGAGAAGTAGGCCTGCAGACTGGGGAAGTTTTCAGATGCATTGTGGCCGCCGTGGTTCGTCTTCATCCAGCTCTAAGTGAGTTGGCGCCCTTATGGACCGGGCGCTGTCGTCGAGTGGTTCTCAGCGTGTGAGCAGGCCCAGAAGCAGCTCGCGGGAGTGTTAGGGATGCACGTTTTTGGTCCCACCCAGACCTGCCGGATCAGACGGGTGGGCCCAGCAGGGGGTCCTCACGTGCCCTACAGCTGATGGGTGTGCGCTGAGGCTGGGGAACCGCCTCCCCTCCCGTGGTCCCGAGGAAGCCGGTCAGCGTGTCCCCACCGTCTCCTCCCGGGAAGGGCGGTCCTCCAGGCTGCTGTCCGCTCTCACTGGACTCCACTTGACAGCTCTCGACTACATCTTCTGCCCCCTGTTTGAGCCGATGGTTCACGCGGAGAGGTGAGGCCAGAGCCTGCCGTGTGTGTGTGTGTGTGTGTGTGTGTGTGTGTGTGTGTGTGTGCGCGCGCGCACAGACGCGCTCAGTCTCAGTGTCAGGGTCGCCCTGAAGCACTTTCTGGTGATCATCCCAGTTAATCAGGCCTCATCCTTCCGGGCACTGGACCTGGTGGACTTGGCTGTGTCCAGCAGCCTGCCCAGGGGGCCGCGGGTGGGGACGGCGGCTGAGCTGTGCATTTCTGTCTTTCTCTGCAGGAACGAGCTGGAGCGACAGTTCCTCGAATTGCTCCAGTTCAACATCAACGTGCCCTCCAGTGTTTATGCCAAGTATTATTTTGATCTTCGTTCTCTGGCGGAAGCCAACAACCAGAGCTTCCCCTCGAAGGCCCCGAGCAAGGAGAGGGCCCACAAGCTGGAGGTAAGAGGCGTCGGCGCTCCGCGGGTGCTTTGCTGCCAAGGGAGCTGTCCCTTCAAGGTTGTTCTCGCCACTGCGTGTCGTTGTAAAATAATGACGAGGTGCCTTGGATTTCATTTGTACAGCCTCATATTTTTAATAACCTTCTTAATATCAGTTTTAATTTAATGTGCATTGATTCTATTTTTTTATCAAACAAGTTTTAAACTCCTGTTTTAAAAAAGTGAGCCCACACAAAAAAGTGTTTCCCAGCATGCACTTTTGTAAGGAAAAAGATACCAGATGACCCTATGATTGGGAATCCAAAAAAGGTTTAATTCTGCTTTTATTTTTCATTTTTTCAAAGTATTTTCTTCACAGCCCTGTTAGATCTGGGGCCAGTCCCATTGGTCTTGGCCAGGGTTTCGGGCCGTCACTGTTAAGCTGTGTGACTCTTGTGTCTTATACTTGTGTGTAGCTCAGCTTTGCACTTGCACCTAGCTCTTCCCATCCGACTATTGACGGCTGAAAGGATGGGGACAGGAAGGATCACAGGTGAGAGTTTCTGCATCTTCATCTCAGCACTGCACGAGACAGGGTTCTCGCCGTGTGACAGCCTGGAAGGCTGTCCTGTCAGTCGTTTTGATGGGAGATTGTCTGTTCATGAAGTTAGTCAACACACCGAGCACCTGTATCTACCAGGCTTCGCCCATAATGGGGATAGATCAGGACCCAAACCCGTGGCCCCTGCCCTTGTAAAGCTGTATTGCTTTGGTCTGGACAATGGTTCTGACATGACGAGAAAGTAGACACATGTCTTTATCACGATTGGGGAATGTGGCAGAGTCTCTGAGCCTGTTTCTGGAGAGAAGAATGTGTAGAAGGTGCTTCTTGAATGTCAGTTCATGGGGCTCTACAGTCATTTAGTTAATGTCGTACTACAGTAATTTTTTAGTATCTTGAAGCTAATGTGATTACTACCAGGAAAATCTAGGAGAAGCAACTAGAAAATGGGTACTAAGAATTCTAATAGATGGCAGGTACAAGATCACTATACCCAAATTGATAGTTTTCCAAGTCACCGGCAATAACCATTAGAGAATATAATGGAGGAAAGCTGCCATTCAAAATTGCAACAAAGTATAAGCAAGGGAAGAACACAAGCATTGTCCTTACGATGTGCCCAGCGCAACTTAAGCACTTAGCATACGTTTTTCTTTCTTTCTTTCTTTTTTAGCATATGTTAACTCATGTAATCTTCGCCGTGGTTTGAGGGGGTAGCTGCTATTATTATTCCCAGACAAGAATGCTTAGGTTTGGAGAGGAGAACTGCCTTGCCCTGGGCGCACTCATGAGGTTGTAGAGCCTGGAAGCCAGAGCGTAGAGCTTGTGTTTAAGCACTGCGCTCCAAGGCCTCGCAGTGCCCTTGCTCAGAGAAAAACCTGTCAAGAAAAGTACTATAGTGTCTGGGTCTTCTCCCCGCCGCAAATTTATTCCAGTCTCAGACCTGCGAGTGTGATCTGTTTGGAGAGGGGGTATTTGCAGATGAGGTCACACTGGATTAGGGTGGGTCCGGAATCCAATACCAGTGTCCTTCTAAGGAGACGGAGACTGGAGACATGGGGACAAGACCACACGGTGACAGCAGAAACTGGAGTGGGAGAGGCAAGGAAGGGGTCTTCCCTGGAGCCTGGAGCGAGCGTGGCCAATGCCTCGATTCCCGACTTGCAGCCTCCAGATCCGTGAGAAAGCCAAGTTCTGCTGTTGGAAGCCATCCAGCGTGTAGCAATTTGTTGCCGCAGCTCCAGGAACCTCAGAGACGTGCAAAACCTAAATAGAGAAAGTGCTCAGTGCTCCTTAAGGGCCGGACAGGATGCACCGTGTTCCTGATGTAAACACGTCCGTCTGCACCCCCTTTCCACTGCCCCCTCCATCCAGGGGATTCCTGTCACCCAGTCCTGTCCCGACTGAGGACCTTTCTCTGAGCTGTGATTTCTGTCTGGCACGTTTCCCTCCACGGATTTGTGTGAGAAACTCCTTTCATTCCGACGCCCCTCAGATGTCACTTCGTCCCAGAGGCCTGCCGTGGCCACCCCGTGGAAGACAGCCCGCCCTGCTGCCCTCACGGCGAGGACCCGGCATGGCCCTCGGTGTCTCAGCTCCCTGGCCCCATCTTCACATCCCCCCACACCCCGAGTGTGGCCCCGGAGGGAAGGAGGGAGGTCAGAGAACCAAGACAGAGCCGGCCTTGAGGTTGCGTTAGGGAAAGGAACGTGTGTGGGATCTGGGTACACCTGGAGAAGGAGGGGGTCCCACCCTCCTCCTCTCCCCGCCCCTTCCTCCTGGCTGGGCATTGCTGAGGCCCAGCGCTAGGGAGACCTTCCCCTCGGTAGAGATGCACATGCAAACATGAAAGACTTTGGAAGTCAGCCAGGGAAGTCTGAACAGTATCTCAAACGTAGCTTTTCCCCCAGAAACAACGCTGCTGCCTCATATTAGGTGCTTCCGACTCACAGAGCTTCTCACCCGCACCCTGGGCAGCTTCCTGATGGGGCGGAGCAGAGCTGGTCCCCACAGTCCCCAGCTGGGCTGGAGTCTGGAAGGGCAGAGTGACTTGGTAAAGGTTGTAGCATCAGCCCCAGCCTGTCTCCAGCTGCCCCTAAAGCCGTCTCATGGGCAGGTCCCACCTGTCACCGGAATCTCCAGAGCCCTTGTCCTTGGCGGGGAGACAGCTGCACCCTTTGAGCCTTTTAAGAAGGCTTAGCAGTACCTACCAGCATGAGCGGCATATAGGACTGTTATTTTTATAGCTGCTAAATCCAGATGCCACGCAAATGGTGGGCCCAGTCGGCTCACAGCATCCTGCGGACTCCAGGCACGGCTGTTTTGAAGCGCTGGCTCGGCTTCCGGTGACGCCTTTCTCATCAGGTCTCAGCTTGAGTGCTTTAGAGAGGCTGGACTCTGGGGATTTCATAGGTGGCCCCAGCCATCCCCTCCCCTGAGGCCACGGCCTGTCCTCTGGCCTGCAGGGGTCCTGCTGGACCATGGTTTTCTTTTTCTGTACTTCCGAATTCTCATTTTTAAGTCTGAGGCACATTTTCTCACTCAAAATATGCCCAGGCCATGGCTGTCACTGGGTGTCTCAGTATGGCTGCTGCTTCCTCATTATTCACGTCTCAGCTCAGAAGTCATCCCTTCAGCGGCCTCTTCTGCCACCTCCTCTGGAACCGCACTGACCCCTCCCTGCCACCTCAGCTCGCTGTTGGCCTTCGTGTTTTGGTCATTTCTCTGCCTGCCATGGGCTGAGAGCACCTGCTGCTTCGCTTGCGTTTAGAGCCTACCTCTCCCTCCTGTAACAGAAAACGGAACTTGCTGCTCTCGGGAAGGGACAGCTGCCAGGGGGCGTCTCTGAGCAAAGGGGATCTTACCTGGGGTGTCAGAGAGCGTGGGGCTCAGGGATTTCAGTCCTTCTTGACCGGTGAGAATGGGTCCTAAACCAGTTCTGATGGATCCTTGCTGCTATGGCCAAATAACCAGAAGCTGTTCGTCCCCTCCCCGCTGTGAGCTCTCAGACAAAGGACGTTCTGTCTTGTCCGCCTCAGCGCTGGCGCCAGCTTCTCCTGTGCTGGGAGGGCCTGGGGACTTGAACTCTCAAGGGTTGAGTGGAGAAGATGGCAGGTGGGGTAAGCGCCACCGGGTTCCAGAGGGCAGGGCCTCAGCCAGCGGGCAGGGCCAGTTCCACGGCCGGGGCTTTCTGCTCAGTCTAAGGAAGACAACGTTGAAGGGCGGCGGCCACGTGTGGAAATGGCAGCCTGGCCGTGGATCTGATGGGGAAGAGCCTGACTGCTCACCAGGTGAGCAGGTGCCTGCCCACCTGCACGTCTTCCCGCTGTTGTCATCGGAGTGGCAGAATCAAGGCCTCTGGCACCAGCTCCTATTCACCGTTCGCAAAGACACTGGGAAGAAGTGTCTCTTCTCCTTGCCCCAGGCCTCGCTGCCAGCTTCAAAAAGCCTGGAGACCAGAGACTTCCCTGGTGGTCCAGGGGTTAAGACAGCGCTTCCACTGCAGGGGGCGCAGGTTAGATCCCTGATCAGGGAGCTAAGATCTCGTATGCCTCTGGACGCAGGCCCTGCATGCTCACGCCAGCTGCTGTCCACTGTAAACGACCTGTTCCCCCCTTCTCTGGGTTCTGATAGTGATTTCAGAGGAGCCCCCGGCCTGGATGCCTTGCAGCTCAATTCCCAGATCCCAAGCACCGGGCGCTCGTGTGGACGTGTGCTCTGTGTGTGTCTGTCGGGGACCCGCCGCACATCTTCTACGTCGGTGCTGGGCCTGGATGCAGGCAGGGGAGTGGGAGTTCGAGCACAGAGTTGGGTTTGGGTGCTCGGGCCGAGCCCCACCTGGGAGGCTGGTATTGCTCGCTGTCTGGAGCCCATAGATTCTGTCCAAGTCACCCACTGGCTGCGACACAGTCTTGACAGAGCTAGTGGTTTGGTAGCAGCACGTTGTCCCTCCGGCTTCCAGCCAAAGGTCTTCCTGCCCCGTTGGAGCATTTACCAGTCTCTGAGCCGGGTCTGGGTGGGCGGGACGCATGGATACGCTGACACTGACCCGCCGCTCTCCTGGCCGAGGAGAGAAGCCGGCCGGCTCCATCCTGTCCAGGGCCAGACCTGACCACCTTCCCCCTTAGCTGCTGTTCTGCACATGTGAGCATAAAACAGCCCTTAGGAAGGGCCTTAGGGAGCATCTTGTCCAACATACACACTTGACAGATGAGTGACTGAGGTCACGAAACTCTCTGGGAGAAAACTAGGATTGATTGATTGACTGATTTCATATGCAGTGTTTATTGAAAATTTTTAACCTGAATCTTCCCAATAAAGGGGTTGAAGAAATTTACAAAAAGACATATGCGGTAGGACTTATAAAACAGAAAACAAATAAAGTGCACAGAGACTATAAGGGAGTTGTTATCTCAGAAAACTAGGCTCATATGGTTACTACATTTGAGCATTAACTTTACTTTTCTTCAAGTCTTGGTTAAATAAAGGATATATATACATATGTATATATATGTATATACACATATATATACATATGTATATATGTATATAAAAATATAATTATATATGTGCATATATATACATATATATGTGTATATATATGCACATATATAATATTTCCAATTTTTAAAAATTGAAGTATAGTTGATTTACAATATGCTAATCTCTGCTGTACAGAAACGTGACTCAGTCATACACATATATACATTCTTTTTTCCTATTCTTTTCCATTATGGTTTATCTCACCAGATTAGATCTAGTTCCCTGTGCTATACAGTAGGACCTTGTTGTTTATCCATTCTAAATGTAATAGTTTGCATCTACTAACCCCAAAGTCCCAGTCCTTCCCTCTCCATGCCCCCTTGGCAACCACAACTCTGTTCTTTATGTCTGTGAGTCTGAAAAGTAGGATTTTGATGGTTTCTGACACACCCCATCCCCGAGCAGCAATTTGCCTGCTGAACCACAATCAACTTCAGATTGCACACGTGGTTGTGAGATAGAGGAGAGTGAGTCTGCGATGTCCGTGGTCTGGGGGCAGAGGCCTTCTCCGCATCTGCCAGCTCTCCTGTCTGATGCCCCGGGGCCAATGGGCTGGGACCACCAGCGTGACCCATGTTTCAATACTTGTCCCAGCTGCCCTGTCCCTGCGTGCTCATGCCAGGTGGGCACGACAGTGGCTGTCACTGCCTAATGCCAGCTGCATGGCCCTTTCCCACAACGCACTCCTTTCTGGAGCCCCAGTATATGTGGGACAGAGACACAAGGATGGGTCTGCTTTAGTGGAAGACATTCCCACTTAGCAAGCCCTGAAAAACCACCATCAGACCTTAAGGTTCAAAGAAGCAATTTTGAGCATCATATCTTGCACTGTTTTCAAATTCCCCAATTGTCCTATGCAGTGCTTTTATTTCCCCCAGTTTCTAGTTGAGGAAACTTAGATGAAGAGAAGTTTATGAACTTGAGGGTGATACAGCAAGGATTCAAACTCAGGCCGGTCGGATTCTTAAATTCTCGCTCCAAATCCCTCTACCCTCAGGAATTCCCTGGCGGATCAGCAGAGAATTGCAGTTTGGGGGCCACAACCATGGTGAGCCGTGTGCAAGACTCTGCACCGCAAAAGAAGGAGGATGCTTTTGTAGGGCGGAAAAGGAAGTGGGTGTGGTGGCTACAGGAAACAAAGAGTCCGTGGCTTCTCATTGGCTGAGCTCTGCCAGGAAAGAGGCGGAGTCTGTCTTCTTCCTGTTGGGATCTGCTGTTGGCTCTGGCTGTGAGGGCTCCCCCTGCTGGTCTCCTGATTCCATTCAATTGAGGCTTCTGTTACTTATTAATTTTTTTATATCCTGTGTGTCCTAATCTCCTTTTCTCATAAGGACAGCAGTCAGATTGGATTAAGTCCCACCCCAGTGGCCTCATTCTAACTTAATTGCCTCTTTAAGGCCCTATCTCCAAATTCAGTCACATTATGAGCTCCTGTGGGTTAGGGCTACAACATATGAATGTCTGGGCTGGGGTGTGGCGGGGAGTGGACACAATTCAGCCCATGACACTTTTCTTAACTTCATTACTTTTGCTCTTTGATGTCTGAAGGTGTTGAGACAGTGACTTCTGATTCCTTTCTCTGTCTATGGTTGCTGCCTGAGAGTGTGTGCCTCTCTCTCTCTCATGAGGCTATAAATACTTAGATGGCATTTGCCCGCGGTGTTCTCTTTCTTCATGTATCTCCCCACCTGAAGATACCACCCTCCCCTTCCACTGTCAGCTGCTGGTGTTGCCACTGGCAAGGTTATCCCGGCTGGCTCCTCTCCGCCTTGGACTTCAGAATGGAAGTCAGGAGCTGAACGGCGCTCATCAGGGCCTGAGCCCAGCCGTGGTGTGGCCGCTGTGTGCTCCAGCTCCCCCAGGACACAGGCATCATTCCCGTTAGGGTGCCACCGGTCACAGACGCGTTAGAGACAGGAGGCACCGGCATACCCCTGCTGAAAATGCACCCACCCCGGCAGGTACTGACCTGCTCCCACAGCTACAGTGATCCCAGCCTTAGTTTAGAATCAATGAGTTTTCCCTCCTTCCGAGCTGCTCTCACTTACTAAGGAGAGGGGTGGACCGACCAGGAAGATCCAGCAAACACGTGTTGGTGGCTAAAAGAAATTCTTACTTGAAATCGTCCTTCAGGGAAGGCTTTTCTTTTCTCAGCTCCAAATAGAGAAAGCATTCATGTAGCTAATGGCAGGAGCTCATGCATGTGTTTGGTCACTTAAACTGCTGCCAACGGCCATGTTGAAATAGCTGTACTTTGAGACATCGTTTCACATCTTCAACTCCTGGTCTGCCATAGTGACCCAATTTAACAAAAAAAGGAGAAACAAGAAACAACTAGTTTTAGATTTTGCTTGTCCCTGAAAAATGGTAGAAAAACACTCCCAGGAAATTCCCTGCAATTCCCAGACTGTTCCGTCCGATTGCTGAGGCTTTTTACCGAAGAAGGGCATTTCTTCCCCCGACTAAGCCAAAAACAAACAAAAAACTATAACGTTAACAAAAAAAGCACATTAAATTTCCAGCTGTCTTTTGTCAGAAAAAATACCATCACTTTTGATAACTAGCATAACTCTAGCAACTTTGGCAACAGTATGGGTTTTGTTTCCAAAGAGCCAAGTCTGGACTGCAAGTAAGAAATCAGAACTACAAGTAAGAAGGAATAACTCAATCCCTGTTGTCTTTCAGGATGGGTTATTTACTGCTGTCGTGAACTACATGCAGTGAGCCGTTTTTGCTATGGAAGCTGAGAGGCGCCACTTTGCCTTGGCTGTATTATTCAGCACAGCCAGAACACTTATTTAGAAACAGGCTCAAGTCGCAACCGATGTCTCCAGCACTCAACACCTCTTCACTCCAATTCCAAAATCCGTTGTCCTCATTTGATAACTTTGCATTTTTAAAAATTTATTAAGTTAGAATATTTTCCCTATCACCATCACATTTCACTGTCTTATTGTAAGGATTTCTTACCATAAATATGCCCTTCCTTGCAAAAGGGAGAAAATGCAATGATCCAAAAGACATATTTTGGCCCCTTTTCTAGTCCCTACTGCTCACAGCAATCCTGGTGAGCCTCAGGGCTGAGGCATAAGTGTTCTGATTCTTTTGAAAAACTTAATTCGTGGAGATTTAAAGTTCTTGTTCTTTTCCTTATCTGTTCTCCTTTTGGAATTTATTTTCCTCCTCTTTGTCCTTCCTCTGCTCTTCCTCCTCTCGCTTTTCATATCTTTCTTTCCTAAGAGTACACAGGTCGGCTCCCTAGGTGGTTATACCCAGGTTTATCTATCATTTTCACGGCCTGGTTAGAATGCTTCAGGGGTAGTTGTTTGCAGAGCCCTGACAGCAAGTACACAGCTCCATATAGCAAGAATAGATGAAAGATGAATGGGAGGAAAAATCTTGCTGTTTCTCTGTGTCCTCAGGGTAAAGGGATATTGGGGTCAAGGTTGACACAGACCATTAAGTAGGGTTTCTGCCCACAGTCATGTCAGAATAAATGATACTGGACTAGACCTCTCACTGTAAGTAACTTAGAAAACTGGATGCAATAGGTGAAGTAAAAGCTTTCAGATGTTGAAAATAGACAGCAAAGGACTGTGGTCCCTGACGTAAGGGAAACAAATGAAGTCACCCTGATGATACTTCTAGCTTTTTGTCTGGAGGCAGTTTTTGTACTGCTCCCAGGGGAAACCTAAGCAGAGCATGGAGGCCTTACTGAGTTGAGAAGACAGATTAGAGGAAGCTATATAGAACCCCAGGAATGTGCATAGAATTTCCCTGAGTCTTTGAATACTGAGCTCTACATGTAAAGAGAAAAACTCTATATGGTCAGGAAATAAGTAACTTCAAGGAAGCTTTTTAAGCTGAACAATTCCTAGGTCTCACATAGGATAGGAAGACATTTAAATTCCATCCAGCCAGAGTGAGGATACCTTGTTAACCCCCTGGGAAATTCAATAAAGACTAGAAATGTAATACCTTAGTAGTAGGGCCAAACTGAATTCACTCTAACAGCTTAAAATGAGTCTCAGAAGGAGATATGAGGATATATGTATATGTATATGTATAGCTGACTCACTTTGTTATAAAGAAGAAACTAACACACCACTGTAATGCAATTAAACTCCAATAAAGATGTTAAAAAAAATGAGTCTCAGAAATATCGAGCTAATCCTCAAACAACTCAACTGTCTGTCAAATCAAAATTCAACATTTTTGAGTGAAGATAAAATCCAGACATCTAACAATGTAGCATACACAATGTCCAGCATTCAATAAAAATAGCTAGACGTGTGAAGAAGCAGGAAAAAGTGTGACTCATAATGAAGAGAAAAAACAGTCAATATCAATAGACCCAGACATAGTAGTTCCAGAAGATGGAATTAGCAGACAAGGACTTTTTTTTTTGGCATGGAATAGGTCTCCAATTTATTATTAAGCAAAAGAGCAAGTTACCAGAACATGAAATTTAGAGCAAATCTACTTTTGTTAAAAATTCAACATAGATGGAAGCAGCACAGTGAAGAACTTAAGGCATGGGCTTGTGGAATTCTGTTGACCTGGATTCAAACGCCTCCTCTATGGTTGCTTGATGTTTAACCTTGAGAAAATTGCTTACTCTCTGAGCCTCTATTTCCTTCTCTATGCAACATATTTAGTAGGAAAATATAAGTTCTCTTGCAGTTTTGTGTGAGACTAAAATGGAAAACCCCTGAGATACGCTGAGGACTATGTCTGAGGAGCCTCCCTATGTTCACTTGGAGCCCAGTGGAAGGGCCATGGCCTGGGCACCAGGCTGACGTGGGCTCAAGGGCCGGGTTCAGCATTGACAAACCTGCTGATTCTGGGAAGGCCACTCCCTTCCTCTGTTTTGGTTTCCTCTTTTATGAAGCATGATTCCACTTTTCTGTGTCTGCTGTGAGTTTTAAACGAAGACACAGGGTTGTCAAGGACATGGCCTGAATGTTGAGATGGTCAGAATCAGTGGGACCATTGTATGTTCACATATGCATTAACGAAGACCTGGCAGGATATAACAGCGAAAACTTACACAGAAGCTTCTGTTTGCCACACACCACTCCAAACACTTAAAAATTAACAACACGTTTAATTTTCACCACAACCCTCGTAAGGCATTATTACTTATCCATGTTTCTAGACAAGAAAACAGAGGCCCAGAGATGTTTAGTAACTTTTCCAAAGTCAAACATGGTATAAGTGATGAAACTTGGATTATGAAGCTTGGCACATTGGTATCAAAATATATTTATGCCTTTAACCATGTTACTAGATCACTTTTCAATTGAAATGTTAACACCGCTGGGAAGGGAGGAGTGCCTCGTCTTTCTGCCTGGGTCTGGGGTCAGTGGTGCAGAGAAGGGAGAGGACAGGCAGGATTAGCTCCCACATCAAGAATATAATCTTTTTCTTTCTTTTTTTTTCTTTAACATGGTTATTGGAATATAATTGATTTACAGTGTTGTGTTAGTTTCTGAGGTATAACAAAGTGAATCAGCTCTGTGTATACATATATCCCCATATCCCCTCCCTCTTGGATCTCCCTCCCACCCTCCATGCCCCAGCCGTCTAGGTGGTCACAAAGCACCGAGCTGATCTCCCTGTGCTATGCGGCTGCTTCCCACTAGCTATCTATTTTACGGTTGGTAGTGTATATATGTCCATGCCACTCTCTCACTTCGTCCCAGCTTACCCTTCCCCCTCCCCGTGTCCTCAGGTCCATTCTCTATGTCTGTGTCTTTATTCCTGTCCTGTCAGAACCATTTTTTTTTTTTAGATTCCATATATATGTGTCAGCATATGGTATTTGCTTTTCTCTTTCTGATTTACTTCACTCTGTATGACAGACTCTAGGTCCATCCACCTCACTACAAATAACTCAATTTCGTTTCTTTCTATGGCTGAATAATATTCCTTTGTATATATGTGCCACATCTTCTTTATCCATTCATCTGTCGATGGACACTTAGGTTGCTTCCATGTGCAGACAAGGACTTTAAGACCAGTTATTCTAAATATACTCAAGAATTTAAGAGAAAAAAAATACAATGAGAATGGCTATATTAACACCAGAAAAATATACTTCAGGAAACAGAATATTACTAGAGATGAACAGGGACATTTCACAGTGATAAAAGGGTCAATTCATCAAGAAGACATAAAAATCTTAATATATATGCATCTGATAACAAAATTTCAAATTACATGGAGCCAGTCAACTAGGGAAAAACAACAGTTGTAGTGGCTGTTTTAAATTAAAAAGGAAAATACTACACAGCTATTTGCAAGGCCATCTTTATCACCATGGATTGATTAAGGGAACTAATCAATCCATGGATTGATTAAGGGAACTACCCTGGGAAGTTCTTGGGGTGACAGGAAAACAGCTTAACAGATTTGGCTTTGACCTCAAAGACCTCACAATAGGGCTGAAATACAGAACACATACACACCGAGTAAAATATTAAGAGGTATGTCTTATGTATTTTTCTTAAACTTCTGCCTTTCAATTTTTTAAATTAATTATTTTTGGCTGTGTTGGGTCTTCGTTTCTGTGTGAGGGCTTTCTCTAGTTGCGGCAAGTGGGGGTCACTCTTCATCATGGTGCGCGGGCCTCTCCCTACCGCGGCCTCTCTTGTGGAGCAAAGGCTCCAGACGCACAGGCTCAGTAGTTGTGGCTCACGGGCCCAGCTGCTGCACGGCATGTGGGATCCTTCCAGACCAAGGCTCGAACCCGTGTCCCCTGCATCGGCAGGCAGACTCTCAACCACTGTGCCACCAGAGAAGCCCTGCCTTTCAATTTTTGAATCAGATAAATCATTAAGCTCTTGTTGGCTGTTTTCCACCTTGAAGGATTAGTGCTTGGCCTTACAAACATAACAGTACCTGCTTAGTCATCTCGGCTACGCCCAGGTGGCTACATGACCACTCCCCTCCCCGGTTCAGCTAGAACCCACAGAACTGAAGGAGGATCGCTGTTAACATGACATGAGACCAGAGATCAATGCTGGGGTCCCAAGAAGGCTTGTGATGAGCTACTGCAGGCCCCTTGCTTTCAAACTCTTCTCGAAGCAGGCTGAGGCATCAGTGCACTCAGATAAGGAGAATAGTTATAAAAAAAGAAAAAAGATTCATTCTCAGGGTGATTCACACTCAATAAAAGCCCCGCTTAAGATGAGACCAGAGCCACAGCTGGGGAAAATCATTCTTAAAGATTCACTTTGTACACACAACTCAATCTTTTCAAGGAAACTGTCTGGAGGTAGTGCTGGGATTAGAATGGATTACCTCCTAAAAGAGGCTTTCCAGAAATCCCAACTCAGCTAATAGGAGGGGCTCTTTGTTGCCTTTTAATAAATGATTGAATTTATTTATGCCACTTCTTTCCAAGAAAGATGAAAGTAGGTCACCAAACAAACTTCTGTGAGCTTAGCTCGTTCCAGAAAGGAAAAGCAGAGGCCCAGAGAGATGTCTGTTCTGAGCTCGGCTGAGAGTGAGAGCTTCTCTTTGGATCTTCCCCAGTTTCCCCAGTTGTTCCCAGCTCTGTGTCACATGGGAACACCAGGGACTTTGGGGTCAAATACAGTGGGATGGATCCCAGCCTTGCACTTACACCGTGTGGGCTTAGGCAGTCATGAGATGTCACAGAACCCTGTGTTCTTCATCTATAACGTGTCTCTCTCTCTCTCTCTCTCTCTCTCTCTAGTGTGCGCACACACACGCACACACACACGCACATGTGCACACATTGCAGATATTCGTTTTCTCCTTCACAGCCTCTTTGTGCCTCTATTACAGGCCCATCATTCATTACTGTTACTTCACCATGTCTTAGCTCTCTTGGGACCTGGAAAGTTGATCACTATTCTTATGGGTAGAAAAGTCCTTGTCTCCCTGTCCTTGAAGGGAAGGGCTGTGTATTACTCACCTACATCTCTAAACCTGGCCCAGCGTCTGGCACGGAGTATATATCAATATATTATTGTTGGATGAAACCCTCACTCTTTTTCAGAAGTACTCAACAAGCTCTCTAGTACCTTCTTTAGAAAACAAAACAAAACAAAACAACTCCTCCAGCTTCCTCTCGTGGCCCCTCCCAGAATCTGTCCTCTCCTAGGCTGAGGCCATCGCATTTAAGGGGTGAAGGGCGAAGGGCTTTGATACCGGGCCCTGTGTTGAGTTCCAGCTCCTCCACCCACAAGGTGGGTGGCCTTGTGCCATCCAGGGAGGGAATGTGTGCCCTGGCCGGGGCGGGCCTGCCTCCTGTCTCTGTGATGACCCTGCTCCTACCTGGATCACACCCTGAGATATAAAGTGATCCTTTGCCGTCCAATCCCGCTCTGCTGTATCACCCATCACTCTGTCTGCCCTCCTGTCCATTTCCTCACACCGACTTTCTCTGCTCTGTGGTCTGTCTTTGCTTTCACAGGTGAGTACAGTGTGGTCCTGGCCTGGCCTGTGTCCCCGGAGGTCCAGGTGGAACCAACCACACTGCAGCTGATGAGATGCATGTCCCCTCCTTCCTTAATTTCTCCCTTAGGAGAAAACTTGACCTGAAAACACTGCCTGAGGAGACCCGTGTCCCTTCCATCGTAGGGGGGACCTTGGCTCAGAGAGGAATTCCCCGTCGCCCGCTTGTCCAGACACCACTGTCGGGGGCTTCCGAATATATCCTTCATTCAACAAACAGGCTCATCACTCGTCCCAAATTAAAGTGTTTTGAATGCTTGGGGGGTTAGCGTTTAACAGTTGTTGAGTTTTAAAATAGATTGAATTCCTTCATTCTCCCTCCTAGCATTTCATGGTCAAGAACAGGCAGAGACACACATAGAGGGGAATGGGGACTGGTTTGTGCTCCTGACAAGACTTGTTCATCTAATCCTGGACTCACAGTCACAGCCACCCAGTGTCTCCCTCCTTCCCTCCCTCCCTCCCCCACTTCCTTCATTCCTTCCTCCCTCCCTCCCTTCCTCCCCACCCCGACCCCCATTACCTAAAACATAAGAGGAAAATACAAGCGCTAACAAACCTGAACTGCTTGGTAACGTGGGAGCGTGTTTATGACACTCCGTTGACACATCTTCCCTAACCAAGATCCTCACCTTCACAGAAAAGCCTGCTTCCAGGACCGGTGCTTCTGGACTCAGACTCTAGTGAAGGTGACTGGTGAGGACTCATGTGTTGGCTCTTCCAGAGGCTTTCATTGTCATCGCTTGTAAAAGCCAAAGGACGGCAAGCATTTACCATGTGATACTGAACAAGAGGTAGAGGTGTCTGAGGCAGGAGGTGCTACTCAGGGCCTGAAACCGCCTCTCAGTTATCCAGAGAGAGAAATATGAACACAGCTCTCTCTCTCTTTCAGCTATTGGAGAAAAACAAATGTAAAAATAAAACAATTAAAAATGTGTGACTCAAAATGTTTTCAAAAACAAAGCACACACTTTTTCCAAACCCAGAGACGAGCTAGTCATCTGTGGGACATTTGGGGCCCAGTGTGGTCAGACTCTGCCTTACACGCAGGTGGCCCAGACATAGGGCTGGTCGGCATGCCTTCTGGGACAAGTCTGCTCCACGCAGCGGGGCTTCCAGTGATGTCTGGGGAACCTCAGGGGCACAGCATTCTGTTTTCTCAGAGAAACAGTGCAATCCACAGAGGCTCTGGGCCATTAGGATTCGGGCAAACTTCAGGAGCCCTAAAGCTTCTGGGCTCAACACAGGAAAGTTGGGGCAAAATAGTTCATGCCAGGGCTTCCCTGATGGCGCAGTGGTTGAGAGTCTGCCTGCTAATGCAGGGGACACGGGTTCGAGGCCTGGTCTGGGAGGATCCCACATGCCGCGGAGCAACTAGGCCCGTGAGCCACAACTACTGAGCCTGCGCATCTGGAGCCTGTGCTCTGCAACAAGAGAGGTCGCGATAGTGAGAGGCCTGCGCACTGTGATGAAGAGTGCCCCCCGCTTGCCACAACTAGAGAAATCCCTCACACAGAAATGAAGACCCAACACAGCAAAAATAAATTAATTAATTAATAAACTCCTTGGCACATACATACAATGGAATATTACTCAGCCATAAAAAGGAATGAAACTGAGTTATTTGTAGTGAGGTGGATGGACCTAGAGACTGTCATACAGAGTGAAGTAAGTCAGAAAGAGAAAAACAAATACCGTATGCTAACACACATATATGGAATCTAAAAAAAAAAAAGAAAAAAAAGTGGTCAGAAGAACCTAGGGGCAAGAGGGGAATAAAGATGCAGACCTACTAGAGAATGGACTTGAGGATACGGGGAGGGGGAAGGGTAAGCTGGGGCAAAGTGAGAGAGTGGCATGGACACATATACACTACCAAACGTAAAATAGATAGCTAGTGGGAAGCGGCTGCATAGCATAGGGAGATAAACTCCGTGTTTTGTGACCACCTAGAGGGGTGGGATAGGAAGGGTGGGAGGGAGAGAGATGCAAGAGGGAAGAGATATGGGGACATATGTATATGTATAACTGATTCACTTTGTTATAAAGCAGAAACTTACACACCATTGTAAAGCTATTATACTCCAATAAAGATGTTTAAAAAAATACATATATCCACTCTTTTTAACATTCTTTTCCCATATAGGCCATCACGGAGTACTGAGTAGAGTTCCCTGTGCTATGTAGGAGGTCCTTATTAGTTATCTATTTTATATATAGTAGTGTGTATGTCTCAATCCCAGTCTTCAGTTTGCATTCTCAAGACTTGACAGAGTTCTCAGGAGGGACCTCAATACATTTGGAAGGAATGAATCCTCAACTCCGTGAAGAGAAGAAAACAAGCTCAGATGGGTTAATGTTTGCTCAAGGTCAAACACTGGTATGTGTTTGGAACCAGGTCGGAACCCAGACCCTCTGACCTGGAAGTCTGTACTCTTTCCCTAATGACCTCTTTGACTACCGGCGACTGTTTTGATGAAGAATTTTGAACTGTTTGGACGTGACCTGAAAACAAAAATCCCCCAGGTGTACCTGTGGCAGGTGCAGCGACCCCATGCTGGATGCCGGGGAACAGCTCCACTGCGTCCCTGGTCCCTGCTCTGCAGTGGGGTCCCACTGCTTCACCCTCGGACCCACATGCTCAGTGAGGGTCCTGAGAGGTTGCACTGTGTAACATGGTGCATACACAGGCCCTAGAAAGGATGGGGGACCATTTAGTAACTTTTGCTACGTAGGCCTGGGTCTGGGCAAATTAGAAAAGAGAGTAGGAATTACGAGGACTCCCTCCTTCCCCTACCTCAGTCTTGGTTCAGATGTGCCCTCCTTAGCGAGGTTGTCTCTGGCCACCCTACTACTCCTGGGCATCCTTTACTCCCATCTCCACTTTATTCTCCTCTCCAGCACTTACCACCCTCTAATTAGTAATTCACGTTCCCTTGTTTACTGTCAGTTCTTTCCACTAGAATGTAAGTTCAGCGAGGGCAGCA
Organism: Neophocaena asiaeorientalis asiaeorientalis; assembly: GCF_003031525.2. Lineage (NCBI taxonomy): Eukaryota > Metazoa > Chordata > Mammalia > Artiodactyla > Phocoenidae > Neophocaena > Neophocaena asiaeorientalis. The sequence goes on along the minus strand of NW_020172293.1, from coordinate 1,310,449 downwards.
ACTTGTTTCATTCTCTGTGCCGAGAACAGTGCCTGAGACATAGTAGGTGCTTAGTAAATATGGACCGAACTGTGTTTGTCACACTAGCAATGATATTTCAAAAGGCACCCATAAGTCACAGCACATCTATAGTAACAGTAACGAGTAAGAGGATGCCTCCCTCCTGCCTGGATGGTGAGAACATCTGTTGGATTCCATTTCAGCTGATATCACAGTGTCTTATTCCATTTGGGCTGCTATCACAAAATGCTATACACTAGGTGGCTCAGATACAATAGAAATTCATTTCTCACAGTTCTGGGAGAATAAGCTTTCTCCGGCCTCTTTCAAAAGGGCACTCATTCCATAAATCACCTCCAAAGGTCTCACCTCTGAATATCATCACCTTGGGGGTTGGGATTTCAAGGTATGAATTCTGGGGGGACACATTCAGACCACAGCACTCAGGAAGGGTGTTCTGACGTACTGCCCAACACCTGGGAACAAAAAGCAAGCTGGTGGTGGAGACTTGTGTTTTTGTCATAAGGAAAGCCTGATTCTAAGTGACTCTTGGTACCCGGGCATCCCTTCTACCCGTATAGCCGGTCCTGCCCCTCTGCTTAGATTCCAGCGGTGTCTTAGAAAGACTTCCATGAAAAAGTTAAAAAAATACAATTTCAAATACTTGAAGTGCTAACATTGTATTATGCAGATAATTGAATTTCTTTAACATTCTGGAGAGTTGAAAACTTTTTTGTACTTTTAATGTTTCCTGGATCAAACATTCTCTGGGCAGGGCAGGGACACCGAATGTCATGTAAGCGCTCTACTGAGGCCGGTGGTCTGGGCTATACCTTTAATTTCAAGATTAGGAAAATTAGGAAGGTGGCTGAGTGGATTTTAAGATATTTTCTAAATCTGCATGAATCAGCAAGTCTGTGGAGAATGGAATTTGGGGGATTTTGTATTCCCCATGGGGACCAGTTTGTGCTGTCTTGTGGGTGATATGGTTTAGTGGACAGATGCACATCTCAGAAGTCAGTATGGAAAAAGGAAAAGGAAAAGGGGGAAGGCAGAAGTGTCCCTGACTCCTGCTGGGTTTCTTTTCCATTGGGCCGAGCACAGGACTCCCCTGGATATTCTCTCCACCCAACAGACACGCAAATCAGAGTTCCCCATCGATTCTGGGGTAATTTTATGGAGGGAGAGGTAGGATCTGATGCTCCAGTTACAGCCCCTCCTCTCTGTCCCCGTCTTGTTTCTGGCAGCCACAAGGGGTTAGTATTTCCAGGAAAAGCAAGATGCCCTCTAGCAGGAGAGAGAGGAAACAAAGGAGAGAGAGGAAGAAAGACAGAATGGGGACCAGGTAGACTTAGAGGAGGGAGGGCAAAGTGATGAAGGAGGGGGAGGGGACAGGCAGCCAGAAAATGCCATGGGAGCAAAAGGAAAGGCTGAGGGTGGGAACCCAGAGGAGCAGACCCTGAGATGCACCACCAGCCACTCCCATGCGTAATTCTTTACATTTTTAAACCATTTTCGTGCCTATGATCTCACTTTGCGTGTCACAGCCTCTCTGTGTAGGTAAAAGGCACATTTTTTTTTCTACTTCACTGATGAGAAAACTGAGGCATGAAAAGCCCTAGTGATTTGCTCAAGGTCACAACATTCTAACTGAATCCCCATGCAGAATAGGCTATTTATATCATACAGCAAAATTCAGTCATTGCATTCCTGGTCTTTCCATTTTTAAGCCAATAACCTGAACGGTCTATTAGGAAGTGAAGATATTTTCCTTTATTTTATACTTGAACCCTTGAAACAAGTACTTCAAAATTTTAATGTGACTACAGTTTCTCTAAATTTCATTGTTCATGTCAAAGCGTTTGACTAAAATATAGCAAAACTACTGTTCCTTTCAAGGGGGTCAAAATGTTTTCTGTGGGTGGAAACGTGTCCTGTGCATGAAGATGAAAGCATCTTTGTTGTACTCTTCCTTGGGGACTCTTTCTAGGGTTATTACTAAAGTCAAGAATAGATCAGAAATGGAGAAAAGGTAGGATATCAAGAATAGCTTTCATGGAAAATTGAAATCATTCCTTTTAAAGTTCACAAATTCCACTCTGAGGATAGACCCCCAGCCTTGCAGGATGGGCTCTTCCCAGATAGAAAGGTGGCAGCCACGAGAGGATTTTGATGCAACTGTGATTGATGTCAGCAGGTCCAGACGGTGATATTTTATGACAAATTTAATGGACATTTGTTAAGCTGATTCAACGGCACCAGCCCTGGGCTCGATGGGGCCGGGAGATACAAAAGGAGGACATCATCTGTGAAGGTCTTTGGGGCCAGTTAGGGATGGAAATGCCACTGATTCGAGTTTTGCACACCCTCTGCATGCTAGGTGCTCTTAACACCATTTCATGTCTGTCTCCCACAAACCCCACTGCAAGACAAGGCTATCGGGAGATTTAGTGACTCCTGGTGACCAGGTGGCTGCCCCCAGTTTTGCATCCAGGTCCTTTGTCTCTGAGTGAAGGGCTCTCGTCACTAAGCCAGACAGGAAGCAGCTACGGAATGACTGTGTCACAGCCTAACGCTGGGACATGCATCCCAGGTGCAGATTCCTGCTGGCACCCATGGTATAGGAATTCAGAGTTGAGGACAAGATCCTTTGGGGCTCGAGTTATGGTGGATTATGCTTCATAGAAGAGACGAAATATGGACATTTTAGTGCTGCTTTAAGCAGTGAAGAAGTGGGTGTGGAAATGTTTTCAAGGAGGAAACGCCTTTTTAATAGAGACTTGGCTGGTTAACAGAACTTTTCTTTCTTGGGATGACCGTCATCGCTTCTCTTATATCCTGAAGCATCAGCTCTCCTGGTGGAGACACGTGAGCACTGCCAAGGGCCTGGAATGTCCCAAGAGGGTAAGAATAGCCACGATGAGAGACGGCTGCTTCTGGCCTCTGATCACTGCAGTTGTCAGGAAGGCTTTGCCTCACACAGCTCGGGACCGTCTCAACTGGAGACAGAAGAACGACCTTGTGCTCCTGGGCTTGAATCTTCTCTTTAGTATCTCCAGCTCTCACCTGGGAGTCTTTTGTAGCTAAGATACATTTTTTCCTGCAAAGATTTCCCACCTCCTTGGAGAACACAGGCTCTGGAAGTCTCCAGCCACCTTGAGTCTGTGACCCCCTGAAAGCATGGACCAGCTGGACCTGCTGGGGTTCCTCGTCATCACCCTAAACTGCAACGTGACCATGGTGGGTGAGTAGCGCCAACCCCTGCAGAACACTGGTTCTGCCTTGGGTCACTTTTCCTGGCCCTCCCCCATGAGTAAGGCCTGCCTATCCCTGGAGGACAGGGAACCAGGGCTCAAGCTTTCCTCTAATTCTCCATTATTTAAGGAGGCTCCCCCATCCTTTAAGGATGTCTTGGGAGTGAGCGATGTTTCTCTCAAGGGGAGTCTTTTTGCTGACATTTGGGGGCTGAGCAGATGGGAGGGGTATTTTTGTGTAACTCTTCTCTGGCTACGTTACCAGGAAAAGGAACAATACAGTCAAAGTTAGAGAAATTCATGCCTTGAGTAAGCTTTCTTGTTCATCTTTTTAGGGTTTATCCTTGAAGCTCCATTTTAAAGAATAGTAAGTTCTCTGTGCACTTTAAACCAGATCCCAATTTTAGTTTTTATTTTTTTGACAAAGAAAGTAATACGTTTTCTGAGTTTGTTGTAGCCGAGTTAAATTTTCAGAGAGGTATGGGTGTCCTAGTAAAGGGGATTGAGAAAAGGATTAAAATATGTCTGTGAAGTGGTTGATATTTTCTTCATTGCTTTTTAGTCAAAGCCAACTTGGTTTTAAAAGTTTGAGTTAATGACTTTATCACGTAATGGTCACACAGTCCTTGAGCTGAACTGCCTTCGTTTATAAGAGAGTTTAGTTTTTCTGATGTCAGGTGATGATTTCTGTATCTCATCACAAAACAGAATATTTACAAATTATTTTGACTGGGTCTTCAACACACTCCAAAATAGTTGACTCATGAAATGAAAATAGGACTTGGAAGTTATTTTGATTTCTATGTTAGCCTCATTTATTCATGATAAATTGAAGAAAGACAAACTTCAATTCATAATAGCTGGAATAGGGGGGAAGGAGTTCTGACTTACTGAAGAGTCTAAAAAACTGAATGTTCTTCAAGAAATTCGATTTCAAGGGCTTCAGAGCAACATGAAAGGGCTACAGAGCCCACTGATTACATAAAGATCGTGTGGACTCTTACCATAGAGAAAACTCACTGAACTGTGTATTTGCTATACACAGTTACAGGAATGCACTAACATCCTTGAAAAAGTTCACTCTTTTTAAGAGGAAGACTTTATTTACATCCGCCCAATTTTCTTTCTAGAACTTTCAGCCCAAACTCTGAACTAGCCAAACTAGATTAAACATTTTAGTATTCATGCTTCTTTAGATCTGCCAATTTCAAAGCATTTTACAAACACGTACAGGCACACCTCGTTCTATGGTGCTTCTCAGATACTGCATTTTTTTTTTTAACAGTTGAAGGTTTGTGGCAGCCCTGCCTCAAGCAAGTCTATTGGTGCCATTTTTCCGACAGCATTTGCTCACTTCATGTCTGTGTGTCACGTTTCGGTAATTCTCACAATATTTCCAGCTTTTTCATTGTTATTATATTTATTCTGATGAGCTGTGATCAGTGATCTTTGATGTTACTACCACCAGTGGCTGAAGGCTCAGAGGATGGTTAGCAATTTTTAGCATCGAAGTACTTTTTACTTAAGGTATGTGCATTGTTCTTTATCATGCTATTGCACGCTTAATAGACCAAGGTATAGTGGAAACACAGCTTTTATATGCACTGGGAAACCAAAAGATCCGTGTGACTCGCTTTTTGGGGGGTGGTCTGGACCTGAACCCGCAGCATCTCCGAGGTGTGCCTAGTTGAACACACTGTCCGACACCTTGTAAGTGCTCATTAGACATTCGTCCAATGAGCTAACAGGCTGATACCGTTGCTGTGACTAAAACACATGCTTACACACTTAGTTCTCCAGGCTCAGCACCAGTAAAGATTTAAAACTGTTGCTGGGAGGAGGAGATGGGTTTGTCTGGCTGTGACGGCGCCCCTCCTGTTGCCTCTTTCCAGGGAAGGTCTGGCTTATCTTCATGGTGCTGCTGAGGATGGGGGTGCTCATCCTGGCCGGGTCGCCGGTCTACCAGGATGAGCAGGAGAGGTTCGTGTGCAATACTCTGCAGCCCGGATGCGCCAACGTTTGCTACGACATCTTCGCCCCCGTGTCCCACCTGCGGTTCTGGCTGATCCAGAGCGTGTCTGTTCTGCTTCCATCCGCCGTCTTCAGTGTCTACGTGCTGCACAAAGGAGCCGAGCTGGCGGCACGTGGATCCCGCTGGCTGGATGATGACTCGGAGGACCACGACGGCCCTGAACTGACCCCGGGGGCCAGGCGCTGCCTGACGGTGCCGGACTTCTCCTCGGGCTACGTGGTCCACCTCTGCCTCCGGACCCTGACGGAGGCAGCTTTCGGTGCCCTGCATTACCTCCTCTTCGGATTCTTGGTCCCCAAGAGATTCTCGTGCACGCACCCTCCTTGCACCAGCGTGGTGGACTGTTACGTCTCTCGGCCCACGGAGAAGTCCATCCTGATGCTTTTCGTCTGGGCCGTCTGCGCGCTGTCCTTGTTGCTCAGTGTCGCCGACCTGGTCTGCAGCGTGCGCTGGGAGACGCGCAGGCGACACGGCGGGGCCCGGAGGAGGCCGTGTCAAGGGGCGGGGAGTGCGGCGCGGGAGGGACACGGGGCGCCCGAGGGCCGTGGGGCGCGCGCTCGCCGGGGCCTGCGGACTGGAGGGCAGGGCGCGTACAGCCCCGCAGCGGAGCCCACCGAGCCGGGACACCCGAATCTGCCAGGGGAGGACGAGAGCGACGCGCTGTCCTCTGCCAGCGACCAGCCGCGCGGGGCCGGGCCGGGAGCGGCGGCCCCGGGGTGGGAGGAGCGCCCCTGCGCGCCAAGCGCCGCGCTCCCGGGCCCCAGCAAGTCCGAGTGGGTGTGAGCGGCCGGCGTCCCGCCCCGGGAGCGCGGCGACCAGGACCGAGAACATCGACCTGCAGAAAGGTGAGCTGGCGGGACAGACCGACTTCCCGAGAGGCTCCGGTGCAGCGCAGCAGGGATTTAATTTAGATGAAGCCTTCTGGGGAACCCTGCACTTGGCGTGCAAATGCGGATGGAAGCTCCAAGGATTAACCGGCGAGCATCAGGTCCATGAGTTTGTCGCACTCTAGTTCTATTGTCTTATTTTACCGCACTATGGGCTTTAAAAGCACGTTTTTTGGATTGACAGAGCTCATGAATATTTTAATGTTTTCGGGTGGATTATTTTGACGGTTTGTTGTTGTTTGTTTTGGTTTTTCTGCTTAGCCAAAAAGGGCATCTGTTATGCACGTCATCCGTAGAGGGATATTAGTTTAACTTCTCCAAACCCCTTTAATAAAATGAATGCTGATTGCGTTGCCATATCACACTTCCTACTTCACTGTGTTAAAGGAGAAACCACAAATGCAGGAAATATGACTAAAAACTTTGGGGTCTTTTGGGGGTCATCTTGGGTTCTTATTGCATGTGGGTGTGAGGTGCACAGGATGAAGGGTGGCCGCTGGCTTGCTTTAGTGTCGCTGGGCTGTTGGCTGGGTGGCTGTCCTCACTGAGCAGAGGGGGGCACTCTGGCTGCTGACAGGCCTAGAGTTGCCACACGGCTTCCAGTCCCGGCTCTGTGTCCTTGAGACAGTCATACAGTTAGGGCTGCTCTGAGGGTCTTCGTGTTCCAGGGAAGCAGATGAGGAATGCTGCAGGTGTTCCAGGCTTGTGGTCTGTGCTGATGCTCTGGGGATGGGGGGGTTACCCTAGAGACACAACAGTCTCACCTCTCAGGGGAGCCCCTCTGCTCTCCTCTGCTCGCCCTGGTTTCGGTCCAGGTGCTGTCCAGTTGGAGTGTGAGTCTGTTAGAGCTTCCGTGCTGCCTTCAGCTGCCACGCAGAAGACACAGTGCAGCAGAAAGACGGGGTAAGCCTGCTCCTCTTCCGGCGAGGAAGAGCCACTGGGTGGCCCCCCAGAACGGATGAAGAACCTCTGGTCCCCAAACCCCCAACGCTGAGGAAGAGGAACTGCCCTCCATGCCAGCAAATAGTAAAAAAAAAAAAAAGTGAACCAAAGCACCCAGGGAACCAGTGGGCACTTTTAACTGTTCTAAAGATGACTTTGACAGTGAAATATCAGCCGGGATGGGGAATGACATCTTCCTTGATCTATCTAGAGTGTCAAAGCCATTGGTTAAAACTTTAAAAAAATCATCCAAAATTGGTTTTGGCATAAAGCTCTTTGAATGAATGTACCTGGTTTTTGTTTGGTTTTTTGCGGTATGCGGGCCTGTCACTGCTGCGGCCTCTCCCGTTGTGGAGCACAGGCTCCAGACACGCAGGCTCAGTGGCCATGGCTCACGGGCCCAGCTGCTCCGCGGCATGTGGGATCCTCCCGGACCGGGGCACGAACCCGCGTCCCCTGCATCGGCAGGCGGACTCCCAACCACTGCGCCACCAGGGAAGCCCGAATGTACCTGCTTTTAACCCCTGCAGTAAATCTCTCTCCCACTCTCTGTCTCTGTCTCTCTCTCAATTGCTCCTCGATCCGTCGATAACTGTGAACCATGACTCAGACCCCTTCCTTCAGCATTTGGATTGGCGTCCGGCACATAGCAAGTGCTCAGTAAGTGTGATTTTTGTGCCTGATATCCCTGAAGTACTCAGGGCCAAATCTGGTTCTTGTCCCTTGCAGCATGCAGTTCTGATGGAGTTCCAAGGTTGGCCACAGTCTTAAAGACATAAGAATTCTCTAGGGCCTTCATTGCTATTTTAAAAATAAGTTCCATAGGCCCCTCAATACCCCAGTGTGTGCCTTGATAATGTTGAGTGAAGAAAGGAAATCAAATTAACAAATATTGGTAGGTGTGCCCACACAGGGCCCCCAGATGACAGCTAGGAAAGGAAGGTGGTGAAGGCTGAGTGGGGACTCCCTCCCAGCCATGGCCCCAGAGAAAACTGGGCCCTGTTCTCCTATGAGTCTTATGAGTCCATGCTTGGATTTACAGATGGTGCCTGTGTTTGGGTGGCACTGGGAAGGGCTGCTTTGGCCTCTCTGCTGATGTCCCAAATCCCACTATCAGAGGATCAGAGCCTTGAAGTTTTTTCCATGGAAAACTGTAAAATCCATTCAGAGTGATGGAGGCCAAGAGAGGGGGAGAGGTGTGGAATCAAGGATAAGACATGTGGGTTCTGCCCCCATGTGCATCATTTCTTGGCAGGTCGCTCCCTTCCTTTGGGCCTCAGTTTCCTTCTCTAAGGGATAAGGGCCTGGACTAGATGATTCCTTAGTGTTCTTACATGGTTAGGAATCCACCAGTGATGGGTGTCCTTTTAACCTCATTAGGGGCTGGTTTATCAGGCCTGTCCATCCTCTACCTGCCTGAGCACAGGTTTCCATAAATGAAAGTGGTCAGAACGGAAGAGACCTGCATGTCCCGGGGAGAGCTGCCGTGGAAGAGCGATGCAGACCTCATGAAAGGGGGCGATGACGACTCACCAGCTCCCCACTCTGCTGAGAGATGGCAGAGGCTGCGTGGACAGACGTGGGGTCATCTGCTGTGACCCCTCACTGTGAGAGCAAGGTTGCAGAAGAGGCTTCAAGCATTCTGGAGCATGGTTGGCAGTGTTGGCATGATGGTGGCCACCTTGTCAGAACACACACAGGGGGTGACCCTCCTCTTCTCTTTGCTCTCACAGGCCACTGTACATCTCCCCTGGTTCAGAACTTAGGTTTTGAAGCCTTTGAAGATCTTTTCTTTCTTTTTTAAAAATATTTATTTATTTACTTACTTTTGGCTGTGTTGGGTCTTGCTGTGCGCGGGCTTTCTCTAGTTGCGGGGAGCCAGGGGCTACTCTTCGTTGTGGTGCGCAGGCTTCTCATTGTGGTGGCTTCTCTTGTTGCGGAGCACAGGCTCTAGTCGCGGGGGCTTCAGTAGTTGTGGCTCATGGGCTCTAGAGCGCAGGCTCAGTAGTTGTGGCGCACGGGCTTAGTTGCTCCGTGGCATGTGGGATCTTCCCGGCCCGGGGCTCGAACCTGTGTCCCCTGCATTGGCAGGCAGTTTCTTAACCACTGTGCCACCAGGGAAGTCCTGAAGATCTTTTCTAGTCATCTAAGGGGAGGGGGAAAAAATCTCAGACTGTATCCAAAAGGTAAAAAACGGCGAAAATCGTGTGGCTATCATCCTTCTTTTCAAGATTTTGGTCTTCCTCTCTGCATCTTTGGCACGCTGGGTGAATGCAAGATGGTTCACGGGCTTGTGTTCCTCCCACAGAGTGTTATTGAGTCACCCAGTGCCCAAGGTAGAGGCAGCAGGAGGTAAGGTAATTGTAGCTGCTGCAACAGGTAACCCCAATCTAAAACATTTAACACAGAAGTTTCATAAAGTACAGAGCCTAGTTTTCTGATTGATGGGCAGCTTTCCTCTGTGTGGTGACTCAGGGGTCCTTCCATCCTAGGCTCTACCATCTTCCGTCTGCTGTGGAAGAGACCAGACTGGTTCCAAGGCCAGGTCTGGAGAGGGCACAGGGCTCACTTGGCTAGAACTCGGTCCTGACTGCTTGGAAGGCTCTGAAGGGTGGCCTAGTTATACAGCTGGCCCTCTGCATCTGTGGATGGATTGAATTCAACCAACCATGCATCTAAAATTTAAAAAAAATCCAGAAAGTTCCAAAAAGCAACACTTGAATTTGCTGCATGCAGGCAACTATTTACATAGCATTTACATTGTATTTACAATTATTTACATAGCATTTATATCGTATTAGGAGTTATAAGTCATCTAGAGACGATATAAAGCGTAAGGGAGGATGTGCTTAGGTTATATGCGAATACTAGGCCATTTCATATACGAGACTGGAGCACCTTCGGATTTTGGAACCAATTCCCAGCGGATAGTGAGGGATGACTGTCCGGGAAGAAGGAGGAAAAGTTGGGACCAACAGCTGTCCAGTATTTGCCTCAGGCAGCACCCATGCCCTGGGTACCTGCCCTGTGGGAGGGATTTAATGCATTCTCAGTGGCCAACGAACCAGTCTCAGGAGGGAAGCTAAGTGAGAACGTTGGCTCGGGTCCCTGCACAGGCTTCACCGGGCCCGCAGAGAGGAGAAAAGAGGTGACGAGGTTGAAGAGAACTCACGGAAAAGGGCCTGGAACCCAAATCTCTTGTACTGGGAACTGCCGTCTTAGATATGTGCGTTTCAGACGAGAAAGGATCTTAGTGGGTGTAAGTGCACAGCGATGGTCTTTGCTCAGTATGAATGGCTCGTTAGATGCTGTCTAAGTCTAGCTTTCTAGGTTAGCTTTCCAGAAATCTTCCCAGTTGGTGTCCTGGCCGCGATGAGCACCAGCTGGTGGAGCCCAGGTCTGAACCACCACGCCTGACCCTGGCTGCCCCGAGACAGATGCGCAAGAGAGAGCGTCAGTGAGATGATGCGCGCTCGGCCGAGAGAGGGATTATTTACGGAAAGAGTAAACGGGACTCTTTTTTTGTAGGATGCTAAAATCCACTGCGAGAACCACTGCGAATTTTCTGAGTGTGAATCTGGTTTCTGGCAGGAAGTGAGGAGGAGGCCGGTGTTTTGCAGTGAAGGCTTGTCCGGGGTCGCCCCCTGCTGTGGAGATGCCGCCACCACTAATTCGGCATCCCAACTGCAGGACGCGGCTGGCAGCCGAGCCCCTGAGCCCTGCCGGCTGTGTTTTGGTTGTTCTGTGGGAGAAATGTTTCCTAGAAAGCAAACAGATGTCTCTCCCCACACACACACATTGGAAATAGATGAATGTATATTTTTCCTCCCTCTTGTCCATCATAGGGTGATGGACGACTTTCCTCAGGAAGCTTTCTCCTCTGCGCTGTGACCCAAGAGAGAGATGTGAGTGGCAGAAAATCGAGCCGAAAGAAGTGACTAAGTTTTCTCAGAAGCTAACTCGGATGAAATGCGTTTCATGGAGAATTCAGGAAATTCAAAATCAAATGCAAAATCTAGATTTTAGTAAGAGTCTCCTCCTTCCCCAGACAGGTGGAGCACAGAAGTACGTGACCCGTGTAAAGGATGCAGTGATAGTGTAGCATGTGCCCCTGGCCTACTGGCGTCCACATCCCAGGCTCCCCGCCAATCGCCCTGCCGAGAGGTTGCTGGGGAGGGTTCTTCTCCCTGCAGCCCTCCCTCCCTCCTCTGGCGGGTGCTTCCTGCTTTCCACACCGCCCCTGTGTGTGCTTTATCAATAGGCTGAGAAATGAGATTTCAAATCAATGGAGCTACGTTGATTAACCAGTATTTATTGAGCATCAGCTCTGCACCTAGCATTTAATCTCTTGGTTTTGTTTCTTTCTATGAGGCTAAGAGAAAAAAGAAAATCAGCTTATAACCTGAGAGGCCAGCAAACGGATAGGAAGAGCTCTAGCTAAAGGCCATTGTTCCGGTTCAAATAACTCCTCCAATTCCTGTCAACTTTGATTTTCTCCGCCCTGAAAGGAGCATGTAAGGACTGCCTTTGTGGGCTTGTTGGGAAGTTTAGATGAGATCGTGGAAGTGGATGCCCCCCGGCAAGAGAACAGAGCCGTGTGTAAGGTGTGTCTGGGGCGGTGGGTTCACCCATGCTTGACAGATGACTCTGAACAGGTCTGTCCAGGAATTTGTGCTGATACGACATTTGCATGAGGAGGAAGGTGTCCGCAGACTCAGGGATGCCCCCAACCTCCTCCCCACATCCTTTCTGACCAGCAGAGGCCTCTCTTGGACCATATTTAGGATGTAATATTTCTAAGCCCCAAAATGGTAATTTATTTCTGGTGGTGGTCTCTTGACCGTTTTCACTCTGTTCTGTTCTTGCTTATCCCTGCCCAGAAAGAGCAGGGTTTAAGAAATCTCAGCCGCAGATCTGGGAATTGTATTAGGTTAACTTTGGAAAACAGGGGGTGAGAAATTAGGGCTAATGGAGAAATTGTGGGCACTCTGGCCTCCTGGGAAAGAGATAATTTAACAAGACAATGATTCTTCCTCTTGGGGTTGAGAGGCAGCCCCTGATTTCTGATTTACTTTATTTTTGCCTACGGTGTCTGTCCACTTCCCTGGCTTTCACGTGATCAGGCTGCGAACTGCAAATGTTTGGCCTGAGATGTGGATTTGTAATAAAAGATGACAGCTGAGACCCTCAGAGGTGGAGTTCAGAGTTGATCCTGCAAACCTTGCAGCGTGACTACCCAGGAAGCTGTGTAGTGGGCGTGCTAACAGATGCAAATATCTGTCTTCATTTACTATTCTTCCTTCCAGCTGCTTGCTAAACAGCCACAAAAATTCCCTTGCGGCTGTAACTTGTCAAATAAGGTATCTGCAAAGGTGCCTGAGGTTTTTTCCCCCTGGGTTTATGAAATGATGTGTTATTTTGTGTTTAAGAATTTGTTTTCCTTTTCTTGTGCTTTAGAAGGTTAAAGTGCTTTTGACCTCAGAAATAGTATTTGAGAGGCAATTAAATGTCTATAAATTGGTCTTCTTCACCTGGGATATTTGATCCGAAAAAAGCCTCACGCATTATTAAAGTTTACACTGAGCATATCTAGGGCCATTTCCTTCAGAAATAAAAATTCAGTCATTTCATAGAGGTGGTTTGCGGGATTGGCCATTACAAGGAAATAAAGTCTTATGCTAAAGCAGGTTCGTCAGATTTTGTTCTGTGCCGGGAGTGGTTCTTCAGAGAGCAGTTGAGAACATTGTTAAGCCTGAACTCCAGGGACAAGGAAATGTTTCCATTCTCCCGCCAGCTGAGGGCTCTGGGAACAGTAGCTTTTTTTGTTTGTTTGTCTTTGTTTCCTCATCTATTAAAAAAAAAGTGTCACCTTTCAGAAGTAAGATAAATGTAAATATGGAAGATGACTTGTTATGTCCACGTATTTATCGAGCATTTTTATTTTTAGTATGTCTGGTACTTGTACAAGGCAAGAGATGAGTTACAAGAGAAAGATAAGGAAAGACCATTTTGATGAGACAATTGGGGAATAAATGCAGGCAACATATGCTTAAAAATTAAATTTCATGGTTCAGACTTGGATATTTCATTATAAAATTTCTGTTGTTTATAAAAAAAACCACCATTGAGCTGAATGGCAAAACTTCTCAAAGTAGAGGAATTGGGCCACCTCGTTACTCACGTGGTGGCTGAGCCTCGGGTGTGAAGCTACCGCACCTTCCTGGGCCCTTCGGGTGCCCCTCCCTCAGGTACTTGCCTACTCACTGCCCTGCTGGCCGTGGCTCCTCCCCTAGACTGCACCCCCAGGAGGCCTCCCAAGCCCATTCCCTCCAGCACCTCTCTTATCATCTTGGAATCTTCCATCTGCCAGGGGCCTTAGTGACTCAAACTTAACGAGCTAATTTTACACCTGGGTAAATGAAGGTCCAGGAAGGTGAAGTCACTTATCTAATATAATCTGGCCAGCTGGTGGCCAAGCCTTCCCACTCCCAGCTGGTTTTGGTCATTCCATCGCTCCAGGATGCCTTCTTGAAGCAGTCAGACAGAAGGGGTTATTGTTCACAAAGCTGAACTTTGACAATAGTGTAAGTTTTCTAGGAGGTTAACAAATGAACAGAGGGTGCACGGTCCCCATAGAGTGAGTCCTACATATATACATTCACACACACATACGTATATACATATTCTTTTTCATATTCTTTTCCACTATAGTTTATTACAAGATGTTGAATATAGTTCCCTGTGCTCTCCAGTAAGACCTTGTTGGTTTTGAGTAAGTCTTGAATAGTGGTGTTTGAGGCCGTATGAGAGGTCTACAGTAGAAGAATGCAATTGGTGTCTGATTACAAGTTAGAGCGGCAGACATTTCTTGAAGTTAAAACAGTTATAATGGAAATATAAGAACATAGAAGTTTTGTAATAATGCCCCTAGCCTCGCTCTATAACACATCATCATCTTTTTGTAGTCTTAGCTCCTTAGTTGTTAAAATGTATAACTGCACTTGTAATACTTTTATTCTGCTTTTCCCCCTTGCTCACCAATCATACACATTGTTCATGATTCTCTGATCTTTATCAGCCGTTTGAATGGATGCGGAATAATCCACCAAGTGACCACGCTGATCATCAACCCCAGCCTCTGCTATGGAACATTCAGATTGCTGTTGACTAAAGTGCTTCTAGCTTTTTGATATTAGATAATAAAATAGCATGGGCACACAGGCCTTTTCTCTTATTAGGTTATTTCTTTACGATAAATTTCCAGAAAATTTTTATTGAAGTTTGCATACATTCTCAACTGTTAAACCACTTTTGACTCCAGGCAGACCATTTATGATGCTTTCATAATTTCGTGGGTTGAATTTAAAATGCTAACCCGGAAGATACCATTTCCCTGTCATGCTTTGTTAAGAACTTGGGGGAGTTCCCTCCAGGTAGATGGTGTGTATGAGTCCCCCACTAAGTCTGTCAGTGAAGTTGACCTTGGGCATGGAACTGAGTCACAGTGACACACGTTAGTTACATTTTAGTGATTAACCAGATAGTAAAATAGTCATCCTTACCTATTAGAGAATTTAAATCCAATAAGATTTACAAGTTGGGCCAGCTTTTCAAAGAACTTGATCAGCTAGGTGTGTTTCAGTGCATTTCAGGCTGTAATTATATAAATCATGGTTTTCCCCCATGCTTGAGGAAATTGCCTTTCCGGAATAAATTTCAGTCCACATTAAACTCAAAAACACAATTCTGTGTTTTTCAGCTTGTGGCTCCCAGCTGTCCTGATTAAGAGCTGGTCTTGCCCTGTTCCCGGGCTCTTCTGCCCCTCTACTTTATTTCAACTTGGCGGCCCCCAGACCCAGGTACGCCTGGAAGTAAGGATGCTGACGAGCTGTCGAGAGGCGGTGGAATCTGCACGGCTCTGACGGCGGGGTTGGGGAATGAGGAAGAGGGATGAGATCCTGGGTACTTGGTAACTTTCACCAGAGGAAACCCTGGTGGAAGATGGATGCTAATGGTTTCTGGTTTGGGAGTGCCGAGGTTGAGTTGTCTGTGGAGCGTTCAGGAGATGCCCAGCTGGAAGTTGGTCTTACTGGACCAGAGCTCAGAGGTGTTTGGCAGGAGACAGATTCGGGAATAATCAATGTAGAGCTGCTATCAGACCCTTGGGCATTCGTGCCCACACTCTATCCTCTGCTTCAGGCAACCCCTAAGGGACAGGAAAAGAGCCAGCGGTGTCAGCAAGACCTTTAGGATCCCTATGGCCACTTCTAAGGGAGTGAGTCCCTTGTCTCCTCAAAACAACCAGACCACATAGCAAAGCAGCCCCGATTATTCACCCTGAGCAGGGACTGAGTCGGTGGGACAAACAGCGGATCTGCAGTATTCCAGAAGTTGTCACATATCCGTGCTTGAGTTTATATATTCCTTTAAAACTCTAAGCTCTTTCCTTCTGTGTCCTCCTGTCTGACACCACCTGGGTTTCCACCCAAAGCCTCTGATGAGATGTATCATATCTACTACACCCCAGGGGGGCCCAATGTGCGCCGTGTCCCCCATTCCTTGTATTTCCATGTCATTGGCAGGGGGAAGGGTCTGGCATCCTGCACCTGGTTTGGCGGATAGAGCAGAATTACTTATTTACTTAGCGTTATTTCTGTAGGCACGAGTTGATATGAAACCTGTTCTTTCGCTTAAGTGTCCTTATGCTGTTGTTTCCATTGTTTGTTCTTGTTGCCAGATTGTCTTTTTCTCAGAT
Organism: Neophocaena asiaeorientalis asiaeorientalis; assembly: GCF_003031525.2. Lineage (NCBI taxonomy): Eukaryota > Metazoa > Chordata > Mammalia > Artiodactyla > Phocoenidae > Neophocaena > Neophocaena asiaeorientalis. The sequence continues at coordinate 1,294,579 of NW_020172293.1, read as the reverse complement.
GAAATTTACCTTTTTTTGGGGGGGGGAAATATTTAAATTTCATCATGCTGATATCTTTTACTGCCAGTTTCTTTTATTGCCAATTTTACTTTCCAGACACACACGGACATGATGCCCCAGCAATAGTGGGTAGAGTGCTGGGGAGAGAAGAGGGCCAGGGCGGTGGCCTAAAGGGGCTGCCCAGCAGCTGGCCTTATCTGGAGAGCTTGGTCCTAGCACCCAAATTGGTGCCACTATAAGTCACAGTCTCCAGTGGGGTCCCTACCACTGTCCCCCCAACTCCATGTTTTCTTAGTTAGCTTCCCATCAACCATTTTAAACTCTTCTTCCCCACTCCCACCTTAGCTGGTGACCTTGCTTACTACCTGCCCTGCCTGGATTTCCTTTTTTTAGGTGCTCCATGTGGCTTGCAGGATCTTAGTTCCCTGACCAGGGATCGAACCCAGGCCCTGGCAGTGAAAATGACAAATCCTAACCACTGGACTGCCAAGGAATTCCCCTGTCTGGATTTTCTGATTGAATCTGTGATAACCCCCCTACAGGATAGGTACTGGGGCTCAGCGTACAAATGAAAAGTTAGAGAAGGTACAATAAACTCCAAGTTCCCCACTGTAGCCCCAATATAGGGCCTAGTGTCTGGCGCCAGGTGGGTGTTCAAAAGGCAATTTTTCAAGTTAATTTTACCATAGGAGAAACTTAAAACTGTGGGGAGATGGCAGCACAGAAGGAAGGTTTGAAGTCGTGAGATAAAGAGGAATCAGTAACAGAACAGCTATTCGACCTGATGGAGGATCAGACAAAGAATGCAGGTGAGGGGATCAGCCCTGAGTGGAGGGGAGACGTCTCCTTGGAGACCAGAGGCAAGGGGGTCAGGGCGGAGCAGACGGGATGCTCACGGGAGGGTGGGGAGTGTCTGTGGGCAAGTGTGTTTGGAGAAAGTCTGGAACAGCTGCCATAGGGAACGGAGAAGGAAGCTGACCAAGGACCCGCACACGAGATCAGCCTGTGTCCCTCTGGCTGGAGGAGAAGGGCATTAAGTGAGTGTCTACTGCATGCCAAGAGCACAGGTCAGGTCACTTGATCCTCTCAGTAGCCCTGAGGGTACCATTTGACAGATAAGGAAACCAAGGCTCACTGGTAACTTTCTCAAGGCCACACAGTGAAGGAAACTGCAGCAGGAATTTATTAATAGATCTGACTCCAAAAACTTGTGTTCTTTCCCCATACCCCACCGCTCCTTGCAAGGTTTTGGCTCATTAAGGACAAAAGCCCTCCCTAAGCCGCAATCAACTCTTGGCCGGCTCGAGGCTTCTTAATGACTCCTTTTCTGGGCCAGGAACAGAGAGGACGCCTGCGGTCATGGAGGTACTACCTTTGCCAGCTACTGATGTTTCCATGAGGAGAGGATTTCTCAGCCGCTTGATGCCCTCACTCTGTGTGCCTCTCCCACTGGGTATGTAGCAGTCTGTTTGCACTTGACCCTTTGATCAGATGCCCGACTGCGCTGCTCGGGGCGTAACGAACCTCAACCATGTCTTCTTACACAACTTAAAGTTCAATAGTGATATAAAACTTTTAAAATTCACTTTTTATAAACTGAATCCAGCAAGTCTTTAAAACAGAGGTATGCACACTACTATATATAAAATAGATAAACAACAAGGACCGACTGTACAGCACAGGGAGCTCTATTCAATATCCTGTGATAACCCACAAGAGAAGAAGAGAATCTGAAAAGTTGTATATACATATATACACATATATGTGCATGTGTGTGTGTGTATATATATATATGTGTGTGTGTATATATATAAAACTGAGTCACTTTGCTGTAGAGCTGAAACATTATAAATTAAGTATACTTCAATAAAATAAAAGCCCCAGAGGCGTGACATGATATTTCTATGACTCTTGGAAATTTTTTCTAGTTGGGTGGGGCCCATCCATGGCTGATGTTTGAAATTACTCATCAAGATTCAGCTCTTGAATTAAATATTCAAGCTTGGATACCTTTTAAAGTCCCAAGGCTTTGGGAGAAACTGCTCCCTGTATCACCTGGTATGAGCAATTACTTTGGTGATCATGACAGATCAATAACTGTGATAAGAGGACAAGGAAGATGATAAGTCCAGGGAAGGGGGTGGACTTCCTGGGGATGGAGGGGAGAAGACGTTGGTACCCAAGTGGGAAGAGGGAGAAAAGGAGGAGAGACTAGAGTCCCAAAGACCAACTTTGTGTGAGAGACGCCAAGGGACAGAGAACGGAGCCCAGGCAGGGAGCTGGTGCTTGAGGAGATCAGGGCAAACACCAGGATGAAGGGCCAGAGGCAGAGTTTAAGGCTCCATCATTGTGAGGCTGGGTAACAGCATGTGGGGATAGGGTGCAGAGAGAGCCTAGTGGCCTTGGACATTTGGGAAAGTGGAGGAATGGTGACTTGCCTTTGTGTGGGGGGGGGTCAAAGAGGTCTAAGGGCCTAGCTGATCTGTTGGTAACTCCACATCTCCAAATAGGGCCGACAGAAGCCCAAAAAGACTCCCTTTAGAGAAATGGAAATAAAAACAAATAAAGAAATGGGACCTAATGAAACTTAAAAGCTTTTGCACAGCAAAGGAAACCATAAACAAGACGAAAAGACAACCCTCAGAATGGGAGAAAATATTTGCAAACGAATCAATGGAGAAAGGACTAATCTCCAAAGTATACAAGCAGCTCACGCAGCTCAGTATCAAAAAAAACAAACAACCCAATCCAAAAATGGGCAGAAGACCTAAATAGACATTTCTCCAGAGAAGATATACAGATTGCCAACAAACACATGAAAGGATATTCAGCATCACTAATCATTAGAGAAATGCAAATCAAAACCACAATGAGGTATCACCTCACACCAGTCAGAATGGCCATCATCAAAAATTCTGGAGAGGGTGTGGAGAAAAGGGAACCCTCTTGCACTGTTGGTGGGAATGTAAACTGATACAGCCACTATGGAGAACAGTATGGAGTTTCCTTACAAAACTAAGAATAGAACTACCATATGACCCAGCAATCCCACTCCCGGGCGTATACCCTGAGAAAACCATAATTCAAAAAGAGTCATGTACCACAATGTTCACTGCAGCACTATTTACAATAGCCAGGACATGGAAGCAACCTAAGTGTCCATGGACAGATGAATGGATAAAGAAGACGTGGCACATATATACAATGGATATTATTCAGCCATAAAGAGAAATGAAATTGAGTTATTTGTAGTGAGGTGGATGGACCTAGAGTCTGTCATACAGAGTGAAGTAAGAAAGAGAAAAACAAATACCCTATGCTAACACATATATATGGAATCTAAAAAAAAAATGGTTCTGATGAACCTAAGGGAGGGACGTAGAGAATGGACTTGAGGACACGGGGAGGGGAAAGGGTAAGCTGGGACGAAGTGAGAGAGTGGCATGGACATATATACGCCACCAAATGTAAAATAGATAGCTAGTGGAAGCTGCTGCATAGCACAGGGAGATCAGCTCGGTGCTTTGTGACCACGTAGAGGGGTGGGATAGGGAGGGTGGGAGGGAGACACAAGAGGGAGGGGATATAGGGATATATGTATATATATAGCTGATTCACTTTGTTATACAGCAGAAACTAACACAACATTGTATAGCAACTATACTCAAGTAAAGATGTTAACAAAACAAAACAAGACTCCCTTGAGTCAGCCCAAGATGAGGGAGTGCATGTGGTCTCCTTGGGGGTATTGGGAGACTTGTCCAGGTATATCTCCCCAGGGGACCTTGCCAATAACCCTGCATGTGTTTCTAACACCAGTGTTTCCTAATAAATTGTTATTCATTAGTTGGGTCAGAAAGCATGCTTTCTATATTACATTTTATTTTTGGCTTTGTTGGGTCTTTGTTGCTGCATGCGGGCTTTCTCTAGTTGTGGCGAGCAGGGGCTACTCTTCGTTGCGGTGCGTGGGCTTCTTGTTGTGGTGGCTTCTCTTGTTGCGGAGCACAGGCTCTAGGTCGTGGGCTTCAGTAGTTGTGGCACGCAGGCTCAGTAGTTGTGGTACATGGGCTTAGCTGCTCCGCGGCATGTGGGATCTTCACAGACCAGGGCTTGAACCCATGTCCCCAGCATTAGCAGGTGGATTCTTAACCACTGCACCACCAGGGAAGTCCCATAAATTACATTTTTTTTTAATACCTCCCAGAAATTCTGGTTTGGATGGGGCATGTACTCTGTTTTGTATTCTTTTCCTTGGAGCCTTGTTGGGTTTGATTGGTGAAGAGACTATAATGAAGTTCATTGTAAATAAAAGGAAGCAGGATGGAACTTCGTACCAGAGAAAGAAATACGGATGTCATCAAAGAGGAGGACACAGAACAGGGTGGAGGGACCCCAAAGACACACTTCCTCTACTTCTCAAATGGGTGCTTGCCCCCAGCCCAGCAGGGTGCCTCTGGATGGGGGCTGGTCCAATGGGGGTGTTATGGGAGATTTGGAGGCAAAATATAGGCCCAGAGACTCACTTAGAACTCGGGGTAGAATGGCATCCAGGTTGTGTCAGTAGAGTTTTGATTGTGCTGGGAAATCACACTGCTGATAATCCAAATGGAATTAACACCTTTTTTTGTTAACTTGACACTTCTCACCCAAGCTAATGAACAGCTTACTGTAAAACCAAATTGGTAACTTTAGGGGCCTGGAAAAGAGTTCCCGGACTTTCCGCAGACCCGCCCAGCCTCACTTTACTGAACTTGGAAACTTCTGTGTTGGTCTTGCATTAATCCTTCTCGAGCTGGCACGACACGATCATGCTGGCAAGTCATGGAATTCACCACATTCGTCCTTTAATTAGAATAAACTTGGATTTAAAAGCTGCTGTGTGATTTGGAAAAATCCAATCTTTGCTCTCAGACTGCTAAATCCTCTGAGAATTTTGAAATGCAAATACACAAAGCATAATACAGTGTTAGGTTCTATTAATCTGAAGAGTATGTGAGTCACTTTAAACCTACAGTATTTCAGACTTAGTCATTTCCTTCATATGAAATCCAACTTGCCAGCATAGAAGTTATGAAGGGCAAGGTTTTCCAGCATATAGAACTACACATCTTCAGTGTGGGAACTGGGTGTGGAGGTAGGATTGCTAATGGGCTTTGCAGCATTTTGTTGCAACTCTGATTAAACTTTTTTTTTTTTTTTTTGCTTCATCCAAACTTTGCTTCTCTTCAACTTTCTTCTCTATTTTTCTCTCCTCTTTATTCTTCTTGCTGTTTAGCTCTACTGGGTGTTAATTTTCTTTTTTTTTTTTTTTTTTTTTTTTTTTTTTGTGGTACGCGGGCCTCTCACTGTTGTGGCCTCTCCCGTTGCGGAGCACAGGCTCCGGACGCGCAGGCTCAGCGGCCATGGCTCACGGACCCAGCCGCTCCGCGGCATGTGGGATCTTCCCGGACCGGGGCACGAACCCGTGTCCCCTGCATCAGCAGGCGCACTCTCAACCACTGCGCCACCAGGGAAGCCCTGGGTGTTCATTCTCTCCGGTGACTTTCACATGAAGAAAGTGTCTGCAGCTGAACGCAGTGCTTTGAATCCCCCCTCATATCCTGGTGGTTCACGGAGTTGCTGACGTGTAATTCCCGGTTCCCTGCACAGTAGGTGCTCGACAGACATGTGCTGAATGCATGGATTTTTAGAACAGCATAAAATTTTTAAAAATAATAGAAATTCTCCCTTCTGAGTGGGTTAAAGCGCCGACATTTAACCATTATAAGGATAGTGGAATTCACAAGCATCTCATTGAGGAGTTTATACTTACATCTTTTTTTTTTTTTTTGCGGTACGCGGGCCTCTCACTGTTGTGGCCTCTCCCGTTGCGGAGCACAGGCTCCGGACGCGCAGGCTCAGCGGCCATGGCTCACGGGCCCAGCCGCTCCACGGCATGTGGGATCTTCCCGGACCGGGGCTCGAACCCGTGTCCCCCGCATCGGCAGGCGGACTCTCAACCACTGTGCCACCAGGGAAGCCATATACTTATATCTTGATTTTTCTTCTTTTTCTTGTAAATTGGGATTTAAAATATACTATTTTTCTTTCGATCATGTCATTTGTTTCTCAGAAGAATTGTGTGAGAAGGGCAGAGCGATAGTACATCAATTATACCTCACCTTAAAAAAAGAGAGGAAAAAAAAAAGGAAGAGCCATGCAATAATTATTACCCTCATTTCATGGATGAGGAAAATGGAGTCCAGAAACATTGATGATAAAAACTAAGGCAAGAACACAGAAATTCTTAGTCCAGTTCTTTTTGTATTTTTACTTCCCTCCTTTCAGGAGAAGGCAGACTTAACTGTGGTGAACAGTCTGTGGGGAGCTGTGGTGGTCGTTACTGCTATTCAATAAATATTTCCAGGCACATGGTTACTTCCCTGCACCCTTTGGGGTGTAATATGGCCATATGATTTGCTTTGGTTCATGACACATGTAGATATGACACTGCCACTTCCAAGCAGAAACTTTAAGAATCAGTGGCTATATCCCTTCCAACCTATGCAGGGAAAATGGAAGCGCGTGCCAAGATAAAGCTTTCAGCAACCTGGCATCTAAGGTGGAAAGAATCCCTCTACTGACACATACTGGACAATGTATGCAAGTGATAAAGTATTATCATTACTTTATTGAAGTATAATTGACATACAATATAATATTAGTTTCAGGTGTACAACATAGTGATTTGACATTGGTATACACTGGGAAATGATCCCCACAAAAAGTCTAGTTACCATCTGTCACCCTACAAAGTTCCAAGTTTTCTTTTCTTCTTGTCATGAGATCTTTTAAGATTTGCTTTCTTAGTAACTTCCAAATTTGTACTACAGTATTATTGACTATAGTCCTCATGCTTGTACATGATATCCCTATGATTTATTTATTTTATAACTGAAGTTTATACCTCTTGACCCCTTCACCCATTTCACCCACCCCTCATCTCCCTCCCCTCTAGCAACCACGCATCTGTTCTCTGTATCTCTGAGTGTTGTTTTGTTTTTCAGATTCCACATACAAGTAAAATCATATGATATCTGTCTTTCTCTGATAAATTATTTTTTGTTGCATTAAGCCATTGAGATTTTGGAGTTGTCTGTTATTGTAGCAAAACTTAGCCTTATTTTGATTGGTACGGAAACGAAGGAGCATACATGGGTAAAGGATGCTTGGGTCACTGGGCGGCTGGATGATGAGATGAGTGAATAAACACTTGTGACTGCATAAGGTCCAAGGGATGAACCTCTTCTCTTTGTACCAATGTCCTAAGTGCATAGATTCAAATAAAATGTAAACCACAAGGATCGAGGAGGGTATTTTTTTTTTTTGAGGAGGGTATTTTTAATGAGGGCACACATATGTTCATTTTCACAAGCTAAGTGTCTACAGCTACATCCTGTATTTCTAATCCCAGTGATGCTACGAAATGATACCTTTTGTTTGGTTCTAACAGATCCTTTTAATAACAACTTCCATTTTAGCAACTTCCACTTTTTTGGCCCCCCAAAGTTGTCTGTGTCCTAATTCCTGGAATTAACTTCTTTTTGGTTCCTATTAAGTATAGCCAAGCATGCTTTTTAACGGTACTACACAAAATTTGTATCCTGTCTATGGGTTTGACCTATGACCCTCTGCTCAGACTCTTTCTTACAGAAATTGGATGAGGTGTGACAGTTAAGATCTAAGATCATACTTCTTAGGTAGACTCAGGAAAACCTCAGAGTTTACTTGCGGAATGAATCTCACTTTCTGGGTCTTTGGTCAAGGACTCGTCCCTTCTTTCAGGGTACCTGGAGAAAGAGTAGATTTCTGCACTGAATACACGTTATCCGAAAAATTCTAGAACTTAAGCAAAGTTCCAGCATCAGGTAAGACAGTATGAGTTTACTTTTGAAGATACACATGGTGACATAGATTCAGGATCACAGTGTGCCTGCCTCTAGGACTACAGGGTGACAGATCACTTGGTCTTGGAAAGTCACACCCAGGTCAGGCCACCACAGCATGAACCTTCATTTCTAGCTGAGTTGGTTTTACTAAATAAACATTTACTGAAGAAAAAGAGTATCTTTAATTGTAATAGCTTCTACTAATAATATATCGACATGATTGGGTCCTTCTAGGTTTACAGGTTGGGTTTAATTTCTAGGTTAAGAGAATCATTCCCTATGTACCCAGTTTTTGGTTGTTTCATTACAAGTGAAAGCAAAAGCATGGTTATCCAAAACAGCCCTGTGTAGCGAGAGCTTCCGTTCAAAACAACATAGCATGAAGTTCTCCCTTTGGACCAGGTGAGGGCACCCTTGTCCTCTCCCAAATATTTACTTAAGGTGAAAAAAAAATAACCACTTCCATTTAAATTAGTTAAATTGGATGACAAAAGCAGTTTGCTTAGTTAACTTCTAGTTGTATTTTGTTTCGCTTTAGATCATAACGTCACCTTCAGTTGCAGTTCGCTGGCTTACAACTCTGCCTACACGTGAGAATCATTCACCTGGGGTAGCCTGAGAAAACCTTGAATTCCCAGATTCCATGCCCAGAAGTTCTGGTTCAGCTGGTCTGGGGTGCTGCCGAGACATGGTGTTTTTAAGAAACACCCCTCTAGCACGTAGGCGGGGGTGAGAGCTACTGCCAGGGTGTTAGTTAATTAGAAACAGGTTTGTTAGAGGATGAACGTTGGAAATAGTTTTTCTAATTTAAATTAGTGTACGGTTCACCTGAGCATTAAATAAGGTGCTATAAATAGGTACTTTTGTCCTTGGTGAATAATGGTTCTCCCCAAGGCTTGGAAAGCCATTAAAACATGGTCATTTAGTTAAAATTTATCTTGACTTTGCTCTTGCCTGGCCCGTCCTCCTTCACTCCATCCTTCTCTCGCCGCCCCATTCCGGGTACCACCAGCCTCTTGGGGCATCTCCTGGAGCCTGTGGTTTAAATCAGCTGAGTTCATCTCCCTTCCCGTTGGTCCTCTCCCTCCAGAGATTTCCGCGGGGCTCAGCCACACTCTCTGTTTGCTGCTCTGGCCTGGCTCTTCAGCACCCAGCGGCTTCGCTTTCTTCCTGGAGGCTCCAGGCCTCTGCTGACCAGGGCATGGTGCTCCCACTTTGGGGCCCTCTCCCCGGTGTGACTCCATCAGCCGCTGACCACTTCCTTCCTCCCAGTCACTGCCAATTATCGTGTTACTGTGAATGTGGGCAGTGCAGAGCAGGTGAGCTGGCCTGTGTCGGCCAGGGGCCGGAGAGGCAAACGTTCCCGGAGCTCTCCGGGCAGCTTCTCAGGCTGTGTGCTCGAATGTTCCTCTGTAGGTCAGCACCAGACCATGGAAAACCTGGACTCTGGTAGGATTCTGGGACTGGCTGAACATGGCCTGGAGAGCTGATGTCAGGGATGGATGTGCATGGTGGTTGGTGGCCTTAGGGACTTACACAGAAACCAGGGCAGCGGGAAAGGCCTAGGGAAATAGGAGTGACATGTAGTACCTGTGGCTTCTAAGCCCAGCTCTGCTCCTGGCTGTATGACCTTGGGCGAGTCGGGTCCGCTTCGGGCATCAGTTTCCTGGCCTGAAAATGAGGCACCTTCGTGTGCGTGCAGAACGGCTGTGGGTCTGGATACAGCACAACTTCCAATTCCACGTTCCATCACATATTCTTAGGTCACGCTGCTTTTCCTTGTTCACAGAGCAGCAAGGTTCTCAATAACCCCTTGAAAACTCCAGGATCGCACAGGTGACCTCTAAGACCTTCTTTGGTCCCCTTCCCCTTGACCAGTGCCACCCCCTCCCACCTGGCCCTATCATTCTGACCTTCAGCAGCAAGAAGCCTTCAGACACGGGCTTCGTGAAGCTGTCCCTTTCTATACGCCCTCCTCGCAGGCCTGGTCTCCCCACACTGCTGTGCTCAACTATTCCAGAACTGACGCCTCCCCCTCTCTTCCCTTTGGCTGACCTGTATCCTGGCACGGTTTCTATTCTGTGGTGTGCTTCCACGAACACCTGGCTAGACAATGGCGGACAGCCTGCGTCCCTCTCAAGCCAGCAGCGTTCGTGCGCGGCATTGGAGAGCATCCACCGGACTCCACAGATGGACTGCTTGGTGGGAGACGGTAAGGCGTGTACTGAAATGAACGAGCCGACTGCATGGCTCCCGCCAACATGGTCTTCACGATTTATTCTTTCTCCCACTAAATTCTGGTGTGGTGAATCTTTGGTGAGCTGCTCATTCTTGAAATAAAAGTAACTCAGAAGACAATTTTTTAAAAGACCTATCATTGGATTTCAACCCAGCTTAGAGTTTTCGCATAACTGTTGTATCGAGGGTTTAATTCAACTGAGGTCTCTTGGGGCTGTAAACGGATGCAGTTTGGGGAATCTTTTCCTTGAGAGAAAGAGTTCAAAATTATGAATACAAAATAGCTGCAGGCCTTCTGTTCAGGGGTCAGGCCTGCACTGTGGGGGGCTCAGTAGTTGAAAGAATTGAAATGAGGGAGCCCGCCCATCCTCCGGTTCTGGAACTTGGCAGCATCGCCAGGTGGCAGTATTGTATCGTGTGGAAGTTGATCACCGCGGGCGCTGTGTGCTGCATCTCAAGGGACTATTTTGTAACTATGCTTTCAATTGCATCCTGTGCTCACAACTGTGTGAGGCTCCACGTGTGACTTTTCTTTTGGCAAAGCAATCCTATTTCCTTCCCTCTAACTTTGAAGACTTACAGAAACCTCTAAGGTCATCAATGCAGGTGACATCAATACAGGTGTCACTGTAATGGTGACAAAGTTTGCTCCTTAAACTTCTAATACACTTTCCCCTCTGTTTTGTGGTACTTTCAAATTGCGTTCATTATAAAACAAAAAGAAAGTGTTTCACGTAACTTCTGCCACAAGTGCTTTTAATGAGCTTTGGGTTTTCTAATGCTTTTAACCATATTAGACTTTACTTACATTGATCTTCTAGCCACACAGTAACCTTATCCCCTCCTCGTCCCCCCATATTTGACGAGGTTTTCAGAAACTCATACTGGCTCCGTGCCCTGGTGAGGGATCCATCTATGTTCATCTAACGCTGGTGGCCAAATACTCTTCCTCCCTTTTCCCACTCCTCAAACCTATTTGGAATCTTTAATCCCATTAATAGATACCTTTTGGGTACTGGCAACTTTGCAATTCAAGGAACTAGCGCTCTGTTTTCATTTTCAGTCTCTAAAATCAGCCTCTGTGATGACAGGTGCAGCTCTCTCCTAAGAGCTGTCCTCAGAATTGTAGCCATTTTGTAAAAGTGATCAAAGGTGGCATTTTACAAGGCTATACTGAAGAATTAATAAAGGAAAAAACTTCAAAGTTGAACCTTTACCACCGTCACATAGTTGAAAATATGTCAATAGTGAGACTCCTGCTAAACTTGGAAACCAATATGCTAACTAGTCTTTTAACTGTCTCTCCTTCTCACATACGTGATAAAGCCTATGGGAACTGCCTTTAAAACTTTATAACTGAAAGTGTAAGTTTATGGCTGGTTTATGTACACAGAGCACATGAGAGCCACCCCATGGGTTAGACGCAGGCCACTCACTGGTATCCAAGTTACAAAATAGTAATTCTTTAATATAAACTGCCAGGAGGTGAAGATTTTACAGTGGTTCTGACTTAAAATATATATATAATCGGCATGATAGCTAAAGTAGGTGTTCTTCCCGTATATCTAATTTTAAAAATCCAATTAACACCAAGAATGACTCTGGAAAGGATTTGCAAAATGTTTCTCCCAAGAAACCCTCCTTAAAAGCCTCTTACATGACAAAGACCAGTCAAAGAAGTAGTTTCCATCCTATTCATTCAAAGAAAAAAATTTTTGAACCACTAAATATTCCTATTAGGAGAAGTAAAGAGAACAAACTTCTTAGCAGGATGCAGCGAACAAGTCCCCACCCAGCCCCCAATGTTTGATGCCCCCCATCATTAGCAGGGTATCTGCCCATTTCTTATCTTGATTGACAGGTTAATAAGGGACCTGGGGCTATCTTTTCAGTCTGAACACACAACCTTACCAATTACTTTTAAATTATTGCTAATCTGTCCGAAAATAACAAGCAAGAGGAATAAAAATATCTGAAAAAGAGGAATGTCTGCTGAAGAAGCTTTTACTTCCGGTGCTTTAAAAGGTTCGGTTCAGAAAACTTGCCAGAATTTAGTCAATAGAATTTAGGCACTGAAGGTTTTCTCTCTCTTTTTTTTTTTTTTTTTACGAAAAACTTGTAGTTTATAATAGTTCATTGGTTCAATTAGGAGCGAAAAAGAAGGGAGTTTTGTAATGCAATTGTCCAGCAAAGGAAAACGCTTTAAATTGGGGGATTATGTGCACAGACCACCTGTAGGGCATTCAGAGCCCTTTTCTATAATGCTTCAACCCATGCCTAGCTGCCTGCAGGCTGGCTAACAATGCCGGGGAAAGCTGTTTAAAAGGCTGCGCGCACTTGTGCCTCTGGTCTTCACTAACTGTTACAAGTCTTCCTCTCCCTCGCTCTCTCTCCTTTTTAAAGTAAAAGTCCCACATCCCTTTAATGGAAGAACTTTAAGGCTCCGCGGTGGCCAATTGGTCTGCACCAAGAGGAGCCAGGCCGCAGGGAAAGAAACTTCAGACTATACAGCACATTTGGAGAGGAGAAAAGATCAAAGTTTTTCAAACTCAAAAGACCAAGTTCCCTACAGATTAACCCTATTCATTTGGTTCCTCTTAAAGGAATGATGTGCTGAGCCACTAGGCAGACAGGTAAAAAGTTCAACAATTGCCAAAGCATTCTTCTGCTAATTCAACAGCCTTCTGCTCAAATCAATTAGCTTAGTCTTGACAGAGGAACAATAGCTTTTTCTCTAGGAAAAGCAGCACATGTGATATACACAAGCCTGGAAGGTTATTAAGATGTTAACCCGTTAGTTTAATCCAGCAAAGAGCGCCTGCTCTACCACCAAATTGTCGAGTGACTTACACTGTAAAGTGTGATCGATGGCTTAAAACATTAACCTCTACCCTACCCTTCAGCAGTGTGTTCAGTCCTGCAAGAGCAGGTGCTTTCAGAATCACAGACGTGAGAAATGAACGTGGAGTCTGAAGCCTTTAGTGATATCATACAAGATAAATAACAAGGCGGAGTGGAATTAGTGCTTTGCAGAAGTTCCGTTTACATACACTAAGGTGAGTGTTGTTACCCATGAATCAGAAAAGAGCTACCATTCAAAAAACACCACCTTCTCGGGAAAGGTGCAAAATCTTAATCGTGATTTCAGTTCAATAGTGATATTTCAACTTTGCTAACAACTTAGGAGCTAGAGTTTAACAGGTCATTTTCTCCATGCCTAAGGGCAGCGTACATAATGAGACACTAGGAAATGTCCGTGTTTCCAACGGGCCCTCAGCAAAAAGCACTTTCAAGGTTTAACAGTTTAGGAGAGGCAGGGGGAGAGGGCAATGTTTAAATCATTTATCAAAAGTCATTTTATTGCCAAAATAGAATACTTATATTTGTTCTTACAGGGGTGGCCTCTAAACTTTTTACAGAAAATGTACAGACTGTATATCTTTGGATATGTACATATTTTACACATTTTTACAATTTAACAAATAATTATATAAATACATCCTCTAATGTAAGAAACCCGTATTTACTTGGGGTGTATAATTAAGACATTTCTTGTTTGTTTACTTAAGGCATCTGCCTGGTCATTAAGAATACCCAAACCGTGCAATCCCATTAGGTCGCGGTCATCCCTCCTCTAGGACGTGTTAGGGGTGAGGGTTTACGCAGGAGAGTCGAGGGCGGAAACTAGGTCCCTCAGGTGAAATCTGTAGGTCTGGCTTCAAGCTCAGCAAATGGCAACCAGCGAGGGTTCCAAACCTTGGGTCCTGGAAACGCGGCAGCAGAGCTCACGCTCCTCTGCCAAGACAAATTAACGCCTGGCGGGAGGAATTCCTCGCCCGTCGGTGGAGGAACGGGGGCTGGGGCTGGGAGCCTTCAATGCCAGGTACTTTGTTCTAAGCGAGTCCCAGCTAATGGATACCATTACGTGATGCCCACCACAAGGCACATGAAGTACTTGAGCATGAAGACGGCGTAGTCGGGCCGGCGCGCCTGGTCCGGCTGCAGGTCCCGCAGGCACGGGCAGTTGTGCGTGGCCTCCCAGCGCGGGCGGTTGTGCTGCTCGTAGAAAAGGCAGGCGACCACGACGGCGGCGGGCACGGTGTAGAGCACGGTGAAGAGGCCCAGGCGGATCATGAGCTTCTCCAGCTTATGTGTCTTGGTGGGGCCGCCCTGCTGCTTGATGACCGAGCGGATGCGGAAGAGCGACACGAAGCCGGCCAGCAGGAACATGGTGCCGATGAAGAGGTAGATGACCAGCGGCGCCAGCACGAAGCCGCGCAGGTTGTCCAAGCTCTGGTTGCCCACGTAGCAGATGCCCGCCACCGGGTCGCCGTCCACCGAGCTGAGCGCCAGCACGGCGATAGACTTGACGCTGGGCACAAGCCACGCGGCCAGGTGGAAGTACTGCGAGTAGCCGGCGATGGCCTCATTGCCCCATTTCATGCCCGCCGCCAGGAACCACGTGAGCGACAGGATCACCCACCAGATGGAGCTGGCCATGCCGAAGAAGTAGACGAGCAGGAAGACTACAGTGCAAAGCGCCGGGCCCGTGGTCTCGTAGCGCACGTGCTGCTCT